>NC_080542.1:54830097-55146764 GCF_028640845.1 Ahaetulla prasina | reverse complement strand
AGTGAAAAAGCAGCCTGTCTGTTTAGAAAAAGGGCAAATAGCTCAAAATGTATTCATCACTTTCCCTTCAGCATACTATACAGAAGAAATACGAACACATACAGCAAGGGTCATAAATTAACCGACTGCAATTACATATTCCACATTTCACCGGTGAAATGTAACCCAACAACAATACAAATTGCACACTCCTCTCAGAGGCAGCCTAGAGCATTAAGTGGAAGCCTGAGAAAGAGCCTCACCCCTATTTTCCTGAAGCAATCAGGGGAAGGGGGAGCAAAAAAAATGACCCTCCCCAATCTAATTAAAAGATCTAGTAAATTCACCATGTTTTAATTCCACCATCCACTAGTGAGGGATATGGTTAGGAAGACTGGGGCACAGTAGGGAACAAATGACTTCAGAGAAAAAAAGAGAGGGAAACACAAATATTTGCAGGCCCTATGTATTACACTCAGAGGTAATCACTGCCACGCCCCAAGACCAGTATTTAGAGGCAGCCATTATGCTTTACTCAAATGGGTCTCTACTCATCGCAGATGAGGTCAGTCAGAGATAACAGATGTGATGGCAGATGTCTAACAGCATTAGCATGGCAGTTAATGGCAGGTGGAACCAGATGTCATTAACAGATGGAGCCAAATATTTGGCAAAACCGGGAATCATGACAGATGGAACAGCTTCAAAACTGAGAGTTGGGGTGATACTCTTGACCTATGCAACCCGGATGCCCTTGTTTTGTGGCTGAATTGCAATCCCCATTGTACAGAGATCATGAAAGTGACCAAGCTAAAGATAAAAGCAACATTTTCACCCTACTTGTACTTTCTCCAATAGCAATTGCACCAAAAAGCAAACTGAAACGACTGCCCCCCCCCAGAGAATTATACTTTTAAAAATAATGATATAAGACAAGGATTGAGCTCATCCCAAGTCAGAATTGTTCAGTTAAAGATGGTGTTTTAAAATTAAAGCTGAAGAAGCTTCTTGGATGAGAAGTGAAACATCCTCAAGGGGAAAAAAAGCCCAGTTGCCTTTTTGGGAGGGAGTACAGAAGCACTTTTGGAACAACCATGTCCTGGATGATTGGGAATCCCCATAAATGTCTTAAAATTAAATAATTTTAATAAGATTGCTAAGATTATAATCTTTTGCATGCTAAGACTTCCTGTTTGTCCTGATCCTATGTAAATATTATATTTTTGCATAATCTTTTGCTACATTTTATTCTTTCACAGTTACAATGAATTTCTTAAAATCTGTACCTTTCTCAGACAACTGTTTTTGCTATATAGCATCTATAAGGTAAAGGATGCTGCTGCATAAAATAGATTACAAGAAACAAATTGTTTTTAAGGTGCTTCTTTTCACACTGCAACCACAAGAAATGAGAACATCAAATAGTCCATAGCAACGCTTCTGAAGACAAGAGTGTTAAAATGGAATTTCATACAAAATATAAATTTGGCAGGAGTGGAGAGTTAGAATTAGATAGAATGATTTAATATTGGTTTTGCTCCACATAGCCTCCTTCATTGTATCAAAAATAAAACCAGTATTGGTCCTCCCTCCTACAATTTTTAACAACTGTGAAACGGAAAAGCTATAAGCCATCACAACACCCACAAAGAAAGCTTAGAAGTTATTCTATCTTGAAATGGATTCTTAGATTTTCTGAGAATGAATTGCAATGCTTCTACAGAACCCAAGAATTCTGAATATCTCCATAATTTCTATTCAGCCTTTCTGCATTAAGGCACTGATGCCTTCTGTTTTGATCAAATTCCCAGCCAAAATCTTATGTTTTTAATGAAGTGATATCAAGAATGAACCAGCCAATATGTCCTCCAAAAATAAAACGATAATAATCTTCAAATCTGAATTATTAATTCCCAATTACTTCAATATTAAACAGTCTCAAATCTACATGAACTGTCCTGCAAATAAAAACATCAGGTATTTATAAACTTTGCTCTCCAACATAAATGTTTTGATCAAGGCTGCATAACACCTCTTCATCAACAGAACATTGTTCCCCTCAAGAGAAACAAACATTTCTTTGGCTAAGCTACAACTGCAAAAAAGTTGTAGGGTGGAGAATGCTGGCTTGAAGGGGGCCTACCATGGAGGAGCTGCCATCCTAATGACATCAAACGCTGGTTCTTTTAAGATCGGTTCAATCCGGACTGTTTTAACATCGTGGTCAATAGGGATGAACTCATTCATACGCCGATTCACGTTATATGCGCTACTCTCCGATCGAACTTCTTGGCCTGCGGGATTTCCCCCATCTCGCGGGAATAGCCCTCCTCTCTATCGAGGGCCTACCTCTACGAGGGGTCTTGGGACCCGGAGAGGTGGCATGCGTCAAAGAAGAATTTTGGGGGTTTTTTAAAGAGGTTTTTTAAGGGGGGGAGGGTAGTGATGGGTGTTGGAGGGAACCCGTCAGGGGGGGTATGTCCAGTCCCAGCGCGCGCTCACGGCATTACTTTAGTTGGTCCGAAGACAGGGGGGAGGGGAGTGTTCGGAGCAGAGAGTATCATTCCATCTGTACGGTAAGTGGGAGAGGCAGATATGGCGGAGGCAAGGGGCCGTATCGTTCTCTGGGAGCACGTGTTCGATGTTTAAAAGCGATCACGTGCTCCGGCCCCTCAGTCCTTACTCATTCCCCGGATGGTCAAGACCCTCAGAGCTTGGGCCTTCGGCTGATGCTTTGCAATGCCCAGTCCGTGGTTAATAAGGCTCCCCTGATTTGTGATCTTATTCAGAGGGAGTCCGCGGACTTTACGGGCATTACGGAGACCTGGTTGGGCACAGAGGGGGTGTACCCCTGGTTGAACTGTGCCCTCCAGGTTTCCATGCATTCCATCAGCCAAGGGCCCAAGGTAGGGGTGGGGGGGTGGCAGTTGTGATTAAAGAGAATCTGGAGCCGAGGGAGTCCACTGTACCTCAGATAGCTGGTTGTGAATCCCTCCTTGTGAAGTGGGGCCATCGGAATCAGATGGGTCTGTTGATCACGTACCTGGCTCCTTGCTGCGTGACTACAGCCCTACCTGAGCTACTAGAGGTGCTTGCCGGGGTGGCGGTTGAGATTCCCAGACTTTTGGTCTTGGGGGATTTCAACTTGCCATCGGCCAGCTTGTCATCAACAGTGGTTCAGGAGTTCCAGGCCTCCATGACGGCCTTGGACCTGATTCAAGTAACTGATGGCCCTACACACATTGGGGGAAGCGCACTAGACTTGATTTTTATCTCTGGACAGTGGGTTAATGATCTGGAATTAGGAGATCTAGTGATGGAACCGGTGTCATGGTCAGATCATTTTCTCCTTCGCCTAGACTTTCGGACCACCGCCCACCACCGCAGGGAGACGGAACCAATGCGTTGGTTCTGTCCCAGGCGCCTGATGGACCCGGAGAGGTTCCGGACGGAGCTTGGGCCGTTCCCTGAGGATCTTGCCCACGGTACGACTGAAGAACTAGTTGCAGCCTGGGAACGGGCCGCGGCTGGGGCTTTGGACCGTGTCGTGTCTTTGCAGCCTCTAACCCGGCGTAGATCTCAGTTGGCTCCCTGGTTTTCCGAGGAGCTGAGAGAGATGAAACGCCAGAGAAGACGCCTAGAGAGCACTTGGAGGTCTAGCTGTTCCAAGGCTGATTGGACACTAGTGAGATCTTTTATTAAGACCTACCTAGTGGCAATGAGGGAGGCGAAACGTTCTTACGTTTCCACCCTCATTGCATCGGCAGATAACCACCCGGCTGCCTTGTTTCGGGTGACCCGTTCCCTCCTTCATCAGGAGGGACGGGATGACCCTTTACAAGGACGTGCTGAGGAGTTTAATGGTTATCTATACGATAAAATCGTTCAGCTTCGGATAGTTTGGACCAAAATTGCGATGATCCAACCGAGATGACGGAGACGTGTCTTGTTGAGGTTATTTGGGATGAGTTTGATTCTGTGGCTCTCGAGGACGTGGACAGGTTGCTGGGGAGGTTGCATGCAACTACATGTTTACTGGACCCGTGTCCCTCCTGGTTAGTACTGGCTACTCAGGAGGTGACACGAGGCTGGCTCCGGGGGATTATAAATGTTTCTTTGTTGGAAGGGGTTTTCCCCGCCGCCTTGAAAGAGGCGGTGGTGAGACCCCTCCTCAAGAAGCCTTTCCTGGACCCAGCTATTTTGGGGAATTACCGTCCAGTCTCCAACCTTCGCTTTGTGGCGAAGCTTGTAGAGAGTGTGGTTGCATGGCAGCTCCCCCGGTACCTGGATAAAACTGTCTATCTAGACCCGTTCCAGTCCGGCTTCCGACCCGGTTATAGTACGGAGACGGCTTTGGTTGCGTTGGTGGATGACCTCTGGAGGACCAGGGCCAGGGGTTGCTCCTCTGCCCTGGTCCTATTAGATCTCTCAGCGGCTTTTGATACCATCGACCATGGTATCCTGCTGCGCCGGTTGGAGGGATTGGGAGTGGGAGGCACTGTTTATCAGTGGTTCTCCTCCTATCTCTCTGACTGGTCACAGACAGTGTTGACAGGGGGGCAGAGGTCGTCCGCGAGGCGCCTCACTTGTGGGGTGCCTCAGGGGTCGATTCTCTCGCCTCTCCTGTTCAACATCTATATGAAGCCGCTGGGGGAGGTCATCAGTGGTTTCGGGGTGAGTTATCATCTGTATGCTGATGATACTCAGCTGTACTTTTCCACCCCGGACCACCCCAACGAAGCCATCAAAGTACTGTCCCGGTGCCTGGAAGCCGTACGGGTCTGGATGGGGAGAAACAGACTCAAGCTCAATCCCTCCAAGACGGAGTGGCTGTGGATGCCGGCACCCCAGTACAGTCAGCTGCACCCACAGCTGACTGTTGGGGGCGAGTTATTGGCCCCAAAGGAGGTGGTACGCAACTTGGGCGTCCTCCTGGATGGACGGCTGTCCTTTGATGAACATTTGGCGGCCGTCTCCAGGAGAGCCTTTTACCAAGTTCGCTTGGTTCGCCAGTTGCGTCCCTTCCTTGACCGGGATGCCTTATGCATGGTCACTCACACTCTGGTCACGTCTCGGTTGGATTATTGCAATGCTCTCTACATGGGGCTGCCCTTGAGGTGCACCCGGAGGCTGCAGTTAGTCCAGAATGCGGCTGCGCGAGTAGTAACGGGAGCCACTCGTGGCTCCCACGTAACATCACTGCTGCGTAGTCTGCACTGGCTTCCTGTGGTCTTTCAGGTGCGCTTCAAGATTTTGGTTACCACCTTTAAAGCGCTCCATGGCTTAGGACCCGGGTACTTACGAGACCGCCTGCTGTTACCCTATGCCTCCCACCGACCCGTACGCTCTCACAGAGAGGGTCTCCTCAGGGTGCCGTCCGCCAAACAGTGTCGGCTGGCGGCCCCCAGGAGCAGGGCCTTCTCTGTTGGAGCACCGACGCTCTGGAACAAACTTCCCCCTGGCTTACGCCAAGTGCCTGATCTTCGGACCTTTCGCCGTGAGCTAAAAGCACACTTATTTATTCAAGCGGGACTAGCATAATAGCTTTACTATTTTAAATTGGGTTTTTTATTGTTTTAGGGTTTTGAATTTTTAAATTTTAAATTTTAATTTTAATTGTCGGCCTTATTTGTAATTTGCTTTGTTTTAAATTCTGGTTTTAATTGTATATATATTGAGTTTTATCCTTGGCTGTACACCGCCCTGAGTCCTTTGGGAGAAGGGCGGTATAAAAATTTAATAAATAAATAAAAAAGAAAAAGAAAAAAGAAAAAGAATTTTTCACCTAAAAAAAAAAGAAAAAAATACCAATGCTTGGTTTTTGAAAACTTGGGACCAGATGGGTTCTTTTCACATGCTGGAGTATTATAATTAAAAAAGGAATAGGACTGTGTATCTCCCATTAAATTTTAGACAGCTTAAGTCATGTATGTTGGGTCTTCAGGGTGGCTTTAGAAGACAGTAATGTGCCTGCTAGGTGGCTCAGTGGCTAAGACACTGAGCTTGTAGGTCAGAAAGGTTGGCAGTTCGGGGGTTCGAATCCCTAATGTAGATCTCCTGCGTGAGCAGGGAGTTGGACTAGATGACCTCCAAGGTCCCTTCCAACTCTGCTACTGTTACCTGCCAACCTAGCCATTCGTATCTGCCATGCTCTTATTTACTAGTTTATTTTTCAAGGTAGTTTTTGTTTAAAACATAGTAGGAAGCTAGCCAATTGGGGGGAAAAAAATCCAAGCTTCAGATATAACGTTTACTTGCAACAATGCCTTTGGATCGTGTATAAATTGTAAGAAATAAAATAGTGTTTGATTACTGCTTTTTTTTGCCTTTTGATATAGGACTGGCCACACCCATCATGGCACCCATATCAACATGTCCTTAAATTACTAAATAGGCTTACTGGTCTGTTGGGCATGTATCCATACAAGGTGTTCTGTGGGGAACCAGGAGGTTGCATCAAAAGGTCAAGACAGAGGGCCAACCACATAAAAAAGGTAGAACCTCAGTTATGTGGGCACGACTGCCATCTTGATTTCTTTTATGCTCCCCTGGAATTGTCCTTGCATACATCCTAAATATAGATGTACTTTTGCAGAGTATAGCTTATCCTTTTAAGATGTCAAGTTCAGAGGAATCTCACTTCAATATTTTACAGAATTGCACTCACTAAAAAAAAGGATCTCTAGTTTCCCAAACAGGCTGCAATACATATAATGCTAAACAAAATCGGTAAGTAAGTTCTGATACACGAAAGCCCAGTAACCAATCTTATTACAATGTTTGAATTAAGCACATATTTGGTACCAATTTAATCTGTTAATTTAAATGAATGCTATCATCCCCCAGGACCACTTAGCTTTCCTGTCCCTCTTTTCACCAGCCACTATCCATAATCTTCTTCATTGCCTAAAGGACAGAAATTTAATTTCTCAAGCAGCACGTATCCAGGATGCTAAATTAGCTATTTCGCTACATCTAGTTCTAGAACCAAAGGATTAACATAGTGTTAATAGGCAGTTCTGGGAAAACTGCCTATTAGGGGAAAAAAAGAGAGAAATTTGCAAGGCAGTGACTGAACAACTACATAAAGGAAACTTCAACTAGCAAAGAAACACCTAAAAAGAAAAGGCAAAGGAGGAGAAAAGTTTATTTCGCTTACTATATCAACAAATATTTTATCACTAGGTATTTTGGCAGACAGGTGAGAGAGAGAGGTATGTGTTTAAAAGTCTTCCTTCCTCCTTCCCTCCCAGCTCTTTTCTAAGGGTACTAACATCCCACTCCAAAATCTCTACCTTAAAAAGTGAAGTCTCCAAATCAAGGTGGGATCCAGGCAATTTTTTTACCTGCCACAGCCAAACTGAGACTTCCCAGGACACTCAATTGACAGGAATCAACAATACAGATATATCGTTATAGAAAAATTCACCTGTGAGTTTCTACTAGTAAGGCAGCTGTGCAGAGGATATAGCCCAGCTTGGTTCAGAGCTAACAATTTTAGCAGGCTTCCTCCCTGCCCATGAACAAAAACAACAGAGGAATCACCTAGACCTCAGACCTCAGAGAAGATGCATTGTAGCATGATTAATCACAGCCAGTTGGTCGGACTTCAAAAATCATTCTGAGATTCCCCTAGTAATGTCATGGCAACCTTTCATGCAAGAAGACTCCCATTTATATCCAGAGAAAAACAACCAGGGAGAGCCCTTGTTAATGTATGTTTGGCTAAATAATATTGTTACTGTTCACTTACACTTTGTTTTCATAGCCCATCGCAATGCAAGGTTATCACTAGCAAAAGTGAATTGAGAGTTGGTTTGTCACATCAACTTTTAGGTGCAGGAGATGAAGTTAAAGATAGGAAAGGGCTCAAGAAATAAATGGAACATGCATGCCTGGTATCCAATTCTTTTTCTTTCTTTTTTTAAATTTCAGCAAATAGAATGCACTCTGCAGTTAGTTTTTAGTTTATATTATAGCTTTTCTCTATTTCTCCTTCTCGGAATGCTAGCCTCTAAGCCATCACTCTGAACAGTAAAGAATAAGCAAGATCAGACTTTTTCTTCCGCTAGAAATGCATATTTGGCTCTTTAATCTCCACAGCATTCTTCAATTATCTTGATGCCTGCCCCATCCTAAATGCAGTGGATCTTTTATCAGACACTAAAGATTCCCACGCTCTAAGCTAAATGCTTATGGCCCAAAAGTGGGCAGTCCAATAAGGAAAAATTCCAGTGGCAAATTTTTTCTCCATGTTTGGAGATTTTTTTAAAGGATCCAAAATGCTTTTCTAAATAAAGAAGTTGTAGCTGCTATTTAATTTCTTCTGAGACAGAACTTGCCTGAGAACTATGTTTCTAAGATTCCACTTTCACTTATCTATCTATCTATCTATCTATCTATCTATCTATCTATCTATCTATCTACCTATCATCTATCTATCTTTCTATTGAATTTATATTGCCACCTATTCGCCCATGGCTATTTAAGGCGGCTTACAGAATATAAAACCACATTTAAAACAATAAAACTAATAAAAAGAATCAAATAAATTAATATAGTATAATATAATAAAATCACCCCCCACCATGGCAACAGCAGATCACAGGAGTCATTTAACATATAACATAATAACAGAGTTGGAAGGGACCTTGGAGGTCTTCTAGTCCAACCCCCTGCCCAGGCAAGAAACCCTACACCACTTCAGACAAATGGCTATCCAACATTTTCTTAAAAATTTCCAGTGTTGGAGCATTCACAACTTCTGCAGGCAAGTTGTTTCACTTATTGATTGTTCTAGCTGTCAGGAAATTTCTCTTAGTTCTAAGTTGCTTCTCTTTTTCTAGACATACCGAGTTCCTGCAACCGTTCTTCATATGTTTTAACCTCCAGTCCCCTAATCATCTTTGTTGCTCTTCTCTGCACTCTTTCTAGAGTCTCAGCGTCTTTTTTACATCGTGGCGACCAAAACTGAATGCAATATTCCAAGTGTGGCCTTACCAAGGCATTACAAAGTGTTATTAACACTTCACGTGATCTTGATTCTATCCCTCTGTTTATGCAGCCCAGAACTGTGTTGGCTTTTTTGGCAGCTGCTGCATGCTTCTGGCTCATATCTAAATGGTTGTCCACTAGGACTCTCACAGTTACTACTATTGAGCAAGGTACCACATATATGGTACCTGTGCATTTTTTTTTTTTTGCCTAAATGTAGAACCTTAGTTTTTTCACTGTTGAATTTCATCTTGTTAGTTAGCACCCAATGTTCAAGATAGGTTCAAGTATCTTGAGCCTATCTTCTGGACTGTTGGCTATTCCTGCCAGTTTGGTGTCATCTGCAAATTTAATGGGCTCCATCCCACTCTGAATTCCCCAGGCCCGCTGGCAGAACCAGATCTTCAGCGCCTTTTGGAAGAGTACTAGAGTGGGGGAATCTCTGGGGGAATGATGTTCCAGAGAAAGGGAGCCACCACAGAGAAGACCCTTCTTCTGGGTCCCACCTCGGGAATGGGACCAGCAGCATTCCCTGCCTCCCGCTCTGATGGGTCGGGTAGATGTAGCTGGCAAGAGACATGTGACTGTGATTATTTGATGGCAAGGGGAAAATATTTTCTCTACAGAGGTCTTCTGTAATGATTTCACATAGTCTGAGTTTGACGCATTACATTAACCTCTACCTCCCAAACAGGATCTTAAGCAGACAGACCTAGATTCAACCATCTGCCTGTTTTTAAAATGGAAAGACAGCTATTGATCTGTGACTAGGGATTGTTTTCTTGCTTCTTTGTGCTTCCTCATTTTACTAGTTCTCAGAAAAAAGCAACATTTCAACTTCTTCAACCCGTTAAGAGCTCAACTCCAGCCAGTTTTCAATGCCTTAATGATAGGAAATTGCATTATGCGGTGGAAAAACAAATTAGTGTCATCCTGACCACCTAAGCTCTTTCTCAGCCTATGCTATGCATGTAGCCCCAAGTCACTGGAGAAAAGGTGCTATAAAGACTTAGAATAATTAAGAATAACTAGAACAGAATGTGTTTTTCTAATAAAACAGAAAGTTTCTGCCGGTGTAAATCCAATCCAACACAAGTAAGATATCACATTCAGGATTGCCTTAAGATAATAAGAGCAGCAAAACACTATTTCTCAACCTTTATCACATTCATGGACAGCTGTCTGGCAGTCTTTTTGAAGATGATTTGTTCTTAGCTTGACAGGGATGACCTCAGAAATATTTTCAGAGTCACTGTGTGAAATGTGGAGAATATTCATACTATCTAGTAGATATGATTGATAAGATCTATTCAGAAATGGACTCTGATTGGACCGGCCCATTTGAGATGCCTGGGGCATGGTCTTATGAGAGTATCTGGAATGAATTGGAATCTGTGATTCCCAATGAAATGGATCAGGTGCTCCAGCCATTTGTCTCTTGAATTCAGATCCTTTTTGTCCAGGAGATAATCTATAGTTGCATCCATAGAATGATGTTGAGGAAAGGAGATAGTTCTTCCTGCTTTGAAGGAGACTGCAATGTATCCTTTCTCCAAGAAACCATAAATAGACTTAACAATTCTAGACATCTATCATCCAATCTCCAATATTTCCTTTAAGGTAAGGTTGTTAAAATGGTTAGACAGCAGTTGCAAAGGAAGTAGATTATCTAAACTTGTTTCAGGCAGGTTTCAAATTGGATTATAGCACAGAAACAGTATTATTTGCATTTGTTGATAATCTTTGGTGGAGCCAAGATGGGATATTATGCATCCATTCTTATTCTTTGGATCTCTCAATGCCTTTTACTAAGATACATCATAGTATCCTTCTGCAGCAGCTGTGAAGATGGGGGACACTATATTGTGTTGATTCATCATTTTCTTCTGGGGCTATTCCATTCAATGTTGATGGGGAGATGTGCTCCTCATTTACAGGATGACTCAAGTCTTGATGCTCTACCCCTTCCCATTTAACATCCATATGAAACTGCTGGACAAGATCATCTATTGGTCTGGCAACCAGAATCAATATGCAGATGATACTCAATTATAGATCTTGACTCCAGCCATCAAGTGATGCTGTCACCACCTTGTCAATGTTGATGTCTAGAGGCTATTTGAGTCTGAATAGGAAGGAACAGACTCAGGCTCAATCATGGCAAACTGTGTGGCTGTGGTTCTTTGTGTCTCCTGGAATTGGGAATAATTCATCTTTGATCTTAAATGGGAATGCACTTCCCCATTTGAACTGGTATGCACTATGGGAATCATTGAGAACACTCACCTTCTGCTCAAAGAACAGATGGAAGCTAAAGCCAGAAGGGCCTTTGCACAGGTCTATCAATAGAGTCAGCTGTGCCCATTCCTAGAGTGGGAGGCTCTTCAGACAATCACTCTGTTCTAGTCAATTCAAAATGGATTACTGCAATGTGCTGAACATGGAGCTTCCCTAGAATGCAGCATGATGGTTGGGCTTTGACAGTGATGGTTGTGTTACCAGATAGCCTCCAGGTGCAATTCATCTATAAAGTTACCAATGGGCTTCGTAATTTGAGAGACTACCTATCTCCATGGTGTCAGCTCACTCAATAAGATCAGGCAGAATGGGGATGTGCAGATCGATTCAATCAAATAATGTCATCTTTAAGACTTAAAAAGCACACCTTCACTGTTATGGTGCTTACCCTATGGAATAGCATTTCTCCCAAAAGATCTGTATAGTTCCTATTCCCACTTTGCAGTGGGAGATCAGAAGATCTTTGAAAATATGGCTTTGCTCCCAGGCCTGGAGCTGGCTGAGGTTGAGCCTCTATTAATGTTCTTTTGATGTACTAGGCTTGCGTTCTTTGATTGTACATATTTTTCCTTCACTTTACAATATTTTTTTTCACTTTTAAAATATAAACAGCCCAGAGCCAGCTAGGAGTCAGGTGGGAGAAGGAGGCTAAATCCAGTCAAACAAACCAGCATGCACCAGTGGACTCCTTTACACTTACATGTTGCTCAGAAGCACAATTCCCCCAAATAGAGTAGATTGTTGTAATGTTTGCTGACAATTTTATTCCATCACTTAAAATCTGCACTACTTTTAGTCTTCCTACTGAATACTTCTTAATTTCTAAAATATGAAGAATAAAAACTGTACACTTGAAAATAAAGTTTTCCAATCTGATAGGCTACATAATCAAATATCTCTAAAACATAGTTTTGATCTTGAGAAATGAGAGAAAAATACATTCATTGTAATTTTATTTACAGTCTATATTGTCTGTGAGCTGATGGGAGGATTGTTATCCTAAAAAATGGGCTATAAATCATTACAATAAATAAATAATGCTCTACACCTCTAGCCATACTTCATGTACTCCTTCTCTCAAACTAAGTGCTGCATTTAGGTTTCTGGCTGAAAAATAGCTTTGAAACATTTACTTTGTTTTTAAGATATTCCTGTTTCTTGGCTAGATCCCAATAAAATGCTTTTCAGAATCACTGCTTTTGAGAAAAACAGGCTTATTCCCCTCTGCTTTCACATCCTCTTGGTTTAGTATCCTTCAATAAGAAACTTATCCAAAAAACCTCAACAGCCACATACATTCTCTAGAAACAAAAAAATAGAGGGAGGGCAAAAATCAATAATTTTTCCCCTCTGCCTAGAATTTTTCACCAATCTTTGAAGGGCACAAAGAAAAACAAAGTCTAGCATTTTTTTAAAAAATCTCCTACCCAACCAGCAGTTTGCACAATATCAGTTGTGTTTCGTAGATCCGTCAGGCACAGTGATTTGATACTGAAATGTGGCAACTGTAATCATCTCAACTCTCTTTGCAAATAGAATGCAAACTATTAACCTGAGAAAAGATGCAAATATTACCTCTTTTTCTGCTGTGTTCTCCTAAAGTGGTTAAAAACATCATCAAAAAAGGACAACAAAGAATGTTCTTTCTGCGCCAACTCAGTAAGCTCAAACTGCCCAAGGAGCTACTGATTCAGTTCTACAGAGGAATTATTGAGTCTGTCATTTGCACCTCTATAACTGTCTGGTTCGGTTCTGCAACCCAACAAGAAAGACACAGACTTCAGAAGATAATTAGAACTGCAGAAAAAAATAATTGCTACCAACCTGCCTTCTATTGAGGACCTGTATATTGCACGAATCAAGAAGAGGGCCGTGAAAATATTTACAGATCCCTCACATCCAGGACATAAACTGTTTCAACTCCTACCCTCAAAACGACACTATAGAGGACTGCCCACCAGAACAACTAGACACAAGAACAGTTTTTCCCCTGAAGGCCATCACTCTGCTAAACAAATAATTCCCTCAACACTGTCAAACTATTTACTAAATCTGCACTACTATTAATCTTCTCATTGTTCCCATCACCAAACTCTTTCCACTTATGACTGTATGACTGTAACTTTGTTGCTGGCAATCCTTATGATTTATATTGATATATTGACCATCATTTGTGTTGTAAATGTTGTACCTTGATGAAGATATCTTTTCTTTTATGTACACTGAGAGCATATGCACCAAGACAAATTACTTGTGTGTCCAATCACACTTGGCCAATAAAAAATTCTATTCTATTCTAAAAAAAAAAACACTCTAAGAGAAAATAGCATTATCAATTCATGACAGAGGAAACATTCCATAGTACTTGAAAGTTTGCATAATCATATACCAAGTATTTGAAATAAAAGAGCATTTACCTTTCTTCTTTATCCTCTGAGTCAGACAACACCATCTCCAGCAGTTCAGGCCTCTGTAGGCCAAACTAAGGCTTACAAGGTAGGAGTGGGTTCTACTTACCTTTATACCAGTTCTCAACACGTGTGCGCTTCTGTGCAAGCACAGAAACTTCCTGATGACGTCTGGGTCAGTGGGCGGAGCTTCCCACCAGTTTTACTACCGGTTCTTGCAAACCGGGGGGCAACTCACCATTGTTACAAGGCCTGATTTAACATTTAACATGCCTGTTCTTTCCCCTTTCTAAAAAAAGGCCCAGAACAGGGAGCGTGAATCAAGATCACTTCTCCACTGCACAGGAAAAGTTATTCTCTGCTCCCACCATCATCAAAAACTAATATTTTTCTGGGCTAATAATAAATAGTAAAATAGTTTTCATCAGAGAAAGATTTTTAAAAAATGTTTCCAGTATTCCAATTCTCTGAATACCTAGTAGCTGCTGGTAGAAACATTCACCCACACCAAACCCTGTCCACAGGGAAAAGATGATGTATCTAATTTAAAAAGACAGAAAGATAGAAACTAAAGATAAACTGATAGCAAACCCCACTCCTTACTAGTACTGATGATGTTATCAAGTTAGGGTAATAAAATGCCTGCAAGAAAACAAGCAAGCTCAGAGAGCAACAAGGACCCCTCATGTCAACTCAGAGCTGCAAATATTCTCCTTTATTGATAGAAGTTATCTATTTAACTTGTATCTAGTTTGTCCCTATAACTCCCAGCATGCAAAACCTTGAAAATTCATTTCTGTTATATCTTTCAACTTAAACTATTTGTTTCCAACCTAACTTACTGGAAACAAAGTTCCATTGTATTTTCTCACTTCTAAATCTCTGCCTTTCCTATTCCCAATTTATCTGATTGTCAGATTTGTGCAAGTTCCTTTGGGCAGAAGCTATGTTTTAGTTTGTTTTATATTGATTGAGTTCATAAAATTAAAAGATAAAGGTTCCCCTCCCACAGATGTGCTAGTCGTTCCTGACTCTAGGGGGTGGTGCTCATCTCCATTTCAAAGCTGAAGAGCCAGCACTATCCAAAGATGTCTCCATGGTCATGTGGCCGGCATGACTAAACGCCAAAGGCACATGGAACACTGTTACCTTCCCACCAAAGGTGGTCCCTATTTTTCTACTTGCATTTTTATGTGCTTTCGAACTGCTAGGTTGGCAAAAGCTGGGACAAGTAATGGGAGCTCACCCCGTTACGCAGCACTAAGGATCTGAACCCTGAACTGTTGACCTTTCAATTGACAAGCTTAGTGTCTTAGCCACTGAGCCATCCCCCTATTTTTAGTTCATACATCATGGTAAATCAGAACACATGCATGTTCTGCATATATCAGTGGATTTTTTACTCAGGCACACAAACTCACACATATCATGGCCTGCTTATTGTTTCAGAGAAGTTTTCTTACCAGGTTCCTCAATGCCTTCAGCAATGACAGAATGTCCAATGTGCAGTACTCTTCATTAGAAAAGTTGGGAAGTATTCAGAAATCTATTTGCCTTGAAAATAGCCCATGTTGAACTCTTTAACACAATCAAACATCTGCACAGAAAATGTTTCATGACATTTTGTATTATAAAATTTTATAGAATTTGCCAAATTTCAACTCCACTGAAGTCATGGATCCCAGATTTTGAACATATTCCGTAAATTAGCCCACTTGAGGTACCTTGGTTCAAAAATAGTTGCCCTAGGATGCACTGTTTTGCCCAATTAAAATTACAGAAATGAGGGTAATAGTACATGCATGCATACATACATACATACATCACCAAAATATGCTGGCATGATTCTCCATTGTGTTTAGCTAGGAAACATTTATTACATTTTGTAAACATGTTATAAAACTTAACAGGGCCCTCTTTCTCCCCTTCCCTCAAGGAATCAAAAAATTCTGGAAAATCCCGACCCTCCTCTTCCAAGGTACACCTTGACCACAGCATATCATTGCCTTTCCCATTCTATTCCTTGGTTTTGACCCCAGACTGAAAAAGCTTGCTTTTTATATTTTAAACCATAATTTGTGTTAATCATGGTTTACTGAATGAGTCAGAGAATCTTGTGTATGCACAAAATCACTCCTAAATGGAAAATTCCTTGTTAGATTCCTTTCTTGAAACCACATGCTTCCTTGTTTGTTCATTATACTGAGCCACAGTAAAAACAAAAAAACCATCTTCAACCAATGGTTTAGTGCTCTAACATAAATTATTCATCAGCTTTGTGTATATACTACATTTAGACCAACATAATAAACTACTTTATACTTTAGCATGCTGGCTGAGGAATCATGAAAGTTGAAGTGCAGATACTTTAAAGTAGCTAAGGTTGAGAAGCACTGCTTAGCACAATATGTATATCTGATTACTGTGCGGCATCAAGGCTCATAATTTGTACAATGTACGCAAAAGTGCAAGATAAATCTTCCCTCTGCAGTCAAGATGTAGAGGTAAGAATCAATTTATTTTTGACTCCCATCCAAATCAGTTTCTATCAGCACTATTATGTTTGTGGCCCCATTTATATTTTCAATATAAATTAACTTGATGTTTGCTCTTATTTCCTATGGTGACTCTCTGCTATGAACAGAACCACAAATAAATTGAATTATTTTTTAACACATTACCCCATGATCAGAAGAGAGTTTTCTGAGATTCACCAGCACTGATCATGGATAAAGGACATATTTCATGCAATACATCTACACTTTTAATGCTCCTCATAGCAATAAGCTATAATATGGAACCAACAGTTTTGGATTCTGAAGAAAACATGGAAATCAACATAAATAATAACCTCTGGAGAAGATTGTCAAATGGTATTACCTGAGGTACTGGGGTACCCAACATGGCACTGGGAGGTGGCTTATTCTGTCTGAAGGCCTCCTGTGCTGACCACCCTTCTTTTGAAAGCATACTTTTTAAAAACAAAAAATCCCCTAATTTTTTTAGAAATGGGAACTGGCATTCTGCAAAGCAAAGTACCAGCTAACAACATTATTTTTATTTTCAAGGATAACTCTGAGTGCCAAAATTCTTAGGAAAGCAAGACAATAAGTGCTATAGCACAGTAATGTATTTTGGAGGTATATTTCCCCTATCCAGAAGGCAAAATAAAGCAGGATTAATAGGGAGCAGCAAATTCAGAAGTTGGAGAGGGAATAGCAGAGAGAACTGGGTAAATTGGTAGATTGTAATCAGTAATGTCCTACATAGCTATCATTTTCTGAAGAGTCAGATTCGCCCATTAGCTTTTTGCCTGAGAATTTACAATATATTTCAAAATTCCAATGGGGTCCACACCGAAAAAGATCAGAGACTTACCATACCATACTGTACTTTCCTTTCTGTTTTAAAATCAGATTAGAAATTGAAATATGCACTAAGCTTAGCAAGAACCATTTCCATCTTCTAAGGCTGTTGTGAATGTTTTCTAAGCCACACTCGATTTGAAATGAGATGAATGGCACTATAATCCTAGCTCAAACCAAAAAATGTATTGAACTCTATATCCTTTCAGCAGAATTTAAAGGACATGATCTGAGATATAATCGTGACTTCCAAACTTCAATTTTAATGCATAGAGCAAATATGAGAAAGCACAATAGGGGGCAAGGTGAATCAATACTAATTTGTTAAAGGAAAACCATGGATGTTGGTCAACACTTTGGCTCTCAAGTGTCAACCAACTCTCAAGGGCATATAGGTCTCAAAATATTACTGCAGAGACCAAGAGAAATATATCTAACATCCCTCATCATGTTTTCCAAATATTCCCGCAGCAGCTTGCCTATTGAAAAGCAGAACTGCAATCAAGAGCGAATATAAATACAATGCCTGGCATCCCAATTGTATCATCCAGAGACCTGCATCCATTGACTTTTATTGTGCTTCAAAGTGATTTGTATTAAACCATTGCATTCTTCTGGATATAATACTAGAGTACCTCTCTCTCCCCCCTCCCTCTCTTTTTCTCCTAGAGTACCTCCCTCCCTCCCTCCCTCTCCCTCCCTCCTTCCCAGACTCAGAAAAACATAGCTGAAGACAGAGAGGCTGAAGGGAGTGTAAATGTGGTGTAAGAAGGCTATTTGGATGTGGCAAATCTTTGCAGCAACATTCAATGTAATCAACAGCCATTGTGAAATGCCTTGTTGCCCCACAATTTAAGCTAACCATGGCTATGAAATCACTTCCAGAAAACCAATAGCAGTGCACCTTGCTATTCCTCATGGAGGAGAGACCGAAGAGAAAAAAACATGCTCCACAGACTGGAGGTTAGGAGTGTTGCGGCCTAACACTTCTGGAAAAACATTAAGTTGGGGAAAATTCATCTAACAGAACTGGGATGTGTGAGGAAGAAAAATAAATGCATGCTTCACTAAAGAGCCGGGCTAGAAGTTAAAAGCTACAAGAAGCTGGAGGAAATTAGTAAGTGACATTACTTCCCAGTGCAGTCTCTGGCCTATAATATAGTCACACAAAAGCCACAGGCCAGGGACATATGTTGTCAGGGAAGCTCAGAGTCATTCAGACTTCTTCATGGTAACATGCACAGTTTTTATAGAAGAAGTTTATATCCATCTGTAAAATAAGGCTTTGCTCTTCATGCTATCGCCTCAAACATGTGAAGGGATAACTGATTGCAATTATCAGGATTATATGAAATACTATGTGAACAACTGAATTTGGACAGAAAGTCATTCTCTTACTATTGTAGGAGGAGACCCACATTAGTCAATGACAGCCAAAATCAGGAGAAGTCCAATAATATTTTTTTCTGGCTAGCACATTTTATTAAGAGTAGTGGTGGGTTTATACTAGTTCGCCCCAGTTTGGGTGAACCTGTAGTAGTGGTGGTGGGAGGCTTCGCCCACCCACGCCCCAGATGTCATCACAGCTGCTCTGTGCATGCACAGAAGCGCTGTGCGCGAGCAAAGTGAGTGTGCACACACACATGCTCACAGTCCTGAACTGGTAGCGAAGGTAAATGGAACCCACTACTGATTAAGGCATGAACTTTCATGAGCTGCAGCTCATTTGATCAGATACATGGACTGTCTAGACTCACGTGGGATTTAAATTGGGATGATGCAAGGAAGGGGGGACATGGTTATGCAGATACATGTTACCTGTGAGACAGATTATGGATACCTTATAAATATAATCTTACTACCTCTCCCCAGTTTAAATCATATATCAGTCAAGTCACTCCATTCATCTACTGAAGTGAGTGGATCATGAAAGCAAATGGCACTTAATAAATTTGTTAGCTAGAATGTGTGCTACTAAGTTTCTTTTGATTTTTCCTTTGGCAACTAAGAGAAGCCAGTTCCACCATTAATTGGAGTGATAGATTTAAAAAAATTGTAGTTTAAGATAGACATTAGATTCAGCACATTTTATTTAGAAATGAAAACCTAGAACATTCCTGGAAAAGGTCACTTGTATAGAGAACTTTAAAACTGCCTCCAAATTATACTGGATTTATTGTTATACTTTTTTTACCTAGAAGAGAATTATGTATTCAAGGTCCTTTTAAAACAGTAAAGAATTGGAATAGCTAGTACAAATCCCAATTTGAATTTCTTAATAATGCTGAAGTACTGGATAATCATTTTCATCCTGGAAATTGTGTCCAACGTATCTAAAGCATACCAAGTTTTGAAAGGCTGAGTTAGCCAATAGCAGCAGGATCCTCTACAGGATGATCTTGATAATTTATGAACTCAGAAATGTATCTGATCAATTACTGCAAAAGGGTTTTCAAAAGGGAAGGAGGAACAATAAAGAGCCTTTCCATTTTCTCCAACAGATTTAAAGATGCCTTTCTTGACCAAAACTGAACATCCATCCATCTTAAAACTCCAGGCAGGACTGGGGTACTTTTGTTTTCAGCAGATCCTTCTGGCTAATGATAAACTGTCTCTGAAATGAAGGCCCAATTCAAAAACACTTGGTGGCAGGAATAGATATTTGCATTTGTGGACTTCAGTGTTCAAGTTGCCAGTCCCATAAGGACTGGTACAAGCCCCTTGCAGGAGATCAAGCAGTTTTTTATGCCAGCCAGATTCAATCCTACTTCTTACTTGTCTGTAATGTCTGGTAACCAGTTCTTATTACTAGTCAGCTTTTATTCTTATTACTGGTCAGCTTTTCTGGATAATAAATGCATTAGATCCACCCTCCACAAATCTCCGGCGCGTCTAGCTGGATCCACTATCATTACTAAGCAGTCTGGTGCTGTTTTTACTCAGGCTGCCAAAACTGAAGCTATAGCTCAGTAGCAGAGCTCCGTTGTTAGCCTTGAATGTTTTTCAGCCTTGCAGAATGCTGGCATTTCTGTTCGTTAAGAGATGCTGAAACATTGTTATCATTTTGTGTACTGCTCTGGCCTCTCACAGCAAAATAATTGTTTGCTTGCTTCCTCTGTCCAAAGCTAAAGGAAGAGACGTCCTTTTCACTCCTTAGACAGAAGAGGTTTTCTACAGCTTCCTAAGAAGCCATCAGCAATTTTGCCACAGCTGCACCACATACAACAGATCCCTTCACACAAGCCAACAAAGCTAATGAGAGACCTTTGCCAAGGGAAGGGTCTGGCAGTGCCAATCATGAGGCTGTAAAGTTAATCAATGCAAAGCAGAGCCAAGACAGAATAAGGGAGCCCCGAATAGTCAGATTATCCTTCTTCCCCCCCTCCCCAACCAGCCTCAGCAATGTTTATCCCACACCTCATCATGATCACAGCACCACACCTGCTGTTTGCAACCGGAGTCAAAGCAGAAGAGATTTTCCTGATGTCTGAGGACTCATGCAGAAAGCTGGCAGAGAGGAGTGTTCAAAATAAAAGGCAACACTGAAAGGCAGACAGAATGAGCCCAAGAAAAGGCTTAAGAGAGCAGCTCCTGAAACAGTAGCAAAAGAAAGCCTTTCCTTTCTGCAGAGAAGAGAAGACAGCACTGGGCCTTTCTCCCAGGAGTGAGGACTGTTCCTGGATCCAAAGCAGCGTTTCCCTTTTCTTCTTGTGTGGCCTCACTCTGAACCTCTCTCCAATCACCTTGATCATCAAATGCTGGCAGAAAGTGGCAGAAAGAAAAAGACGTAGGGATCGGGGCTACTATGGCAGCTTTTACTCTTGGGGGGAATGGGGAGAGAAACATAATCACATGGGCAAATCTCCTCACTCACACATCAACCCACCTACCCCTCACTATCAAATCTGGTTCTAATAGCTTTGTGAAATTGAGAATCAGGTGAACCAGCAAACATTGGAAGAAAATGTGTTTGTGTATTTCAAATCCTGGTTTTGTGGGAAGGATGAAATTCAAGATGGTGGGTGCTACATTGTCTTTTTTGATAATGCAGATACCCTTGTATACAAGCAGAACTTTGTCTGGTAAAGTTGAACTGATAGTTTATTTATAACTATAAAGGAAGAGAGTAACACATGCAAAGCACCTGCCTTACTCACCAAATAACCTTAACTAGGGAGTAAGAGTTTTATTTATACTTTCCAAGTATAGTCATTATCTATTTAACCATATTATTGCTGGAGGGAATGTTAAGATTTCTTGCCCAGATTCATACCAAGCCATAATCTAGTTTTGTTGGTTTGGCCAATGAAAGGAAATGCCAAAAACCTAACCATTTCCATTTATTTCACAAGCTATGATTAAATAAGGGTTGGTATAATGTATGAATCAGAATCATTCCTCACTCCCAATTCCTGTGCTATAATTAAAAATGTATATATTTAAATAATCACAAAGAAATAATAACAACAAAAGTATAATATAGAGACTGGCACTGGGAAACCCAGATTCAAGTTTACCTGTAGCCAGTCATCTTCTCTCTCTACCCAATTTACTCCTCAGCATTGTTATGGTAGGAAACAAAGATATGAGGGAGCTGTTTTGAGAGGGGGAGGGAGAAAAGAGAAAGAGAGAAAGAGGGAGGGAGAGAGGAAGAATACAAGCAGGTAGAATTCCCTTGCGTATATTTTCCAAGACTTCAACTTCTAATGGCTATCACAGTTGGAGTTTAAACTCCAGCCTTTCCAAAGGTAACTCCTCACTTACCTGAAGTATCCCACATGTTGAGCTCAATGCGTTGCTTCTCAATCTCAAAACTGGCTGTGTAGTTCTCAAATACAGTAGGGACATAATTCTGCAGGGAATGGATAGAAAGGAGGGATCAGAACGTATATCAAGAATCAATACAGAACTTGTAGAAATGGGAGTTTACTTCCATAGATTGTCCACACTCTTCTTCAGACTAGTCCCAAAAGCAGTCATTCTGGTATCTTCATTCTATTCTTGATATGATACAAACAGGCCTTGTCTGTGAGAGGGCAAAATGTAAGGTATAAGCAACACCCACCGTGCCCTCCAGATGTGCTGGACTAACATTGTCAAGGCTCTTTTGCAACATGAAGCTGATGGAAGCAGTAATCCAAACTATCTGAGGCGGCAGTTTGCTTACTCATGAGTTACCTCAGGATGAAAGCAACTGCTTATAGGCAGTCCTCTAGAAGGGCTTGGAACTGATACTAGATTTTTAGAGCTCTCTGAAGAGGCCAAGGTTCTTTTTTCAGTCCTCAGCATTATCTACAGAATGGGACCCATTGCTATGTTATGACCCCCTTCCATTCCTAGTTTCCCAATTTTCAATTTTTTAACATTCCCTTATTTTCCTTGAGAAGATCTGATACCTGTCCTTCACATCAGACTCCATCAGAAACTGCCCTTGAACATCCTTCCTTCACCAAGAATCCTGGGCTCTACTTTTCCTCCTGCATGAGGATCCATACATTTGACCCATTACTTCCCTCTTTTGCCTTGTCTCCCCAATCTCACAGTCTACCTTGAAACCGAGTCTTTATCTCGGCCCCCTTGCCTGTGCTGTAACTCAGCAGCTTGCCGAGTCCTCCATAAAGTAGTCCATGATCATTGGGCTCGAGTATGCTCATCCCCGCTGCTGGACCTTTCCGGCGGAGGACCAGGGTCCGTGCCCACCTCAGCCCCGGCCAAGAGCACTCTCCACGCGCCACCTGCACCCCAACCGGTCGCCCTTAGTCACTTCCATTGCTTCCCGCTGAATCCACTACCTCGGTCCACAATGTGACCTCCGCAGCGCGGTCCCTTTGGACGGAGCCTTCCCGCCCCATCCTTTCGACCGGCCCTTCGTCCGCTCCCCTCGCTCCCCTTCAAGCTCCCCTGTGGCTCTTCCATCCCGGGCCGCCTGCACTCCTCCGCCCTTGCCCCGGTTCTCCTACCTCAGGATAGGCGTCCTTGGCGAAAACATGCAGCAATGCCGTCTTGCCGCACTGGCTGTCGCCAACCACCACGATTTTGCAGCGCCCTAGCTGATTCTCCATGACGGTCGGCGTCCCCGCTGTTGAGTGAATGACTGACCACCGACCCGCACACTACGCGCTGCCTGCTAGCCCGGCCGCCCCCAAAGCATCGCTCGCTCTCCTCCCTTCTCAATCCCAGCGACCGGCTATCGACTCCGCTTTCCGGCTGCTTATGCCGCACCCCCGGCTCCGCCCTCCCGGCCCCCAGTGCTCGCGGTCCTGGTGCAGCCAGAGTTTCAATCATCGGCTCTGCCGCCAGGGGGCGCACTTTGCTTCTGTCACTTGCGGGGAGAAAAAGGCTCCGGCAGCGACTGAGACGCATCAAGATTTGCGCAGATAATCTGCGCGGAGACTTCTGGCAGCTCGAAAGCGTCGCTCGCAAAGTTCAAAACTAACTTTCAGCTCGGAAAAATTAATGATTTTGCATGCTGTGCTGAATTATTTACATTATTTTATAATTTGGAAGGAGGACTTTTCTGTTTATTAACCGTGATGAACTTACTATGGGGTAAACAAAAGCGGTAACAAATTTAAATGCCTTCATGATTTTGTCTAATTTGAAGGGACTGCAGGACTTTTACTTTTTTGACGGGGCAGGAAGAATAACTATTTTCTTTATGTTTCACCCGTTCTGTACTTTTGCATCCCCCATTTTATTCCTGCAAACTGTTTCATGGTAAAAAAAATCCTACTTAAAAAATGATCTAAACATAGAGGCAAATGTTACAGAAATGAATTGGACATTCAAAATAATTTTCTGCTAAAATGTTGGATAGGATTAAATTTTTTATTCTAATGGTAAAATGTAATTCAAACTTAGGATAAAGAAAGCAAAAAAAGAGAGAGAGTAAAAAGTACAAGAGAAAAAAGGAAACAGAAGAAAGATAAAAGAAAGATTATAATGAAGAGAACAAAATATGTAAAGAAGTGGCTTACAATCTTCATCACAAATATAAACAAATTTAGTGACTCATATTGCCCCTCTAAGAATACAAATATTTACCCCATATCCCATCTCTTATGTACAAACAAATCCATAAACATCATCTTTTCAGTTCTAGTGTCAGCAGAAAATCCATAAAGGGTTACCAAAAGTAACAACATATCTCAATCAAATAACTATCTTTGTATTTCTTTCTTTTATTTGTAACTGTCTTAATCTTCAGCTCAAATACTTTTGTTAGATTTCATTTATTTCGTTACACTGAATTTTTCAGATCCTTAACAAGCCTCTTGTAAATCCAATAATAAAAAATTGTCCAGGTCACTTTCTTGGTTTATAATTTATAATTATAGTTTATAATTTGTATTTCCCTTTTGATTTTTTAAAAATACCAGACAGTTTCTTTTGTATATCTGGTGGGACATCCTTCACCAAATTGTTATTTTGGCCATCATTTGCATATCCACTTTCATTACTATCTCTATCTTGTCAAATAAAATTTGTTTCACATCTGTCATTTCTTCATTTAACATACGGTATTTGGACCTTATCTACCCACACAGGAAGATATCATGATTGACACAGTCTGTCAATAGTTGTGACTATTAATTTTGGTCTCATTTTCCAAAAGTCTAATATTTTCAGTGTTGTAACATTTTACATCATGTTATAGATCCCAGTTAATTAACACAAAAGGTAGGTTTATGTTTACCATCACCACCCCCGCCTTGAATTAGTCCTTTTAAATTTTTTAAATCCTTGGTCTTGTAAAAACCAAGAGATCTACAGTATTTCCCATGAAAAGTTGTCGTTTATAATTAATTCCAACATTTTATTGTAAATTTCAAATTTATTTAGATCTGTAGTCCATTTATAACATTCTAAGATCACCACTTTATTTAGCTTTTCCCTGTTTATTTCATTAAAAAAACTTTTAAGCTTATGATTAAATTTTTCTTTCATTCAGGATTGAAATCAAATCATCTGCTTTTTTCAAATTTTTCATTGCAAGGTTTTTAATAGTAGTTAATAAACAATTTCTGAAAAAGAAGTTAGCAAACTTAGTGTTATTTAATAGGCACCAACTGCAGTTCTCAGCAAGATGGCTATTTTTCTTATCTCCCAGCACTTACATCCATGGTAGAGTGATCTCTTGATAGAGCACAGGTAGATGATCCCTTCCTTATCTGGAAAATTTTCAAACAACCATAGCTCTTCGGTCTTTGCCATGGTTGTAAGCTCTGTTTTCTTAGAGATGTCTTTAGTCGACCAATCTCACTCTTAAACATTAACAAGATTTAAAATATTTTTTCTTATTCTTTTCCCAAAGAGATAGCCACCCGTTAGATTATTGTGGCAAAATTCTCCTTAAAGGCCCACAAATTATGATCAAATAACAAATAAATAAAATTACTGTGGCCGAAGCTTCCATCAATGAGAAATGAATACACCAGCACAGATCCAGCATTTGAGGTTTTTAAATCTCTTTCCCATTCCTCTTTTACAGCTCCAGATTTGGTGTGGACGTTTGTTAGAAGATAACAGTTGTTACTCTCTTCATGTGATTCTCCAAAGATGATACAGTATTGTACTACAAAACAGAAAGGCCATTTTGTGTCTTTTTTTCTTTTGTGCAAATAGAGACTATTTTCTCCTTTAGCCACATGGGGGGAAGAAAGTAGAAGATGCTGCAGTGAATGTAACGAATCTCTCAGGTGAAGACATCATTGAGTTGTGGGTTGACCTCTTGGCGACCGCATGGACATTTTGTGGCATGGCTACAATCACTGTTTCATTCAAACAATGAATTCAGTGGCCTCATATATGTGGGTACAAGCACAGAGTAGCTTTTCCATGTTGATTCCTTCCTAATGCCGTGGACTGCAACACTCAGCATCCATGGGTGGTATACCAATACACATATGTATGACATATAAATGCATCCATTATCATTCTTCTTGTTCTTTGCGCTACCCATAGCTCAGCTCCACAGAAAGGCATCCATCTCACTGTTTATATATAATATTTTTGTTCATTTCTGCCATTCTCTGATTAAAATGATTAGTGGTCTGTAACTACAAACCATAGAATACAGAAGAAGAATCAGGCAAGAAGCTCGTAGCCTGACTCTCTCTGCATCAGCTCTGACTACAGATGACCCAATACTGTCGGTTACACCAAAGGTTTTTTCCCAGCCTTTCTTCCAGGGGCTTTATAATTCCAGATTTGGTTTGGGTATTTGTTACAAGACAACAGATGTCATTCTTTTATTCTGAATAGATCTATACACAAAAGCACCAGTGGACATCAGGAATAGTCGTATCTTGAGATATAGGACATGGTTATCTGCCAGAACATTCTTGTTAAACAAGCTTAATGCCTTGAATGCTGAATGTGAAATTCTGGTTGGAGAATGCTGAATTGTATCATTTCTTTCATACTCCATGTGGAAATTAGTTTACTAGTGTCAGAATGTTTTGTTGTTGTTAGTTGCAAAGTCATGTCTGACACATCGTGACCAGTGGTGGGTTTCAAAAAATTTCGCTACCTATTCGGTGGGCGTGGCTAGATGGACATGTGACTGAGTGGGCGTGGCCAACTTGACATCACTCACACCCATGCCCACTCAGTCACATGACCCTCCACCTAGCCACAGCCACAGGAAAAAGTAGGAAAATTTTTGGAATTTCCACCTATCTACCCCCGCCCTCCCTCCGCCGGTCATCCCCATTTTCCCTCCTTTAGTGCCCCGGCCCTAGCCCCACTTCCTCCCCCACCACTGCCTTTTTGTTCAGGCTGCTTACCTTCCTGTTGTGACCCAGGTTCCTGGACCCGGACTCCTGGACTCGGATGATTCAGAAAGTGAGGGAGAAGACCTGGCAAGCCCTGCTTCTCTTGGGCCCTCTCCCTCCCTGGCACCCACTCAAAGGGAGGAGGAGGGGCCGGCAAGGCCTGATTCTCTCAAGCCTTCTTCTGATTTGGCAACGCCCCAAGAACAGTTTTGGAGTGATGCAAGACTGCGCAGACGTGACCAGCGTGCGCAGCAGAAGCAGCGTTGGAATAAAGCCAAGGAATGATGGTCATGCAGTGACATCTGCAGAAACTATAAATAGGAGGTGGGACTTCCTGGTTGTTTTTTTTAATTATTGAAAAAGTTTTAAAAAAACAAAAACATTTTCCCCCCTTTTTTCCCCCCTCCCTCCCAGAAAACCCCCTTCCCCCCTCCCTTCTCCCCCCCCCCCGACTTCCCGGGTCAATCACAATGTATTGTTATACATAAACCAAACATAGAATAAAATTTTCCCTTCCAATCCAATTAACCTCATCCAAAGCTTTTCATCTCCCAACCCCCTCCCCATTACATAAAATAACTTTCTAATTATTCAAAGGCAATCTGATATTTCTTAATCTGATATCTGTTTTGTAGATAATCAATCCATTTTTCCATTCAATTAAATATCTTTCCTCGTATTGTCTTTTAAAAAGCTGAGATTTTAGCCATCTCAGCCAAATTAATGACTTTCAGTATCCATTCTTCTATTGTAGGTACCTCTTCTTTCTTCCAGTATTGTCCAATCAACAGTCTTGCTGCTGTTATTAAATTCAGAATCAATTTAGTCTCAATCCCTGTACAATCCGTTATAATTCCCAAAAGGAAAAATTGTGGCAGGAACTTTATCTTCTTCTTCAGTACATTTTGAATAATCCACCAAATTCTTATCCAAAAGACCTTAATTTTCTTGCAAGTCCACCAAATATGAAAATATGTAGCGTCATCACAATCACACCTCCAACATTTCGCTTGGATATTAGGATACATACATGATAATTTTTGGGATCTAAGTGCCATCTATAAAACATCTTATAAAAATTTTCCTTAAATTCTGTGCTTGTGTAAACTTAACATTTCTAACCCAGATTTTCTCCCATGTTTCCAACATTATTGGTTCCTGAATATTCTGTGCCCATTTTATTATACAGTCCTTTACCAAATCCTTTTCCGAATCTATTTCAAGCAACACATTATACAATCTCCTTATATGCTCCTGGGTCTGATTTCTAATTTGCTTTATTATATTTTCCTCCTTTGCATTATACCAATTTTTGATCTTCTTTCCATCTAGCACTTAGTCGCCCATATTGAAACCAAGTATAATTCCTCCCTTCTTCATTTAATACCTGTAATGATTTTAATTGCAATCTACCTCCTTCAGCATACAAAAGTTCTTTATAAGTAATCATTTCCTGTTTCTGTTCTATATTTATATTCTCTATTGCATGTCTAGGGCTCGCCCATATAGGAATCTTGTAATCTAATTTATAAGAATATTTTTCCAGACCATAAAGAGCACTTCTCAACACATGATTCTTAAAAGCCCTATCCACTTTTTTTTCATAAAATAAATACGCATGCCATCCATATAACAAGTCATAACCTTCTATATTCAAAATTCTTTCCTCTGTTAAATTAAACCAGTCACTTATTACTGAAAGGGCTACTGCTTCATAATATAGTTTAAAATTAGGCATTTTTAAGCCACCTCTTTCCCGTGAGTCCTGTATTATTTTCATTTTAACCCTCGCCTTTTTACCCTGCCATATAAATTTATTGATCCCAATCTGCCAATCTTCCAAATTTTTATCTTTCTTAATTATTGGTATCATCTGGAACACATTCATTTTAATAGCTGCAATCCTTCCCAATAGCGACAACTGCAATTTTTCCCAAACACTCATATCATTCTGAACTTTTTGCCATAACAAGTCATAATTATTCTTATAAAGTTTCTTGTTCGATGAGCTAATATAAACCCCTAAGTATTTAACCTTTTTTACCACCTCAAATCCTGTCATTTCCTCTAGTTTTTGTTTCTGTTGTATAGACATATTTTTGATTATCACTTTTGTTTTATTCTGATTTATTTTAAATCCTGATACCTTTCCATATTTATCAATTGCTTCCAACAAAAATCTACTTGAATTTATAGGATTTGTTAAAGTAACCACTACATCATCTGCAAAAGCTCTAACTTTGTACTCATATTGTCTAATCTTAATTCCCTCTATTTTCGTTAATTCTCGTATTTTATCTAATAATGGTTCCAGAGTCAAAACAAACAATAGGGGTGATAAGGACATCCCTGTCTCGTTCCTTCGCAATCTTAATAACTTCTGTCAAACTACCATTTATTATAATCTGAGCTGTTTGCTCTCCATAAATCGCTTTAATTATTCTAACAAAACAATCTCCAAATTGCATTTCTCTATTAATTTAAATAAAAAATCCCAATGCAATCGATCAAAGGCTTTCTCTGCATCCAAAAAAATAAGTGCTGCTGAAGTATTCTTCTTTTCCAAATATTCCAATATATTAATAATCTGTCTAACATTATTCCTCATCTGCCTCCCTTTTATAAAACCAGATTGATCAGTATGAATTCTTTGTTGTAAAACTAACATTAATCTATTTGCTATTATTTTAACAAAAATCTTATAATCATTATTTAAAAGTGAAATCGGCCTGTAGTTACCGGGTTTAGAGCAATCTTGCTCCTCTTTTGGTATCAGTGAAATAAAAGATGTTTTCCATGACGGGGGTATTCCCACTCCTAGTTGTATCTGATTAAATAATTCTTTAAGTGGGCCTAATATTTCATCCTGTAATTTTTTATAATAACTTGCTGTAAGACCATCTGTACCAGGGGTTTTCCCCATTTTTAATTGTTTAATTGCCTCCACTATTTCTCCAGTAGCTATCGGCCGATTCAGCTTCTCCCTCTGTTCTAATGTTAGAGTATTAACCTTATAATCTTTCAAATAATCATAAATGTCCCTATTCAATATTTTGTCTTTTGCATATAGAGCAGTGTAAAATTCTGAGAATGCCTTTTTAATTTTATCCTGTTGATATATCTCTTTACCTTTATATTCTATTTTTTGTATGACACGTGCTTTCTGTTTTTTCCTTAAGTTATATGCCAACCATCTCCCAGGTTTATTTGCATTACAAAAGGTATTATGTTTAGCATATTGTATATTCGTTGCCACCTGGTCTGCCATTAACATATTAAATTGACTCTGTAATATTTTTATAGCCTCTTTAAGTTTGTGATCTTGTGGGTTTTGAATTAATAACTGTTGCTTCTTTTGAATTTCTTCTTCCAAGTACCTATGCTGCCTTTGTTTATTATTCCTCTGCCTATTGTCCAAGTATATCAATATACCTCTAATAAAAGCTTTACTCGCCTCCCACACAGTTCCTATAGGTGTCCCTTTGTGCATATTAAAATCAAAAAATTCTTTCAACTGTTTCTTACAATGATTTACATTATCCTCATATCTAAACAGATTTTCATTCAACCTCCATGTTCTACTACCTTTTTTCCCTTGTAATAATTCCATCATACTGGGCTATGGTCAGTTAAACACCTCGGAAATATCTTCATTTTCTTCACCCTAGAAAGCAAGTCATTAGAAATTAAAATAAAATCAATACGTGAGAAAGATTGATGCCTATTGGAAAAAAAAGTAAAATCTCTCTCATCTGGATTCCATAACCTCCATATATCTCTAAACTCAAAGTCTTCCATCATTTCAAAAAAGGATTTTGGTAATTTTGCATGTATAGGTATCTTCTTGGAAGAGGTTCTCTTATCACTTCTTGTATCAAATACTCCATTCCAGTCTCCTAATAAAATAAACAAACTATAATCCCAGAGGATCAACCTCTCATGTAACATTTTATAAAACTTTTCTTGTTGCTGATTAGGTGCATAAATACCTATCAGCAAAGTCTTTTTTGCATCTATCACCAGTTCAATAGCAATAAATCTTCCTTGAATATCTGCCTCAATTAGCTTAGCTGGTATATCCTTCCTGATATATACAACAATTCCATGCTTCTTTTCCAAAGCTGATGCAACAAAATTTTTACCTAATTTTGAGTTAATTAAGTATTTTTAGTCTGATAATTTTATATGTGTCTCTTGCAGATATCACATCATTTTTAAATTGTTTCAAGTAGTGAAATATTTTCCTTCTTTTCTGAGCTGAATTCAAGCCATTAACATTCCATGACAAAATTCTATTTGCCATTACTGGCCTCCTGAAGCTTTGAAGCAAACAATGGAAGATCCTCCTCCGGTATCTTCCGTCTAGCTCCTCCCACAGCTTCCATACTGGGGTCCTGACTTTTACTTTGAGACTGTTGCTCTTCTTTACACTTAAGAGCTCCTCTTGTCACCCTTTGCTCTTGTGGTTCCTCTGATGCTGGCAGCAATAAAGGCTCTTGGATCACCACGCCTTCTTGAATCTCTTGAAGTTTTTCTATCACTTCTATTTCGACTTTCAAAACTGTAGAAAGAAAATCCTTTGCCTTTAAAACAGTGTCAATTCTATATCTCCTTCCTTGATAAAATACTGTCAGTCCAACTGGCACCTCCCATCTGAATTGAATCTGATGTTTTTTAAGTTCTTGTGTAAAAAAAACAAATTCCTTCCTATCTCTTAACATCTTGGAAGGAATCTCTTTCAGCACCTTCAGCTCCTGTTCTCCAATTTTTAAAGTTGTCTGATATGAAACTTGCAGAATCTGATTTCTCATAGTCCTTTTCACAAAATAAACCACAATGTCCCGAGGAAGCTTTCTCTGTCTTGCGATCCAGGAGTTAACTCTATATATTTTATCAATTTGGTAAGCTACCTCTTGGGGTTCCACTTCAATAAATTCAGCCAATGCTTCTGATATAATTTTTCTTAAGTCCTCTCCTCGCTGCTCTTGCATACCACGGATTCTAAGAGCTCCCGCCATAAGTTTATATTGTAATATCACAACCTGATCTTCATTTTGATCCACTTTTTTCTGAACACCTTGCATTTTGTCTTCTAAATGCTTATTTGACTGAGAGATCTGTTGCATTTCTTCTTCCAATCCCTCAATTTTTTTACTCAATCCTTGAACAGCCATGAGAATATCTTCTCTTATTTTTGCATTAAAATTCTCCATCATCTCTTTTTGCCTATCTTCAGAAAGTTTTAATTGTACTTTCAATATATCCTCAAGACTTGGTTCAGATCCCCTTCTTCCAGAAGGCTTTAAAGGTTTAGCTGCCATTCTGTCTTCAAAAGAATCAGGAATTTAAACTTAACAACTTTCCTTTACTCCTTTCAGTATAAGAGAACTCCGTTTGTAACAATCCACAAATAACGCTACTTTGTTGTACTAAAAAATTTCACTTTCACTTTCAGACGCCATTTTAAAAGTCAATTAATCAGAGACAAAGAGAAGTTTCAAGTTTCAAAAAGGGAGTCGGTATACTTGCCGTGTTGATTCTACTTCAAAGATCGAACGCTTGTGAAATTCCCGTCTGCTTAGAAAATCAATCAATTTAATAAGTCCTTTTGAGCAGAAGTGACCCCTACTCCTTTTTCCTGAAAAAAAACCAGGAGCGCGTTTGAAGTCGGAGATAATGAAGTTCGGTGGGATCATAAATCCAGAAAAATTCGCTCTTAAGAGCAAACCCCCTGGATAGATCTACCACTCCCCCATATCTCTGCATAAACCCCCTTATGCCCAAGGGGTATGCTAAGGTCAGTGAACAGTGAACAGTGATTTATACTGTTTCACTGACTTTTACGATCTTCTAACGCGGAGTGCCTGTTAGAGCACCCGGCAGGAGGGGTGACATCACTGAGATATAGGACATGGTAATCTGCCAGAACATTCTTGTTAAACAAGCTTAATGCCTTGAATGCTGAATGTGAAATTGTATCATTTTTTTTCATACTCCATGTGGAAATTAGTTTACTAGTGTCAGAATGTTTTGTTGTTGTTAGTTGCAAAGTCATGTCTGACACATCATGACAAGTGGTGGGTTTCAAAAATTTTCGCTACCTATTCGGTGGGCGTGGCTAGATGGACATGTGACTGAGTGGGTGTGGCCAACTTGACATCACTCACACCCATGCCCACTCAGTCACATGACCCTCCACCTAGCCACGGCCACAGGAAAAAGTAGGAAAATTTTTGGAATTTCCACCTATCTACCCCCGCCCTCCCTCCACCGGTCATCCCCATTTTCCCTCCTTTAGTGCCCCGGCCCTAGCCCCACTTCCGCCCCCACCAGCCTTTTTGTTCAGGCTGCTTACCTTCCTGTTGTGACCCAGGTTCCTGGACCCAGACTCCTCGACTCGGATGATTCAGAAAGTGAGGGAGAAGACCTGGCAAGCCCTGCTTCTCTTGGGCCCTCTCCCTCCCTGGCACCCACTCAAAGGGAGGAGGAGGGACCGGCAAGGCCTGATTCTCTCGAGCCTTCTTCTGATTTGGCAACGCCCCAAGAACAGTTTTGGAGTGATGCAAGACTGTGCAGACGTGACCAGCGCGCGCAGCAGAAGCAGTGTTGGAATAAAGCCAAGGAATGATGGTCATGCAGTGACATATGCAGAGACTATAAATAGGAGGCGGGACTTCCTGGTTTTTTGTCTTGGACAAAGCAATGAATTTGCGCGGGCAAACTGTATCAATGGAGGGAAGAATATATTAGTGAGTAATTCTGGCCTTATCTATAATTTCCTCGTTATCTCCAGAAACTTGGCAGGCCCGTGGGTAGACGTGGCCAAGACATTTATCTATGTAAATAAAGTAGAAGAGGAGGCCTTTGAGTGACTCTTTGTTGGGAGTATTGGAGGAGGGAAACAGAACATTTTTGTCCAAGACCCCAACTAAACCATCTTCCACCAAAGATGGACCAGCAGCAGGTACAGCAGCAGTTATAGCAGCTACAAGCGGCTAATCAACAGCTCCAACAGCAAGTGGCTCACTTGGCAGGCTAACTTGCTGCCGGGAATGTGCCTGCAGCCCCCCCCCATCCTCCCCCCCCCATTCCTCCTCGTCGCAAGTGCCCGATAACTGTGCCGGATAAGTTTTCTGGGCAGCCTGAGATGTTCCCGACCTTCTTGGGACAGTGCCAGCTCTACATGGCTATGCGGCCAGAGGATTTCCCAGACGACTGGGCTAAGGTGGCCTTCATGATTAACCTTCTTTCCAGCCATGCCCCTCTTGCTCCAGGACAGCCCCCTGCTGGCGGACCAACAGCGTTTTTGGCAGCACCTGCGCATCATGTACGAGGACCCCGTTCGGATGCTGACCGCAACCAGGTGCCTTAAGGAACTCCGTCAAGGGAAATGCCCCCTGCAGGAGTACATCGCCGAATTTCGTCTTTTGTGCCAGGACTCTGACTGGAATGATGCAACGCTGGTGGACGCGTTCCAGGAGGGACTCTCAGAGGAATTGCAAGACGAGCTGGCCCGGGTGGAGGCGCCGCGGACCCTCGACAACTTGGTGCCCCTTTGTCTCCGCTTCAACGCCCATCTGCAACGGCAACCGTCCCGTCGCATCCCCCGGGACCCGCCATCGACATCTGCACCCCCACTTCCTGCACCACCAGCACCCCGGGTTGCCCCACATTTTGTAACCGCTGTGGAAGAGCCCATGGAGTTGGGAGTGGCCAGCCTGACAGCCCAGGAGCGGAACCAGAGGCGCCAAGGGGGATTGTGCCTGTACTGTGGGGAGCCCAGCCACTTCGCCGCTTCTTGCCCCAGAAAGCGAAGTGGGGCACGCACGCCGGTCCCCGAATCACAGCGTGACCAATCGGGAAACGGAGCAGGCCCGACCTCGGAGAAACCCTAGGTCGGGCACGTACTAAGCCCCCACTGGACATTGCGGAAGTAGGCTCTGGCCCCCCTCGGCATCTGATTCTGGACACACGGATATGGTTGGGGAACCAGTCGGAAGGGCTCCAGACGCATGCGCTGGTGGACTCAGGGGCCACAACAAACTTTATGGACCAGGCCTTTGTGACCCAGTTTGCGGTCCCCGTGGTTCCGGTGGACCCTCAGATGCGGGTAGAGACAATTGATGGACGAGAACCGGTGTCCGGCCCCATTAAATTCGCCACCCAGCCTTTGCGCCTGGCTATTGGGGACCATGAGGAGGCGATCCAGTTTTATGTCACGGCGGACCTTCATTTTCCCTTGGTCCTTGGGTTGGCCTGGCTTCGGACCCACGATCCTCAGGTGGCCTGGTCGTGGAACGCCATCTCTTTCCCGAGTCTGCAGTGCGTCGACCATATCCGCCACACCTGTGCCGGCCAGAACGTCCCCACCGCTGCCATCATCTTGCCTCCTGAGCTGATGGACGTGTTCAGCGAGAAGGAGGCGGACCGACTACCCCCGCATCGGCCCTACGATTGCCCCATGGACCTTCTGCCCAACGCACCACTGCCTGTGGGATGCCTGTATTCCATGTTGGAGCCCGAGTTGGCCGCCCTCAAGGACTTCCTGGACAAAAATCTGGCCTGAGGGGTCATCCGGCCTTCAAAGTCCCCTCTTTCGGCCCCGGTCCTCTTCGTGAAGAAGAAGACAGGGGACTTGCGCCTGTGCTGTGATTACCGCCGGCTAAATGCCATTACGGTGTGGAATCGCTACCCCCTGCCGCTCATCCTGGAGCTGCTGGAGAGGTTGCAGGAGGCCACGATCTTCATCAAGCTCGATCTCCGGGGGTCCTATAACCTGGTGGGGATGCAAGAAGGAGACGAATGGAAGACGGCATTCGGCACCCGATACGGACACTACGAATACACTGTCATGCCATTTGGGTTGACCAACACTCCCGCCATTTTCCAGCACTTCATGAACGACGTGTTCCGAGACATGTTGGATCGGTTCATGGTTATCTACCTGAACGACATCCTGATTTACTCCCGGTCCAGGGAAAGCCACCTTCGACACGTCGGTCTGGTTCTGCAACGCTTGCGGGAGCAACAACTCAATGTGAAGCTGGAGAAATGCGTCTTCTTCCGGACTTCCATAGAATTCCTTGGGCATATCATCTCGCCCGAGGGCATAGCCATGGACCCACGCAAAGTAGAAGCTTTGTGTACCTGAGAAGCCCCTCATCAGGTGAAGGATGTTCAGCGCCTGCTGGGCTTCGCCAACTACTACCGGACCTTCATCCCGGGCTTTGCCACACTGATGGCTCCACTTACCAGCTCCTCAGGAAGAAGGTTGCGTTCCGGTGGAGTCCCCCGCAGCAAGAAGCATTCACAGCCCTCAAGAAAGCCTTCATCACGGAACCCGTCCTGAGGCATCCTGACCCGCTCCGGCCTTTTATGGTGGAGACGGACGTGTCCAATGTGGCTCTGGGAGCGGTGCTGCTACAGGCTCCGACGAATGGCAGCACACTTTTTCCCTGCACTTACTACTCCCGGAAACTCAATCCTTCCGAGCGCAACTACACCATCTGGGAAAAAGAGTTGCTGGCTATCAAGGCTGCATTCGAGGCTTGGCAACACCATCTGGAGGGGGCCCGACATCAGGTGGAGGTCCGAACAGACCATCGGAATCTTGAGCACCTCACCACAGCTCGGAAGTTGAACCAGCGGCAGATCCAGTGGTTGTTGTTTTTTGCCCTGTTCAACTTCCGCGTGACCTACATTCCCAGTGGTCACAACTGGAGGGCGGATGCCCTGTCCCACAAGCCAGAGTACCTCTGCGCCAAGGACTCCCTTCCTCCATGGACGGTGCTGCTGGCAGAAGCCTTGGCCGCAGCACGGGAACCAGTGGACTTGCGGGCCCAGGTGCGAGAGGCACAGCGCCAGGACGCCTGGTCGCAGCAAAGGAGAGCGGAGGTGGGCCCCGCATCTCCTTGGACCTTGGAGGAGGACTTACTCAAGTTTCGGGGGCGATTATATGTGCCCACAGGACCACTCCGAGCCCTCGTCATGACCCAGTGCCACGACAACCCTGCAGCAGGACATTTTGGGTTCTTCAAGACCCTCCACCTGGTGACACAGACCTTTTGGTGGCCCCGAGTGCGGCATGATGTACATGCCTATGTGACATCCTGCGTACCGTGCCAGCAAGCCAAGGCCACCACAGGGGCCCCTCCCGGGCTCCTCCAGCCCTTGCCGACACCCGACAGACCCTGGGGGGCAATCTCCATGGACTTCCTGATGGACCTGCCGCCGTCCTCTGGGTTCACCATGGTGCTGGTGGTGGTGGACATGCTCACCAAGATGGCACACTTCATCCCATGCCGCGGATTGCCCACAGCCGCAAAAATGGCCCATCTCTTTCTGCAGCACATCTCCCGCCTCCATGGTCTACTGGACAGGGTGGTTTCAGACCGCGGAGTTCAGTTCACAGCTCGCTTCTGGAAGAGCCTGATGGCTGTGTTGGAGGTGCAGGTGTGTCTCTCGTCATTGCACCATCTGGAGACCGACAGGGGTACAGAGAAGGTCATCGGTATCCTGGAACAGTATCTCCGTTGCTTCATCAACCAGCAACAGGACAACTGGGCCGATTACCTGTCCCTGGTGGAGTTTGCTTTTAACAACTCTCAGCACACCTCTACTCAGATGACCCCGTTCTTTGCCAATGTGGAGTACCATCCGTGGCTCTTCCCTCTGGCACCACTGGACTCTCCTGTTCCCGAAACACAGACCTTCCTGACAGAATTGCATGCGGTCCAACAGTTGGTATGTCAGCAGCTGGATCAGGCAAAGGAGGACTACAAACGGTCCGCCGACCGCTCCCGAAGGGCAACGCCCGCGCTTGCGGTTGGAGACCAGGTGTGGCTCTCCACCAAACACCTCCCGTCCAACCGCCCGGTAAAGAAGTTGGACCACCGATTCATTGGCCCATTCCCTGTCGAAGCAGTCATCAACCCGGTAGCCTACCGACTGACCCTGCCACGATCCATGCGGATCCACCCCGTCTTTCACCGGTCCCTTCTGGTTCCTGAGGCCACACCGAGTCCCCTTTGGTGCCCAACAGCACCCGTCACTGTCGCCGAGGACGGGTCAGAGGAATACGAATTCCACAGCATACGAGACTCCCGCTGGCTGAAGGGTCGTTTCCAATATTTGATCGCGTGGAAGGGATACGGGACTGATTTCTCCTGGGTAGATGCCTCCGACGCTCATGCCCCTGACCTGGTGTAGGCCTTCCATGAGCAGAACCCAGCCCGACCGCATCCCGATCGTCAGCCCCGGGGGAAGGGCTCTGTGGTGAGGGATAGTTTTGTGACCCAGGTTCCTGGACCCGGACTCCAGACTCGGATGATTCAGAAAGTGAGGGAGAAGACCTGGCAAGCCCTGCTTCTCTTGGGCCCTCTCCCTCCCTGGCACCCATTCAAAGGGAGGAGGAGGGGCCAGCAAGGCCTGATTCTCTCGAGCCTTCTTCTGATTTGGCAACGCCCCAAGAACAGTTTTGGAGTGATGCAAGACTGCGCAGATGTGATCGGCGCGCGCAGCAGAAGCAGCATTGGAATAAAGCCAAGGAATGATGGTCATGCAGTGACATCTGCAGAGACTATAAATAGGAGGCGGGACTTCCTGGTTTTTTGTCTTGGACAAAGCAATGAATTTGCGCGGGCAAACTGTATCAATGGAGGGAAGAATATATTCGTGAGTAATTCTGGCCTTATCTATAATTTCCTTGTTATCTCCAGAAACTTGGCAGGCCCATAGGTAGACGTGGCCAGGACATTTATCTATGTAAATAAACTAGAAGAGAAGGCCTTTGACTGACTCTTTGTTGGGAGTATTGGGGGAGGGAAATAGAACACTTCCGCAATGGCTGGTCCAGAGTCCGGAAGGCAAGCTGACCAGAATTTTTGGCGGCCCCCAGTCAGCCGCTGCTGCTGGAAAGCAGCTGGCAAAGAAGCCTCCCAGCTGCCACCTCTTTGAGAACCATTTTGCAGCTCTGGCAGCAGGCTGCAGACCACCGAAAAGTACCAGAGGTCGCGGAAAAAGCTGCTGCTATTGTCGCCATGTTCTTTGCACATGTGCATCTCGTTGGACTTGCAAGGCAATGGAATGCACATGCGTGAAGAACATGGTGATGAACATGGTGGGCGGGACGAGCAAGTGGCGACCAGGGGACCGGTTCAGGGGTATGGTCAGCCGGCCACTACTACCGGTTTGGTGACCTTGGCCAAATTTCCACCAATGGTTTGTGTGAACCGGTGTGAACTGGCTGAATACCACCTCTGATCGCGACCCCATGGACAACGTTCTTCCAGTCCTTCCTGTCCTCTACCATCTTCTGGAGTCCATTTAAGCTCACGCCTACTGCTTCAGTGACTCCATCCAGCCACCTCATTCTCTGCCGTCCCCTTCTTCTTTTGCCCTCAGTCTTTCCCAGCATTAGGCTCTTCTCCGGTGAGTCCTTTCTTCTCATTAGGTGGCCAAAGTATTTGAGTTTCATCTTCAGGATCTGGCCTTCTAAGAGCAGTCAGAGTTGATTTCCTCTAGGACTGACTTGTTTGTTCACCTCACCAAGGGACTTGCAGGAGTTCAAAAACCTCAATTCTTTGGTGCTCAGTTTTTCTTATGGTCCAATTTTCACAGCCATACATTGCAACTGGGAAAACCATAGCCTTGACTATACACAGTCGTTGGCAGAGTGATGTCTCTACTTTTTAGTATGTCTCAGAATGTTTATATTATCATTAACACTGCCCTGTTTAGGAACCTTTGCAGATATAACTTTTGGTGGAATAAAGTACAGTATACAAAATGGCAAGAACCATCTTGGTGATTAAAGGCCTATGGCAGTGTTGAAAAAAATGTCCATCTAGGTTCAGTTCCAAGTGGGGAAAAAGACACTGAATTCATGGAAGTTGCTTGAAAAGAAGATTTATTGATGAACAGGATCACAAGGCTTGAGTTCCTGAGCAGAAAAGGGCAGAGATGCTGAGAGTGCCTTGGTTTTATGCCCTCTGTTGGGCTTTGAATTTGAGCTTGTATTCTGATTAGTTGTCAGACTCCCATGGGGTCATGCAGGGGCAACTCTGTAGTCTGACCTGAGTCCAAGCTTGGTTGAACCTTGCAGGGCAATGATATAATGAAGGGCTTTGTGCAATTCCTATTAAGGGCTCTGCTTGAAAGAGGTAGATCTTTGTTATGTAGAATAGGCTGGCCCAGGCCTTAATGGCCCATTAACAAGGGTGGGGGCTGAGTTTCTGCCTCCCTTTTAGGGGAAATATTCTGCCCTTTTAATATTTCCCAAAATATGTCATTTTCCTGGAAGCGGGCTGGGTGCTAACTTCCTATACCAGAAAGCAGAACGCTGAGTTATAGATTGCCTTAACAGAAGGCCAGCTGGATTATTTTGGTCACCGATTTGTTCTCAGCCCCCAGAAGGAGGTAATGGCAAACTGCCTCCAAACATTTTTGCAAGAGAATTGCATGGGCTTGTGTGCAAATTCATGAGAAATCAGAACTGCCTCAAAGACACAGGGAAAATAATGGCAGGCCCATATGGCTGCAAGAGTAGGGACAGGAAATTGAGAAGACTGAGATCAGGGAAAGTGAATTGCAAAAGAAAAAAAAAGTGCAGTGAAAGTTATGTAAAAACAAAAGAGTTGTGCTGTTAATATGGCTAGGAATGTCCATTTGGGTGCTCAAAATCAGGGCTCAGCAGACTAATGCAGTCTGTTATTAACACAGTTGCCTGCAATTACTGCAGGTTCTAGTCCCACCAGGCTCAAGGTTGACTCAGCCTTCCATCTTTTATAAGGTAGGTAAAATGAGGATCCAGATTGTTGGGGGCAATAAGTTGACTTTGTATATAAATATACAAATAGGATGAAGACTATTGCTAACATAGTGTAAGCCGCCCTGAGTCTTCGGAGAAGGGCGGGATATAAATGCGAATAAAAAAAAATAGTCAAATAGATGTCATGTGATTGAACGCCTATCCATTTTTAATTTGCATTTCATGGGCTTTCATCATGCAGCTGCAGCCACCATCTTGATTTTTATGAACCTTGATTTTTATGGCCTTGATAATGGTTTCTATAGCTCTTTGGCATTTGTAATATACCAGTTGTTCTCCCTGACACACACCCTTTCACTCCTCCTGCCCTCTCCTTACCCTTTGCAGCCATCAATGTATAGCATCTTATGTAATGGACTTTACCCCAACTAAATACAAAAGTGTGAATCTGTAAGGCAGGGATGAGTAGACTGTCATCCCAAGCTTGTATGTGGACCTCAGCCTCATTTCAAAATTCTTCACTAGAAGGTTGCTCAGCTTTGCTTTAAGCCTCTTTGCTATTAGCAGAAGGTGAGCATCAAGACAAAACCTTGCAAGAGATTCTGCAAAACCTTGCTGTGGTTCCCTTTGAATTGTTTTCTGATTGGCTGAAATACAGCAATGCAAAAAAATAGGATTATTTGGTGAGCAGGCCTGTTTTCCAAATTCCTGTTTATCCAACAGGAAGCAGCCGGTGGCTGTTACAGGGGTTTAGACTAGGTTATTTAACAGAGTCATAAAAAAATAGCAGAGCCAAACTCAAGCTTATTCCAATCAACCGGTATTTCCAGTATTTAAAATCAACCAACTGTCCCTACAGCTACTGACTACATTTACTCATAAGGCTATGCAAGGAATTTTAAACCTTGGTATTCTGAACAAGCAATCGTGGCCTGATTCACAATAATGCTAAGTAAGCCACAGAAGGGTCTTTTGTATATAATGGTAGCAAACAGGCATAGATTGTTGCCAGAATCAGAATTAGCATGAGATGCTAATATTTTTCTAGGTTTTTTTCTTAAAGCCCATCATAGCTTCTCCACATTTAAAATTGAAAAAGATCGTTGAAATTTTAAACAAAACGAGGAAGGAAGGTAGCATGTTACAAAGAATGCTCTTTATTTCCAAGGATGGTTTTGGATTCTTCAGATGCCTTAAAGGCATCCTAAAGGTTTCAATTGGTCCAGAATGAAGCAATGGGCAGAGTAGTGGGGGGGGGGCTAGGTTTGACCATGTAATACCTCATTGCACTAATTGTGCTGACTTCCAGTTTCTTTCTGGGTCCAATTCAAGGCAATTGCACCTTTAAAACACTACATGACACAGAGCTAGGCAATCTATGGAACTGTCTTTCCACAAGGGCATTTACTTGTCCTACCAGGTCAGATAGGGTGAGCATATTCCTAGTCCCCTAAGCGTTGTTATCTAATGGGAGCTAGAAAGTGTGCTTTTTCTGTGGCAGCCCCTATCCTATGGAACACTCTGCCCTTTCTGAAGTTCAACTGACACCCAGTGGTGAAATTCATTTTTTTTTACTACTGGTTCTGTGGGCGTGGCTTGGTGGGCATGGCAGGGGAAGGATACTGCAAAATCTCCATTCCCACCCCACTCCAGGGGAAGGATACTGCAAAATCTCCATTCCCACCCCACTCTGGGCCAGACAGAGGTGATATTTGCCAGTTCTCTGAACTACTCAAAATTTCCGCTACAGGTTCTCCAGAACCTCTTGGATTTCACTCTTGCCTCCACCCTTTAGCTTTCTATAAGGCTTTAAAGACTCGGCTTTCCCCCTAAGTGTTGAGAGAAGATTAATTGACCACACATTAGAACTGATTAGCACCAGGTTTTTGTTGTTTTTAATGCTTTTAATCAGTCGCAGTTTACAGTTTTAAAATGATTTTATATATTGTTTAATTTTTGCTTGGGAGCTATGCAGAGTTGATTGGAAGATGAAGGGGGACTACATAATAAAATAAAATACAAAATAAACAAAAACAAAATAACATAAAAATGGTGAATGGTGCATCTCAGGAATTTATTTACCAGTGAAGCAGACCGTTAAAACAAAATGGGTCTGGGATGGATCGAAAGAAAAATGGGGAATAGCCTCATCATTGACATCCAAAAGACATCCAAAGTGGGAAGAGGGTAAGTGAGCTCAGAATGCATGGTTTCATACATGTGACGCGTGTAAAAAAAAAAAAAGCCAAGGCAAATGCCATTTTCACATTTTGAACTCTTCTGCATATCTGCCTTTTAAAAAAATTAGCAATCCACTGTAGCAGCCATTTTCATCAAGGACCAATGGGCACATCTAACATAAGTAGTAGACTCTAAAATCAATCAATCTATCTATCTATCTATCTATCTATCTATCTATCTATCTATCTATCTATCTATCTATCTATCTATCTATCTATCTCCTGTGTAGGTCTGTGTAGGAAATTGCCATCATTTTTATAGCTTCTGAATTTATTTAGTCAATACCGTTCATCTTGATTCTGCTTTTCTGTGGAAACCAAAAGGGGCATTGAGCCTGAATATTTCCTAGGATTGGTTCTTTATTAGTGTTCTGTATGTTTATTAGGGAAATGCAATATGTATTGCTAGTCACGTGCCTTAAAAGCATTTTGAGTGCAAACAGGATACATTTTGAATCCTAAAAATTGACTTTTTATCTGCTGCAAATAACATCTCTTGTGGAATACATTATGTGGAGGAAAGGCAAACAAGTGTATGTTTTATTATTAGAAGTTTAATTTAGCCTAGATTTTAAATTGTCATTATGCTTCGTATTCCTTGTAATTCTTGCTCCTAATAGCCATTCAGCAGGAGGCTGCTATTATGCCATTTATTTATTCCTGTTATTAATAATGAAGGACTACCTGTGTTTCATTAGTAAACATATAAGTTTAAAAAATTATAATTGTATATTTCTATTAAGTTGGAGCCAATATTTTCCATAAAAATATCACTTTGAATAATACAAATTTGAACAATGCAACCACTTTTAATCAAGACCTATGTATATTTTTAATTTATAATCCCAATAAACCAGAGCGAACCATATTCCGGAAGATTGCTGAAACTTGCAGCCCCACTAAGAAAATGGGTCTCAAAAGAGAAAGCATTTTTCGTAGGAATTCATACTAGAATCAAGGTAGACAAAAACAGAAAGACTATAATTCTCAGCTGGGTTTCAGGGATTCCAGCAAGTATGAGAGGAATTTATTATTCTGCTCCTTGTTGAGCCTTGTTACAGTATATAGCTCCCCACAGGGTCATACCTGGAATTTGGTTTGGGAGTAAAGGGTTTCTTTGGCAGAAACAGAAGCTTCTCTTTACTTCCAGCAACAGGCATAAGGCTGAACTGAATGGAATTCTTCCTATAGGAGGGGAAAATAGGCTTCCTATTGGATTGATCCAATTGTCCTATGCTTTTTAAAAAGCTGTTCATATTTATGCTAATTGCATGATATTATGTAATTTGGACCCTTTTCATCAAATCCAGGTGGCAACCATCAACCTATTCCAAAATTTCAGCTAATTCACTGGAATATGTAAACTAATGATTCTATAAGCAATTATGTAAGTTCCTACCCACTCTTCATTAAATTATTATATGACTCACAGTCACTCATGCTCTAGTCACTTCCCGGCTTGACTATTGAAACACGCTCTACATGGGGCTGCCTGTGAAGAGCATCCGGAAGCTTCAGTTGGTGCAAAATGCCCATATGGTTTTTGTGCAGACCCTGGTGTGCACATCAGTGGTGGGTTTCAAAATTTTTTACCACCGGTTCTGTGGGTCTGGCTTGGGCATGGCATGGCTTGGTGGGCATGACTTGGTGGGCATGTCAGGGGAAGGATACTGTAAAATCTCCATTTCCTCCCATTCAGCTGGGACATGGGAGGCAGAGAATAGATGAGGGCAGGGCCAGTCAGAATTTTAAATACCGGTTCTCTGAACTATTCAAAATTTCCGCTACCGGTTCTCCAAAACTGGTCAGAACCTGCTGAAACCCATCTCTGGTGCATATGTATCACCTCTCCTGTGGAAGTGTTCTGACCAAGGCTTCCTTAGAAAGCATACAGCACAATCTTAGCCCCGGCAAACCTCTTTTATTCATACGGCTGTGAATTATTGGCATTCACAGTCCGAAAGGCTTCTCAAGCAGTCTTTCAGGGGAATATTTATAAACACCCACCTTATCTCCCTTGGAATGCTACCAGAGAACTAATTGCCAAATGCAGGGCAAGGCCAAATTTAGCACAGAGTCAAACAGAACTTTCCAAAGCTTTAACCGATCAGATGAACTAATTGCTTCCTGCAAAAGCTCACGTCCCGTTTGCTTCTCTTTTATATCTTATGGGAGGGGACAATCACCTCCAAGCCTTACTCCCAAGTCGACCCTGTTTTATTAATTGTTCTTGTCTTCTAGCAGCCCTGTGCATGCGCACATTGGGAGCAGGCTCCCATTGTTCTTCTGTCTTTCTGATGTCAGACTCCAGAGGCTCCAGAGGCAACAAAGAACTACCACATGGCCTTGGCCCCCTCTCTGCCTCCAACTCAGAGTCCTTGTCTGAGCCTTCCCCAGACTCCAGGACTGGCCCATGTTCCTCTCTAACCTCCTCACTGTCTGAATCTGCTGCCTGTTCTGCTGGCCACTGGCGGACCACAACAGGGAGCTGCATTGGCTGCTGATTTGCTTCTGGGTGCAATTCGAGGTGCTGATTGTCACCGTTAAAGCCCTTCATGGCTTGGGACCAGGTTATGTGAGGGACTGTCTCTCTCTTTTTTTTTTTTATTCAAAAAGTTTTACAGAAAATTTTCCCCCCCCTTTCCCCCCAACCCCCCTCCCTTCACTAATACCCTCCCCCCTCCCCCCTGGCTTCCCGGAACAAGCACAAGGTATAGTTAAAAATAAAACAAACATATGCTAAGAAAATTTTCTCCTAAAACTATTATATCAATTTTCCTTCTCTAGCTCTGACTTCCTCCTAACATAACCAAAATCCTTCAAAAAATAAAAATAAAATTAACAATTAACAATAGTAAAATATATAAATCAATAGAACAAATTAATCCTAAAGTATTTAAAACCAACTAAAGCATAAAAATCCAATCCAATTCAAAAAATATGTCCTTTATAACTTCTATAACCATATAATTTCCCCCCCATGTCTTTCTTACATAAGATCTTTTGAAAATATTCTATTTAAAATTTAGTGCAACACCTTATAAAATTTCAATACAGAAAATTACAATATCTATTCAACTTTAGTCCTTCCTCATCAAAATCCAGTATAGATCCAAATATCTAGTCTTTTATGATAGATATAAAACATATAATCAACCCATTTCTTCCAGATTCCTCACAAATTGTCTTTCCGGGACACTAATATTTTGTCTATTAATATTTTAAAAACCCTTGTTTCAAGAATAATACTTTTGTCTCTTGCCATTTTTTTTGGTGCATTAATCTCTGTCTTTCCTTCATTACTCCTTTTAAAAAGTCAATCACAATATTTCCTAGTAATTCCTTATGTCCAAGAATCCAAAAATTACTGCCGTATATTCCATCAGTCCAAAAAGAGAACTCTTGGGAAACATTAAGCTTGTGAGTCTTTTCCATTTGAGGGACAATCTCCTGTAGCACAAATTCAGGCAGTTCATCCAAACTATTTAAAGAAAACTTCTTTACATCACCTTGTTTCTTCACGATCAAATCTTCATATTTATCCACTTTTATTTGTATCTCCTGCATTCCATTTTCCGAATGATTGCACTGGTTAATTTGCTCCAAGCTCTCATCCAAAACGTCCCCATTTTTTATCAATTCGTATTTTTGAATAATTAAATACATACTTTCTGTGTAGTCCTGTATAAAGTCACAAATCCATTCTTCTGAAAGAACCTCCATGACAAAGTTCCTGCTGAGAATCCCCTTGTAAAGTACTTAAACAACGTAATATAATCCAACAGTCCACAGTCAAACACAATAAGATAAAATCTCCATTCAGTTTCGATTCAACAGCAAAGCTCCCTTTGATGTATCGCTCTGCTTTCAGTTTCTCTAAAACGAAACTGAAGGGGGGGTGGAAATTTCTCTTTTTTTAAAAAAAAAAAAGGTAGAAGTCAGAAAATCAAAAATACTTGCAAACCAATAATTGTTCACTCACGCTTGTTCCGCCTGCTTTTAGTAACCACAAAAAGAAATCAATTGCTAGCAGAAGTGGACACCTTCCTCTTTTCCTGCTTTTTCAGGAGCGCAGTGAATACTGGAGGTTGGGGGAGGGGTTCAAGGGGATTCGACCTTTCAGGACTTTGCATTACAAAAACAAAGCCCCTAGGGGAATCTACCACAATTCCCCCCCCTTGCTCTTTCTCTCTCTTTCAACCAGAGAGAGAAATTAAGCCGGGATCAGTTGTTATGTCCGGCTTTTACCATATTCAATGCGGAGTGCCATAAATTAGCACCCAGCGAGAAAGGTGGCGCCACCCAGAAGCCGAGGGACTGTCTCTTGCCAGTTACATCTACCTGACCCATCAGAGCAGGGAGACAGGGAATGTTGTGGGTCCCATCCCCTAGGGAGATACATCTGGTGGGACCCAGAAGAAGGATCTTCTCCATGGTGGCTCCCTCTCTCTGAAACATAATTCCCCCAGAGATTAGAACAGCCCCCACTCTAATACTCTCCCAGAAGGCACTGAAGACCTGGTTCTGCCAGTGGATCTGGGGAAGCCAGAGAAGGATGGAGCCTATCAAATGGCTCGTGTGAGGTGCTGTTGCCAAGGTGGTGGTGGTGATAGTATATTAATTTATTATATGACTTCTTTTATTAGGAGGTGATGAATTAGCATACAGGAAAGAGATCTAGAATTAATTACATGGTGCTCAGGAAACAACTTGCACCTAAACATCAGCAAGACCAAGGAGATGGTACTAGGCTTCCAGAAGAAGAGAGAGGAATCTGCCCCACTTTACATCAAGGGGGGGGGCTGTGTGGAGAGGGTCTCCTTTTTCAAATTCCTGGGGATCTGTCTTAGGGAAGATCTCACCTGAAAAAGTCATATGATCCAGGTGGTCCAGAAGGTTCAACAGAGACTCCATTTCCTCAAGATCTTGCAGAAAAACAAGGTGGAACAATACTAATGACCTCCTTCTACCGGTCTATAATAGACAGCAACCTCACATATTGCGTTACAGTATGGTATGCTGGCTTGACAGCCATGGATAGAAAGACATTATAAAGGGTGATGAGAACAGCACAAAACTTCATGGGCTGTCCCCTCACCTCATTAGATGAAATCACTAGGACTCGATGTCTTAGCAGGGTGAGTAATATCCTTAGGGACGATTCACATCCTGGTCGGCCCTTCTTTTACTCTCCTACAACTAGAAGCATAGCCAGTTGAACAAACAGGCTGAAAAATAGCTTCTATCCGTGAGCTGTCAGACTTCTGAATGCAACATAACACCATAACTACTTAGTATGATAGACTTGCAGGGCCAGCACAATGTGCAACATGTCTACACTGGTGTAATATAATATAATGTTATGTTATGCACACACACACACACACACAAAGGATTGTATGCCTGTTAGTATGATCTATTGGGTTAGGTTTTTTTTTTCTTCTTCTTTCACTTATGAGTATCTTAATACACGCTGAGATGTATTTTATGTTTGTGGGGGGGGCTGCACTAAGGGAGGCTCATCCAATCTCATTGTATACATGTTGTGCCTTGGCAATAAAGGTTTGAATTGAATTAGTTTTATTGTTTTTATATAAGGTTTTATATTCTGTAAGCTACCTTAAGTTGCCATGTGCAAATAGGCGGATTTAATTTATATTAATTAAACAAACAAACAAACAAACTTATTCTCCCCAAACTGCGATTAGGGAGAAATAGCATCTACTCTGAAAGCTGTTATAACCCTAGGGGTGCTGATGGTTCAAGTGAAAGTCACAAACACTCAAGGCTACCCTGCATTCCCAAGTAACATCCATGGCCAGGAGTATTTTGAGTCCTAGAAATATTCCAAATTTAGAATATAACAAAATCTGCTGGATTTCTCTTTCGCAGGTTCTCTTAAACACTGAAGCAACTTGAATGGAATGTGTGCTCTTTAAAGAGAAATGCCCCATAATAATGCTGGGTCTCTGGCTCAAATGTTTGTAAATGGTATGTTATTGTGTTAATTGCTAGTGTTATTTATTTATTGGAAAAAAATGGGAGGATCGGTCTGAGCTAAAATATGACAGGATGAATCATACAGGAAAAAGCAAAGGACTCCAGAGTTTACCCTAATGGAAAATATTAATTTTCCAAGATTGCAATATATAAAGTGAGTGACAGCATGAAAACACACTGCTGATATAACAGAGAATATAATGTTTGGGGCAGCACTGGGACAGTTATTAATAGATGAATTGATGGTTCCGTTCTTTGCTTGTCAAAACAGGATTACCTTTTAGTAGGAAATTTATGACCCATTGGGTCATGTTTCAGAGATATTTCCTTAACTAATCAGAGAAACAGGATGACCAAAGTCAAAGCAGTGGGAGCAGCTTTCTACTTCCTGTTATCTTACCCCCTTGACTTTCCTTCTAAAAAGCTGGCAGGGAGCACTGGAAATCATGTGACAATCACATGATTACAATGTGACAATGCAGTGGCATGGCAGTACTAAAGCAGCCACAATTTTGCCAAATTTCAATCCTGTGGGAACCATAGATCCCAGATTTTGGACACATTCTATAAATTAGCTCATTTGAGATACATTGATTCAAAAATTGTTACCCTATGATGCACTGTTTAATCCAACTGAAGGTTACAAACAATCAAAGTCATGAGAATTTTAGTAGTATACATCATCTTCATTTAATGACTCCATAACCCCTTGTGGAGCGGAGTCTGGGCAACCGAATGGAGCTGAGTGTTTACTGGCCGGATGCCCTTTCTGTCACTGTGGAGAATACAAGTTTGGGCTTTTTTGGTCTGGAAAAATGTGCACTGAGATGGAACTGATACTAAACAAAAGACAAAAATCTGTAGCAGGGATAATGTTGCATTAATGTTGGATTCTATTTTTTTATTATTATTGGACAGAACTCTGAATATTATAAGTAGACTAGGTTAAGTTCAAATTGGAAAGCCAATTCCATTCTGTATTCTATACTCTCCTGACTGTGCACATTACAATTTTCACTGGTACACAGGAAAATGCAACATCGTTTAGCTTTGGTCAAACACTTCCATCCAGCTCAACTGAGCTCTTTAATTACAAAACTTCCATCTTTATCTAGACTAAGCTTCAGTTGATTAAATTTTATTCATCCCAGAACTGCCTCCAGATGCTTATTGGAGGCTTCCAAGGACTTCATGGAGTTACAACATCAGCATATTTATAGCACTCCAGCAGCAGCTACAATAGCAAAACTGCTGGATTATTACTTCCATTCGTTCCATGTAGACCAGGGGTGTCCAAACTACGGCCCGCGGGCCAACTGTGGCCCGCGGGACAGTTTTTATTGGCCCGCAGCAAATTCTCGGTGGACAGTGGGGTGCGGCCCCCGTCCTGGCCCCCAAGGAAGCCGCCGCTCGCCTGGTTGCAGATGCGGAGTGGCTCCGCTGGCGATCCCGCCCACCGGGGCTGCGGGCGGCCATTCCGCCCCGGGGCTGTAGGGGGCGCCCAGGCCGCCCATGGCTCCAGCCCGGCCCACCAGACAGAGGAAGAGGCGGGCGGGCGGCGACGCCCATCGTCCCCACGCGGGGCTGCAGCCCCGGAAGCCAAGCGGGCGGCGCTCTGCTTCCCAGCCCCGCTGGATCCTCTCCAGGCGCGGCGCTCTGCAGCGCTCAGGGGCGCTACTTGTCGCGGATGATGGTCTGCAGCTCCCGGATCTGGTCGTTCATGGGCAGGAGTTTGAGCTGGGCCGCCGCCGATCCCGGCCAGTCGTGACGCGTCGCCGTCGCCGACGTGGCCGTGGCCTCCTCGGCGCCCCCGTCGCCCGCACAGCAGCCGGTCCCGCCAGCGCAGCGACGCCGGCTGCCGTCGGCGCTGCTGCTGCTGCTGTCGGGCTCAGGCTGTCACGCTGCCGGGCGGGGTCGGCGGCGCAGCTGCGAGCCCGCCCTGGCCGCCCGCCGGCCCCCCGGCCCCTGCCCCCGCCGGGCCCACCACGCGCCGGCCGCGGCAAGGCACCGCCCCCATGCGCTGCCGAAGCAGCCGCCGCGGCGCCCCGCCACACGCTCCGCTTTACCTCAGCCGCGGGCCCGTGTGCCGGCCCGTGACGCGGCCGAGCTCGCCCGCTCCCATTGGCCGCGCCTGCCGCTCCGCTCGCGCCGCCACTCGGCGTTCGGAGGAGGGGCGGTGCCCGCCCTCTCGCCCCTAGTTAGCCCGTCCCTTTCTGGCCTGGGTGGGAGCGCGTGGCACACCTGAGTGGCTGCGAGGCGGTGCGGGCCTCGCCTGGGCCTCCCGGAGTCCCTCCATTGGCTGCTGTGTCTCCCTCAGTGGGAAGAGAGTTCATGACGGACGGAAAATCCCCAGTAAATACATGCTGGTTGCCAAAAGCTTGACTTTTGATGTAACTGGGGATGCTGCGAAGGTCATAAATGCAAAGACTGGTGGTAAGTCACTTTTTCAGTGCTGTTGTATTGGTCGCTAAATGAGTGGTTGCAAGCCGAGGATTACTGGTAGCCGCTGTCAGTATTTAGGTCTCTATGTATTTAGGTTTCTATGCCCATAGCCACATCCACTCAGTCACATGAGGAGTTAGCCGCCCACCAGACAGAGGAAGAGGCGGGCGGGCGGCGACGCCCATCGCCCCACGCTGGGCTGCAGCCCCGAAGCCAGGCGGGCGAGGCGCCTGCTTCCCAGCCCCGCGGATCCTCTCCGGCGCGGGCGCCTGCACGCTCAGGGGCGCTACTTGTCGCGGATGATGGTCTGCAGCTCCCGGATCTGGTCGCTCATGGGCAGGAGTTTGAGCTGGGCCGCCGCCGATCCCGCCAGTCGTGACGCGTCGCCGTCGCCGATGTGGACGTGGCCTCCTCGGCGCCCCCGGCGCCCGCACAGCAGCCGGTCCCGCCAGCGCAGCCGCATCGGCTGCCGGCGGCGCCGCCGCCGCTGCTGTCCGGGCTCCGGCTGGCACCCCTGCCCGGGCCGGGTCGGCGGCGCAGCTGCCGAGGCCCGCCGCCGCCGCCGCATCCCGCCACCACGCCGCGCGGTCGCGGCAAGGCACCCCCTCCATGCACTGCGGAAGCAGCCGCCGCGGCGCCCCGCCACATGCTCCGCTTTACCTCAGCCGCGGGCCCGTGTGCTGGCCCGTGACGCGGCCGAGCTCGCCCGCTCCCATTGGCCGCCGTGCCTGCCGCTCCGCTCCGCGCCGCCACTCGGCATTCGGAGGAGGGGCCGGTGCCCGCCCACTCTCGCCCCCTAGTTAGCCCCGTCCCTTTCTGGCCTGGGTGGGAGCCGCGTGGCACACCTGAGTGGCTGCGAGGAAGCGGTGCGGGCTTCGCCTGGGCCTCCCCGGAGTCCCTCCATTGGCTGCTGTGTCTCCCTCAGTGGGAAGAGAGTTCGCGACGGACGGCGGAAAATCCCCAGTAAATACATGCTGGTTGCCAAAAGCTTGACTTTTGATGTAACTGGGGATTCTGCGAAGGTCATAAATGCAAAGACTGGTGGTAAGTCACTTTTTTCAGTGCTGTTGTATTGGTCGCTAAATGAGTGGTTGCAAGCCGAGGATTACTGGTAGCCGCTGTCAGTATTTAGGTCTCTATGTATTTAGGTTTCTATGCCCATAGCCACATCCACTCAGTCACATGAGGAGTTAGCCACGCCCACCAGTCACATGACCACCAAGCCACACCCCAAAATAAGCCACGCCCACAGAACTGGTACAAAAATTCCCCCCCCCCCCCCGTGGCCCGGGCCTTTGCTTATTTTTCTGTATTTGGCCCTCACTCAAAAAACTTTGGACACCCCTGATGTAGACCTTAGCCTTAAGCCCCCACCGTGGTATTCATTTTTGATCTAACCATGTTTATTTATATATAATGTTTTAATTTAAAACAATCCCTCTTTTTCCCTACTCCCTGTTTGTGAGACTCAACAATATCGCTTTAGTAACAAAAGTTGAAATCAGAAGTATCCTTCTCTGACTGCCACAGGAATAAAATTAAAACACAAAGTCTTCTTCAGTTTGAGTTCAACTCCTGATGATTTCTGAACGTATCTATGTTGGTTTCTGGCAACAGCATGGATAGGATTTGTTACTGCCTTCTTCCAGATCAACCTATAACCTGGGATTTTTTGATGGCCTCCTATTTAAGTAGAAAAATAGTTAATATTTTGTTGTCCTTTTGTGATGCAAGCTTCATATATCCTCAGAGATGTTGTGGGTAAAAATAGGAAGAGTGAATTATTTGCATGCTGCCTAGAAGTCCAGAATGAAATTGGGATATATACTGTATATCTCATAAATATATATTCAAAAATCAGTAGCTTCAGGAAGGAGGCATTTCATTCTGCAGAGCCGGCCTATATGCCAGCTTTATTTTTGGATATGTAGCTTTTGTATTTTTATTAATAAGTTGAATTATCATTAATAGCACTTTCAGAAGATTCCCTCCCCGGTTCTTTGTGAACCCTAGAAAGACAGGCAATTCCAAAGACTTTGAGAAAACAAACACCAGTCAGAGTGACAAGAAGGCTAGATCAAAGCTTCAGTCAAGATTCTTTCATAATTTAAAAAAAAAACCTGTTGTGCATTTTAAAAATAATATGTAAATAACTTATAGTGGTTGGAAAGTGTAATTGTTAGAGAGGTGCCCTTTGTCATGGGAAACTGAGGTTTGAATCCTGGCTGGTACCTACCTAACTTGGGCAAAGACTCTTTAATGCTCCACCTACCTACCTCAGATATGACAATGATACAAGCTAAAATGGCAGCTTGTAAATTGTCCAGATTAACAAGGTCCTTGCTAGATGTTGGGGAACCAGGGAAATCTGATGGTAAGTGGGCAACTGGAACAAACCATGAATGGATGAAATAAAAGAACCTGAAATGCTACCACATCAGCAGATCTTATGAAACGTATGTGGGAACTATGGATGAACAGGAAACCTACATCCACAGTAATTGACAAACAGCTAGTTACCCAATGCCACAACATAATGAAGAGGAAGCTGCTGTGATAACTTAAGAAAGGCTAAACTACGTATTGCATTCCAGACTCACTGCAAATAACTGGATGTGCAGCCAACATCTGAAGCTGGAATCTCATTACCACCACTTCCATTTTAGAGTACAGCTGCTGATGTGAGGCATTAGATGATGGATAAACTAGTTACAGTCAACTATCAAGACTGATTACCAATACTCAGTGGAGAAGTACCATCAGATAGTATGCTAAAAGATGACAATAACAATTTCTGCTACCACTGTATCTCAACCAATGAAGTAATATATACTACAGCCACTGTAATCCTAGAAATGGTGGCTAAGCAACCAAGAAAAGCAGTGCTTACCTCCACTCTGCCCACACCCAGAAAATGATATAGGAGGCTAAGCTCAAGAGAAGTTAGCCAGCTGGTGGAACTATAGAAGGGTGTGGTAATTAATGATAATATTTGATTACTGAAAAAATACAAGCGCTGACTCCTTCTGAAGGCCCACAGACTGCTAAGCAAAGGCTCATGGCCCTGACTACCAAGCTAAGAAAATACACTAGAAAGCAAAAGGCAAGAAGATAAGTACTTTGTTCTCCAAATAATCATCCAAGGTGTACTCCCAGTTGCAGTGCACATAACACCAGTATGAAGTGGCTCAGGATTTAAGAGCAGAACACAACAATTTTCCAGATCAGGAACAGACACCCAATAGCAGCTCAAGAACATGAAGATCAGTCTAGTACTTGACATGGACATGTTCCACCTCTATTGGCTAAAGAAACTAGCAGCAATGCATGACCACCTAGCAGCACTGGTAAACCAGCTACTAGAAGCAGACTCTGACCCAAAACTGCTAACACAAAGAATGACAGTGCTGAGCACTGATACAACTCTATGCCACACACATGGATCTGTGAATAGCTGGCAGTACGTAAAGTTAACAGGACACTAAGGACTTTCCTCAAGAATTCAGTAGGACTATGGAAGAGAACACTGGACGTCAACTCAAGACAGCATGCACAAATGTCCATCGAGTTTGGCATACACCAAGATGATGCACTATCCCCACTGATGCTCTGCTTATACTTGAACCCCATTAGCAATATAACGACAAGAATTGGATATGGATAGGAGTTCAAGAGTACATCAGCTACCTCCTCTACATGGATGGCATCAAGCTATATACTAAGAGTGAACAAGACATTGGCTTCTTGATCCAGCTGATATGGATGTACAGTGAGGATACTGTGATGCCATTCAGATTGCAGACGCGTGACTGGATTTGTAAAGAGAGGGCAGGTAGGTAAGATTGATGGGATGGAACTACCAGCAGGCTACATAGCAGACATCCATATCAAGTACCTTGATATATCATAGTCACACATGGGAACTATGATAGGGAAGCAAGGAAGGCAATAACATCCAAGTACCACCAAAGAAGAGACAACTCAATGGGAAGAGCAAGATCTATGCCATGAACACATATTCCTTGCCAGTCCCAAAGATGTTTTTTCCAAAAGGTGTTTCTTGGTTTTTTTTCCTTTGGACATGTTTTGCTTCTCATCCAAGAAACTTCTTCAGTTCTAACTGACTGGTGGGAATGGAAGGATTTCTATTTATAAATCGTTCCATTCCTCACCAGTCAGACAGAACTGGAAAGCAAAATGTCACCTTTTGGAAAAAGAAGCTTTGGGACAACCATGACCAGGATGATTGAGAATCTCCATAAACATTTATGCCCTGCCAGTCATCAGATACCCTGCCTGCTGGTATAATGAGTTGGCCACAGGAAGATATGGAGGCTGCCAATATGAAGGCCTTGAAGCTCATCACAATGTCTACAGTTTTCTACCACACGTCCAACACCTAGAGACTGTACACTAGCCAGAAAGAGGGTGGACAGGATTTGTGAGTTCAAAGCCACTGGATAGAATCCAGAGTATCCAGGAGTACATTGGTAAGATGGCATCCAAAGATAAGCTGCTGAGAGAATGCCTGAGGCAGCATATACATGGGAGGAAGATTAAGCTATTGCAAGATGAGATCTTGTATGGATTATACAGATAGCTGTGATCACTGACATTGGGAAACTCTACCAGTGGCTGGAAAGGACCTAACTAATAGACTGCACTGAGGCATTGATCACAGCAGCACAAGAATAGGAACTAAGAATCAGATCCATAGAAGCAACAGTCTACCACAATAGACAAGACTCAGGGTGCAAAGAGGCCTCAGAGACAGTGCAACACATAATGGAAGTGTGTAAGATGTAGGTAGAAAGCATACGCTGAATGGCACTGTTAAGTAGTTGGCATTGTGTACAGGAACGTCTGCAGAGTGTATGGACTAGATCATCCAAAGTCCAGATGGGAGATTCTACAGAAAGTTGGAAAATATAACAGGACTAAGATCCTGTGGGGCTTCCAGATGCTAAGTATAGGCCAATCTATCGGACATTGTGATAACAGAAGAAAGCAGGGGTAATAGATATGGCAATGCCAAGTGATAGCAATATCAGGAAGAAGTATGAAAAACTGGAGAAGTACCAGGGCCTGAAGGAGGAACGAGAGAGGATGTGGAAAGTAAAACCAAAAAGGTTCCAGTGGTGGTAGGAACATCTGGGGCTATGACTCCTAAGATGAGAGAGTGGTTCTGATAGAGCCCAGAAATGATATTGGAGTTCTCCATCCAGAAGAGTGCAGTGCTAGCAACGTCTAGGATACTGTTCAGATTCAGAACCCTCAAATTACTAGGCCCCTAGCAAGAGGCTTCGGTGTCTGAGGAAGATACATGTCACCCATGGGGGAACTTTGCAGATTTTAGGACAGCTTCATATTTTTTTTTCTCTAGTTACTTTTCACTACCCTTAGTTCAAGTGTGTCACATGTAATTAATTAATATTTAATCTTTGGATGTTTTTAGATTACAATTTTTCCCTTACATCCATTTTAGAAGAAACGCAGCATTCCAATAAAAACATTTTTGGATCTCTTTTATTATTATGCAACTGAGGATGATCTATCTCTCCTGTTTTCTGCTACTATGCTCTCTCCATAAGACAACTGTCAGAGGCAGATGAGCAGTGACCTTTTCCTTCCAGAGTTTGCTCAGTTCCTGCTGCTACCAATAATACCTCTAATTTAACAAATACGTTTCCTGGTTGTTTCGGAGCTGCAGAAATGGATCATTTAACCCTCTTAGTTGGGAGTTTTGGAATTCACAGTCTCAATACATTTGGAGCTTCTGATTTGTATGTGTGTGTCACTGTTGAGGGTTGCTGCCAGATAAATGGTGCATTTGCCTGTCTCTAAATTAGGATGTATGGTGCGGAGGGGGCAAGTTACTTAGGGCAGAAAGATCAGTGGAGAAATTCATTTTTTTTTACTACCAGTTCTGTAGGCATGGCTTGGCTTGGTGGGCATGGCAGGGGAAGGATACTGCAAAATCCCCATTCCCTCTCCACTTCTATTGTAAAATCTCCATTCCCCACCCCCCGCTTTGGGGCCAGCCAGAAGTGATATTTGCCGGTTCTCTGAATTACTCAAAATTTCCGCTACCGATTCTCCAGAACCTGTCAGAACCTGCTGGATTTCACCCCTGAGAAAGATGATTTATCAGCAGTGTGGAAGTGGAAAATGGCTAGATGAGGCAGACAAGATGCTTTGTTGTCTTGTCAACAAAATAAGAATTGGACACACGGGTTGTAGCCAATAGGCAAGGACCAGAAGTGCTGTTTTATTTATAACAGAGACAAAGAACAGCTCATAGCCCTTTCTCTGAGTGGAGTTGGGGCTGTCAAGAGAACTTTGGATTTCTACATAAAGAGCTTCTGGCAAGAGATTAGCTACACCTCACAAGGACTGCGAAGAATGTGTTTGAAAAACAACTGGCTCAACTCATCACAAGGGCTTTAAACTAAAAATTGAAGGGGAGAGTGACTAGCAGAGCAAGGAATCAGACATCCTCTGGTTTCCCCATTTAATCTGCTAGTAATGGTCAGGCACAGAGACTGATCATTGGTGAGACTGACCAAAGAAACACGCACCAGAATGGGTCCTGGTAACTGGCAGGAAAAGTTTGACAAATTCCTTTTAGCCCAACATATCAATCCCAGCGCAACCACTAATAAAAGTCCAGCTGAACTTTTAATGGGCCGAAGACTAAGGTCACCATTGGACTGGTTGCACCCCCATTACCATCTGGAGATACCCTTGGACTCAACCTGACAACTCAGGAAGTTCAAAGAAGGGGATTTTGTGTTTGCCCATAATTACATGGGCTCCCCCACTTGGGTATAAGCAAGGGTAGTAGCCATAACAGGGCCAAAGTCATATCAGGTGGAACTTGAGGATGGCAAGGTATGGAGGAGGCACATTGACCAACTCCAAAATAGACTAGGGGACACCTGGTTAAGGCAACCCGAAAAATCTGCCATCCCACAAGACCAGAATTCTGGGAAACCACTAAGTGAGCCCCAAGGAGCATACAAAACAGCAAGCAGAAACCTGTACAATAAAAAACTGTCCCTAGCTCCAAACAACACAGAGACCCTAGACTCAAATCCAAGAAAGGACCACAAACACTTATCTAAGGAACCAGGAATCCAGCGATGAGATCCAGGAACCAAAGGAGAGGCCAGGGCAGATTTCTCCACACCCATAGGAGTGTTCCAGGAGTGTTGTGTCTTGTCCGCTCTCACCGCAGCCGGGGTCTGCTTATCTGCTCCCGAACACGGAGGAATGTATGCCTCCCGGCCCCAGTCCTGGCTCCATGCCCAGACAAGCTGCAGAGGAGGGGGCACCTCCCGGTCCCAGCCCTGGCTCCATGCCCAAGCAGGCTGCAGAGGAGGGAGCATCCCCCGGCCCCAGCCCTGGCTCCATGCCCAGGCAAACGGAGCAGCTAGACCCCTCCCCCTCCTCCACAGCATGTGAGCCTGAGGAAAGTTTACTTCCAACAGCTGCTGATTGGAGTGACCCTCGCATCAGAAGACTGGATAGGCGGAGGCAACAGAAGGAAGGGAGGGGCAGGCCTTAATGAATGCTGAGTCATGGAGCCACACCCCATGGCCTATATAAAGGATCTGCTTTCTGGCAGTCTCTGAGTCAGACAAAGTCGAACTTATCTTGCTGAAGTCACTTACTGGTCTCCTGCCTGCTCTGAGGACTTTGCTAGGACTTTGGGCAGAGCTGCAGAGGCAAGCCTGATTCGGATTTCCCTGACCCGGCCATCAGCGGAGGAGTGGGACACGACAAGGAGGTTCCTTCCAAGGACTCAGGAGCAGCAGCCGCTGATTGGTTAATGTAGCAGTGGGAAAAATAAACCGCTGTCAGTGGCCAGAGAGACAGCTGGAGCTCTTTAAAAAGAGAGCTCCAGCAGGCTGCCGGCCCCTTAACTCCTGATCGTGGCTGGAAATAAAGTGCTGAAACAGACTATGGTATCTTGCCTCTTCTATTCGCGCCCCCTATCCTTTAATCCAAAAGGCTTCAATCTTTGGTGTAATGCCTCCTCTTTACGGGCTCTGGTGTCACTATCAAATACACTTTGGACACACCCACATCCATGCTCACTCACGCTCTCACTCATTCACAAAGTTTATAATACAGTATCCTGGATTGCAATTTCGATTTTCTTCTTTATATGGGACTGAGCTCTTCCAGTCAACAGTCATCACATTAGCTAGTGACCGGGAGTTTTTTCCCCTTTCCTCCACAGAATGTTCTGGAGTAAAGGATGGAGACATGAGATGCCTTAAAAATAAGTACTCTATGAAAAATTGATACAAGTAATAATCCTCTGGATCATATATACATTGCATTTTTTTATTGCAAACTGCACTAACTTTCATATTCCTTGAATTGCAAAGAAATGTCTTGGTTTGCATATTCTCAGCCCAAAACTCTGGGAATTCCAGATCCTTAATTTTTTTTACAGTGAACAGAATGGGCCCACACAATTCTTTTCTAGAGCAGTGTCACCCTGATGCCATGTATTTTATTCCACAACCTTGGAGGTCACCAATCCCTCAAATAATAGAGGAGGTACACAGGCTGCAGACAAGCAATCCCCAGATGCAGGTCCCAAGACTCTTCTATGGCAAAAATCCAAGATCTTGGAATGTTCCGCCCAGCTTTTAGATTCAGCAGGACATTCTCTCTTGCAGCTGGAATTTACCCAGCAGAGGAGAAATAAAAAAGCATGCTGTCATGGAGAAATTGATCTTTTTTTGTCCATGGAAACAATATATCAAAATGGCCAAGGCTACTTTTACCATTTGGCATGGTCATGACCATAACAAATACGAAAGATTTCCCCCACTGGTTTTTTAAGTGTATGCGTAGGGATGTGTGCATGCAAATACATTTGTGTGCAAACTCACCAGCATGCATACACAGAGACAGATGCAAAGAGGCTGGTTGAAATTCTGCCCAGAATGAAGCTGTTAAAATGTTGCCGAGTGCTGTTAGTTTCCCCAATTTTGCTCAGGAAGCTCTCGATATACAAAACATAAAGTATAAACTATCTTCCAGACAGAAAGCTCATGCAACTTATTATTAGATGCAGGGGTGGGCTTCAAAATTTTTAGCAAGGGGTTCTTTGCCCGGTTGCTGGGTGGGTGTGGCCATGGTGGGTGTGGCCTAGTTCGCCTCCTGCATCATGGTGGTGGTGGTGGGCTTTTTGCCCTCCCCAGGCTCTGGAGGCTATCCTTGAACCTCCGGGAGGGCAAAAACAGCCTCTCCAGATTCCAGACGTCCTCTGGCATCAGGAGGTGGACTCTGATCAGTTCTCAGAGGAAGAGGAAGATATAAGTCGTCTTAATACGAGTTCTAGGAAAGGTTGGGTGACAGAGGAGAAGCCACAGAACCCATGTTTAGATTGCGGGGGAAACCACCACCGTTCCTTGTGTAAATTTAAGAACATAGAATGTAGGCATTGTGGCAAGAAGGATCACCTCGCCAGGATCTGTAGAGCCATGTTGCCCACAAATTACAAGATACCATACAATTTACAACCCTGTGAGACCCAGTCGTGACGCATGACAATGAGATAGGGCAGAAAGGATCAAGAAAGATTGTTTCTCGATTCACCAGGGCACAGAACAAGGAGAAACCAGAGTAAGTCATGCCAGGACAGGACTGAAAAAAATAATAATTCTTCACTGTTCTTATCAAAAATGAACCGTGTAAAATGGAGATTGACACGGGATCCTCCATGTCTATCATAGCGTGGAGCACTATTTCACAATTAGTGCCCTCACTTAAAAAATACCAGTTAAATCGCTCTTGACTAAAGCTTCGTGATTACCAGGGTAATCACATTCCCATCTTGGGTTCTGGTAGTTTTCAAGTTCAATACAAAAATTTCAGGGACTGCCTTAGGATCATAGTTGTGCTTGGTGCTTTCCCCTCTCTGCTAGGACTGGAGTGGTTTGATGCATTGAGCTTTGGCCTTCTGCATTCATTGGGCCGCAGTAGCATATTCACCAAGCTTGATATGGTATAATCCTATCAGTAGCTTGAGGTGGACGATGCCTCCGCGGAGGTGCAGATGATTTTGACCCACAGTGGCACCTTCAAATGCCGCCACCTGCAATTCGGGGTTTGTGTGGCCCCCGGCATTTTCCAAAGCCTGATAAGAGAGATTGTACAAGCTCACCGGGGGTCATCCCCTATTTCTATGACATTTTTGTGTCTGCCATCAACAAAGCTGAGTTGATCTGCCACCTCTGCGCCATGTTGAACTGTTTCCTGAAGGCTGGACTTAAACTGAAGCGTGAAAAGTGTGCACTGGGCATTCAGCAGGTTGAATTTCTTAGTTTTCTTGTTGATGTACCCGACCCCCCTCAATGGTACGAGCCATACAAAAGGCCCACTACTAAGACTGAACTGCAGGCTTTCCTTGGCCTCCTAAACTTTTACAACTTATTCTTGCCACATAAAGCTACTGTCACAGAACCTCTGCCTCCTGGACAGCAAGACACCCTGGAATTGGGGGCAGAAAGAAGATGCAGCTTTCCAGGCTGTGAAGGCACTGCTCACGTCTGACAGTGTCCTCATGCAATACCACACAGACCTCCCATTGCTTCTGGTATGTGATGCTTCACTCTATGGGATGGGGATGTCTTGAGCCACATACTACCAAATGGATCAGAAGCTCCTGTCACCTATTTTTCTAGGACTTTGTCTTCAGCGGAAAGAAACTATGGACAGGTTGATAAGGAAGCTTTGGCAGCAATGGCCAGGGTCAAGCGTTTCATGACTACTTGTACAGCCGCGCGTTCATGCTTGATCAGTGGATCACAAGCCATTCTTGGGCATCCTGCCCGGGGATCGACAAACCCCCCTCATCCTTTCACCAAGGATGACAAGATGGGTTGGGTTCTTGGCAGCATACCAATACACCTTGGTCTACCAGCTGGGCAAAGCAATTGGGCATGTGGATGTGCTGAGCCATTGCCTCCTACTGATCCCTGCGGAGGACCCCGCTCCTGCCTCTTCAGTCCTGTTCATTGACAACCAGGCTATCCCGGTGTCAGCCTCGGATGTTGTGAGGTACTCTTCCAAGGACCGTACCCTCTGCTAGGTGGCAGACTGGGTGAGGAGGGGGGTGGCCCCTAGGCAGTGGTGGGATTCAACTAATTTAACAACCATTTCTCTGCCCTAATGATTTCTTCCAACAACCAGTTCACCAAACTGCTCAGAAAGTTAACAACCAGTTCTCCCGAAGTGGTGCGAACTGGCTGAATCCCACCACTGCCCCTAGGGCAGTTGGCTTCTGAGTTTCAACCTTACAAGGTCAGGCAGCATGAAATTTCTATTGTCAGAGGCTGTCTACTCTGGGGTTCCCGAGTGATAATTCCAGACAAGCTCCGTAGTCGCATCCTTAATGTCTTGCATGAAGACCACCCAGGCATCACCCGCATGAAGGTGTTGGCCCATAGTTACCTGTAGTGGCCAAAATTAGATAGGGAAATCATTGATTGGGTAGCCGGGTGCCCAAGGTGCCAGATCTATAGAGCAGTTCCTCCAGCAGCGGTGGTCACTGAATGGGAGTTGCTTAAAACCCACATCCATGTGGACTTTGCCAGCCCCATGCAAGGACTCATCTTGTTGGTTATCATGGACGCTTACTCTAAGTGGATCGAGGTTGTCTCAATGACCTCTACACCACAGAGCTTGTTGTGACCCAGGTTCCCGGACTCGGACTCCTGGAGGAGGAGGATTCAGAAAGTGAGGAGGAACTGGCAAGACCTGCTTCCCCTGGGCCCTCTCCCTCCCTGGCACCCACCCAGGAGGACTAGGAGGGTGTTGTGACCCAGGTTCCTGGACCCGGACTCCTGGACTCGGATGATTCAGAAAGTGAGGGAGAAGACCTGGCCAGCCCTGCTTCTCTTGAGCCCTTTCCCTCCCTGGCACCCACTCAAAGGGAGGAGGAGGGGCCGGCAAAGCCTGATTCCCTGGAGCCTCCTTCTGATTTGGCAACGCCCCAAGAACAGTTTTGGAGTGATGCAAGATTACGCAGGCGTGACCGGCGTGCGCAGCAGCGGAAGAGTTGGGACAAAGCCAAGTCATAATTGTCATGCAGTGACATCTGCAGAGACTATAAATAGGAGGCGGGACTTCCTGGTTTTTTGTCTTGGACAAAGCAATGAATTGGCGCGAGCTAACTGTCTCAATGGAGGGAAGAATATATTCGTGAGTAATTCTGGCCTTATCTATAATTTCCTCGTTATCTCCAGAAACTTGGCAGGCCCGTGGGTAGATGTGGCCAGGACATGTATCTATGTAAATAAAAGGAGAAAAGAAGGCCTCTGACTGACTCTTTGCTGGGAGTATTAGGGGGAGGGAAACAGAACAGAGGGGCTGGCAAGGTGTGATTCCCCCAGGCCTTCTTCTGATTTGGCAACGCCCCAAGAACAATCTTGGCTTGATGCAAGACTGCGCAGACGTGACCGGCGTGCGCAGCAGAGGAGGCCTTGGGACAAAGTCAAAGAATGATGAGTCACAGAGTGACACCCACAGGGGCTATAAAGCAGGAGGCAGAACTTCCTGGCTTTTTGTCTTGGACAAAGCAATGAATTTGCATGGGCAAACTGTGTCATGGATAGAAGAATCTGTTTGTGAGTGAATCGTGCTTTATCTATAATTTTCTGGTTATCTCCAGGGATTTTGGCAGGCGTGTGGGGAGACATCTCTGTGCCAGAAGGAATCCAGCCAAATGTAAATAAATTGGGAAAAGGCCTTTGACTGACTTTTTGTGGGGAGTGGTGGGAGGGGGAAACAGAACAGAGCTGTTGGTCCATGCACTTAGGAAAGTTGTTGCCACTCATGGGTTACCTAATGTTTTAGTGTTAGATAATGGGCCACAGCTAGCCTTGGCAGCCTTCCAAGCATACCTGGCAAAGCAGGGAATTTGCCACACCACTATTGCCCCTTTTCATCTGGCTTCAAACAGCCTGGCTGAATGAACAGTCCGCTCGGCTAAGGAAGTTCTAGCTAAGATAGTTACCGGAGATTGGCGAGACAAAATAATGACCTACCTGTTGACACAACACATGACTAACCTGCAGAACTGCTGATGCCCCACGACTAACCTGGCAGAACTGCTGATGGGCCGGCAACTGAGGACTGTTAGATCGTTGAGCCTGTGCATTCCAAGTGGGGGAATTTGGTGTATGCCCAGCATTTTGGAGGGGATCCGCGGTGGCTCCCAGGTCAAATAGATGAAGTGACTGGCCCCCGTTCGTTCTGGGTTCAGATGGAGGATGGTCGTATGTGGCAGCACCACGTGGATCAACTGCGTTGCTGCCACATGCCCCCATCTAATGCACCGAGCAACATGGACCTGACTGCAATGAATCAGCCACCAACTATCCAGAGCAATGAGTCTTGTCTGGAAACCATGTCCAACCCTGGTAGTCCACACACAATTTCACCAGCCTTCGACTTCCCTCCGAGGCCTCAACGGGACCAGTCCAATAAGCTTCCATCCGGAGCAGCTGAACAAGCTCCAGGAGTTCCCAAAGTTCCTGCACAGTCTCCACCAACGGCATCTGGAACTGTCATACTGCACAGATAGGAGCAAGCCAAGAGACACCCAGCCTACTTGGCCGATTACGCTTGTGTGATCCGGGAGGAGAGGAGAGTTGTGTTCAGCCGGAGAGCACGTGACAAGTAACAAAGCAGCTGATTGGCTAGGCCGCTGCTGTCTTGCCGGTAGGAAATTAAGGAGCTGCAATTGGCTGAGCTGCTGACAGCTCTAGTATAAAAGAGCTGTCAGCCTAAGGGCTCGCCCACTCGCTCACCACAGTTAGTTGTTGATTTAATAAAGAACTGTTAACGGTTATCCTGCGTTGCCTCCCTCTTTGCTGTTGTTTCGCAAATACAACACTATGCTTAGATCAGACTGCAGGCAGCACTGTTCCAGATTGTCCAAGCCCAAAATTTCAAGCCTAGTGGCATAAGTGATTTTATTGTGAGTAGAGGAGTGGAGTACTTTTCTCGTGAAATATCTCTGAAATATTATGGTGTAAGATTTCATATACCAAGTTTATTCCTGAGTGTGATACAGATATTCTTGTATCAGTGAACAAATTCACACATGGAATGAACTGTGAAGTTTCTTCAGTCTGCAAGAAATGGTTTTAAATCTGCTAATGTAGTTATTTTTGAGGTTCTGGTTGCTTTAAAGGCAGTAATAAAAAATCCTGAAGATTTTATTTTTATTTTTGTTAGAAAGTTGGCATTTAAAACTTGTCGCATTCACTCTTTTGAATAGCCAATGTGCCACATATAAAATATAATGTCATCCCAGAGAAATTTCATGTTTACAAATAGAATTGTTTCTCACTGAGGCAGAGATCCCAGCCAATCCACCCAAGTTTACCAGTAATAGTTCTGCTACCACTAAACTATAATGGAATGAGGAAGTCTTTGTTTTCCTGACAAAGTGGATAAAATTATAAAATTCAGTACGTATAGAAGCTGAGGTAGAGAGATAGACAGTATTTCTGCTATAATGTTTATTCCTATGCCTGTGTAGTCATTAGGGGCTTTATGAATGCTATGTAGTGTAGCTTCTAAAGATTCTTGGTCTGTTAGAGCCACAGCAACATTGTATTTTGTTATAATTATGTTCTCAGTGCAAGTAATCTCACTGAACCTGTTTGGAACTCTTTAAAATAAGGTTTGAGCTAGGTAAAAATTAGATTGAAAAGTATAAGAAATAAGATGCTCTTAATATTTTCAGATGTGTATGTAGCTTCTCATTTATTGTGGGACATGGCAGAAGCTTAACCACAGTCTCTCAAAAAATTTGGATCACAATTAAGTCATGTGACTGGGCCCCTGGTAGCATCAGTCGGTAGTCCAGGATCATCTGCACAAATAGCATCTCCTCAAGACCTCCCTTGGTCCAACTCATGATTCTCTTTGGAACAAGCCTTACATTTTGCAAATCTGATTTATCATCACAGATGTCTCCATTGGCCAGCATGAGGGAAATATTTAGTAAATTAACCCGTAAAATCTGCAAGCTCCACATGGTGATAATACACAGCGTTTGCAAACAACTTCTCTCTCTCTCTCTCTCTCTCTCTCTCTCTCTCTCTCTCTCTCTCTCTCACACACACACACACACACACACACACACACACACACACACTCTTCTCTGTTTTAGAAAGCTTTTCAGGAAAAAGTAGTTTTGTGCATCTGTGGGGAAAAAAACTGTGTACTATCTTCACAGATATACAGTATAAACAGCAGGATTTTAAAGAGTTGCTGCTTGCTAGGATAAAGCACCTGGAAACCCAAAAGAGCATTACTGAAGCATAGAACATAGTATAATAGAGATGGAAAGGACCTTGGAAGCCTTCTACTCCAATCCACTGCTCAAGCAGAAGGCCCTATATCATTTCAGACACATGGTTATCCAGTCTCTTTTGAAAGCCTCCAGTGATGGAGCACCAGTGGTGGGTTTCTACTGGTTTCCCCCGGTTCAGGTGAATCGGTAGCTGCAGTGGTGGGAGGCTCCACCCACCTGCCCAGACATCTTTATGGACACTCTGCGCATGCGCGCGCTCACAGTTCCAAAGTGGTAGCGAAGTAAGTGAAACCCACTACTGTGGAGTACCCACAACTTCTGAAGGCAAGCTATTCTGTTGGTTGATTGCTCTAACCATTAGGAATTTTCTTGTTAGTTCTAGATTCTCTTCTCTCCTTGGTTAGTTTCTATCCATTGTTTCTTGTCTTGCCTTTTGGTGCTTTGGGAAATAGCATTGTATTTATAGGAGCCCCACAAATATTGGAGCACTACTATCATGTCTCCCCCTAATCCAGTGGTGGGATTCAAATAATTTAACAACCGGTTCTCTGCCCTAATGACCAGCTGGGTAGGCGTGGCTTGGTGGTCCATGTGACCATGTGGGCATGGCTTGGTGGTCCATGTGACCATGTGGTCATGGCCAACTCAACGTCACTCACATCGATGGGCGCTTCGCCTTAGCTGTTACAATGTAATAAGGGTTAAGCAGAGAGGCAGTTTCTGTAAGCAGGGCAATAAAGATTGGGCTAGAAACACCACCAGAATGTTCCTTGCTGCCTTCCTTACAGGATTAGCCCTGTAAAGTGGAAAAAACCAAAATAAGATTTCTTCCAACAACCAGTTCTCTGAACTGCTTAGAAAGTTAACAACCAGTTCTCCCGAATAGGTGCGAACTGATTGAATCCCACCACTGCCATAATCCTTTTCTTTAGACTAGACATACCCAATTCCTGTAACAGTTCTTTGTAGGTTTTAGCCTCCAGCCCCCTAATCACTGTGGCTGCTCTTCTTTGCACTCTTTCCAGAATTTCAATCTATTTTTATATTGTGGTAGCCAGAAATGGATGCAGTATTAGTGTCGTCTTACTAAGGCTTTGTAAAGCAGTACTAGAACTTCATGTGATCTTGATTCTAGCCTTCTATTAATGCAGCCTAGAATTGCATTAGCTTTTTTGGCTGCTGTCACAGACTGTTGGCTCACATTTAAATTAATATGATTATCCACCAGGACTCCAAGATCTGTCTCAATTATTAGCATCAATCAAGTTTCACCTAGTCCACTGATGGCTAACCTTTTCAACACCGAGTGCCCAAACTGGAACAACTGTGCATGTGCATGCATGCGCGTGTGCCAGAGTGCTAGAAACCCAAAGACCAGCTGGCTGGCTCGCGCATGCCTGTTTTTTGGCTGTTTTTTGGTTCATTTTGGATCATTTTCAGGCCATTTTTAGGCTGTTTTCAGGCCGTTTTTGGCCTGACAAATGCTCCCCCCAATGGCCTCAAAATGGCCCCAAAATGGTCTGTTTTTTGGCTGTTTTTCGGGCCATTTTCAGGTGCTCCAGTGCTTGCAAAGACCAGCTGGCTGGTGTGCATGTGCATGCAGGAAACCAGAAGAGAAGCTGGCAACGGTGCATGTGCCCACAGAGAGGGCTCTGCGTGCCACCTCTGGCATGCGTGCCATAAGGTTGCCAACACAGACCTAGTCTGAACCTATACAGTTGGTTTTCCTTGCCCAAGTGTAAAACCTTACTGTCATCTATGTTGAATTTCATTTTGTTAATAGGATGCAGTGTTCAAGTTTGTCAAGATCTTTTTGGATCTTGACATTATCTTCTGGGGTGTGGCTATTCCTGCCAGCTTAGAGTCTTTTGCAAATTTGATGAGTTCCCTTCTATTCCCTCATCTAGATAATTTATGAAGGTATTCAAGAGTACTGGACCTGAAACAGAACAGAATAGAATAGAATAGAATAGAATAGAATTTTTTATTGGCCAAGTGTGATTGGACACACAAGGAATTTGTCTTGGTGCATATGCTCTCAGTGTACATGAAAGAAAAGATACCTTCATCAAGGTACAACATTTACAACACACACTATAATAGGACTTACCTAGTGGCATTGAGGGAAGCGAGGCGTAGCTACGCCTCCTCCCTCATTGCATCGGCAGATAACCGCCCAGCCGCCCTGTTTCGGGTGACTCGCTCCCTCCTACACCAGGGGGAGCGGGATGACCCGTTGCAGGGACGTGCTGAGGAGTTTAACGGTTATCTATACGATAAAATCGTTCAGCTTTGGGATGGTCTGGACCAAAATTGCGGTGACTCGGGTGAGACGGCTGAGGGTGGTCTTGGTGACATTTTATGGGATGAGTTTGACCCTGTGGCTCCCGAGGACATGGACAGGTTGTTGGGTAGGTTGAATGCCACCACGTGTTTACTGGACCCGTGCCCCTCCTGGTTGGTGCTGGCCACTCAGGAGGTGACACGAGGCTGGCTCCAGGCAATTACGAGCGCTTCCTTGGTGGAGGAGTCTTCCGGCCGCCTTGAAAGAGGCGGTGGTGAGACCCTCCTCAAGAAGCCTTCCTGACCCGCTGTTTTAGGTAATTATCGTCGGTCTCCAACCTTCGCTGCGGCGAAGGTTGTAGAGAGTATGGTGGCATATCAGTTTCCTTACACCTGGATGAAACTGTCTATCTAGACCTGTTCCAGCCCGGCTTCCGGCCCGGTTACAGCACTGAGACGGCTTTGGTCGCGTTGGTGGATGATCTCTGGAGGGCCAGGGATAGGGGATGTTCCTCTGCCCTGGTCCTATTAGACCTCTCAGCGGCTTTTGATACCATCGACCATGGTATCCTGCTGTGCCGGTTGGGGGGATTGGGAGTGGGAGGCACCGTTTATCGGTGGTTCTCCTCCTATCTCTCCGATCGGCCGCAGACGGTGTTGACAGGGGGGCAGAGGTCGGCTCCGAGGCGCCTCACTTGTGGGGTGCCGCAGGGGTCGATTCTCTCGCCCCTTCTGTTCAACATCTATATGAAGCTGCTGGGTGAGATCATCAGTGGCTTCGGTGTGAGGTACCAGCTGTACGCTGATGACACCCAGCTGTACTTTTCCACACCGGGCCACCCCAACGAAGCCATCGAAGTGCTGTCCTGGTGTTTGGAGGCCGTACGGGTTTGGATGGGGAGAAACAGGCTCAAGCTCAATCCCTCCAAGACAGAGTGGCTGTGGATGCCGGCATCCCGGTACAGTCAGCTGAGTCCTCGGCTGACTGTTGGGGGCGAGTCATTGGCCCCGATGGAAGGGGTGCGCAACTTGGGCGTCCTCCTGGATGAACGGCTGTCTTTTGAAGATCATTTGACGGCCGTCTCCAGGAGAGCTTTCTACCAGGTCCACCTGGTGCGCCAGTTGTGCCCCTTTCTAGACCGGGATGCCCTATGCACGGTCACTCACGCCCTCGTGACGTCTCGCCTGGATTACTGCAATGCTCTCTACATGGGGCTCCCCTTGAAGGGCATCTGGAGGCTGCAGTTAGTTCAGAATGCGGCTGCGCGGGTTATAGAGGGAGCCCCCCGTGGCTCCCGTATGACACCAATCCTGCGCAGACTGCACTGGCTACCTGTGGCTTTCCGGGTGCGCTTCAAGGTTTTGGTAACCACCTTCAAAGCGCTTCATGGCATAGGGCCGGGTTATCTACGGGACCGCCTGCTGCTACCGAATACCTCTCACCGACCCGTGCGCTCTCACAGAGAGGGACTCCTCAGGGTGCCGTCAGCTAGGCAGTGTCGTCTGGCGACGCCCAGGGCAAGGGCCTTCTCTGTGGGGGCTCCCACCCTCTGGAACGAACTCCCCCCAGGACTCCGTCAACTTCCGGACCTCCGAACCTTCCGTCGCGAGCTCAAGACATATTTATTCATCTGTGCAGGACTGGCCTAGATTTAAATTTATAGGGGTTTTAAATTGGTTTTAATATTTATATTTATATTTTTAATTATTTGGCATTAGAATAAGTTTTTTAATGGTTATCTTAATTTGTATATAAATGTTTTATTTGCCTGTGAACCACCCTGAGTCCTTCGGGAGATAGGGCGGTATACAAATATGAATAAATAAATAAATAAATAAATACAATTGATGGTCAATATATCAATATAAATCATAAGGATTGCCAGCAACAAAGTTACAGTCATACAGTCATAAGTGGAAAGAGATTGGTGATGGGAACGATGAGAAGATTAATAGTAGTGCAGATTTAGTAAATAGTTTGACAGTGTTGAGGGAATTATTTGTTTAGCAGAGTGATGGCCTTCGGGAAAAAACTGTTCTTGTGTCTAGTTGTTCTGGTGTGCAGTGCTCTATAGCATCGTTTTGAGGGTAGGAGTTGAAACAGTTTATGTCCTGGATGTGAGGGATCTGTAAATATTTTGACGGCCCTCTTCCTGATTCGTGCAGTATACAGGCCCTCAATGGAAGGCAGGTTGGTAGCAATTGCTACTTACTTCCCTCCATGTATTTCCTTTGAGGACTACATGTTGAGTACAATTTCTCTGCCAGTTACAAATCCATCAGATTGCGGTGCTGTCTATCCCATATATTTCTAGTTTCACAAGAAGTTAGTTGTGATCTATTTTATCAAATGCTTTACTGAAATCTAAGTATACTATGTCCACAGCATTTTGATTATCTGCTAATTTAATCACTTTGTCAAAGAATGAAATAAGATTTGTTTGGCGTGATCTGTTTTTGATGAACCCATGTTGGCTACTGGTTATAACTTTATTTGTTTCTAGGTGTTCATAGATTTGTTGCTTGAATATCTTTTTCAATGTTATGGGTTCCGATCTAGATATCCCTGTTTATGCTATGCACGCTCCACCCATTATTTCCCTTAATAGCAAACAGCACAGATGGTCATCAAGCAGCAGACCTATTACCTTGGCTTTGAGGTCCAGAGATGCAAGCCCAATATTAAATAAGATATTGTCCAAATGGTATTTCTGAGTATTTATACAGCTCTTTATTTTTGCTAGCTGTCCTCTGTTCTTTAAAACAGAAAGAGCCCCAGTGTTTGAACAGGAATTCAATGGCCATATGAATGGTAAGATTTCCTTGGTTGCTAATGGCATTTTATTTGTATAAAACACAAATAGGGTATGGTAAAGATAAGAGGGACAAGTATCATTCAGGTTTCATGGAAAGGAAAGTCATTGCTAATCTGCAGGTTTATAGACTGTAAAGGTAAAGGTAAAGGTTCCCCTTGCACATACGTGCTAGTCGTTGCCTACTCTAGGGTGCAGTGCTCATCTCCATTTCAAAGCCAAAGAGCCAGTGCTGTCTGAAGACGTCTCCGTGGTCACGTGGCCGGCATGACTCAACGCCAAAGGTGCACGGAACGCTGTTATCTTCCCACCAAAGGTGGTCCCTATTTTTTCTACTTGCATTTTTACGTGCTTTCGAAACTGCTAGGTTGGCAGAAGATGGGACAAGTAACGGGAGCTCACCCCATTACACGGCAGCACTAGAATTCGAACTTCCGAACTGCCGACCTTTCGATAGACAAGCTCAACGTCCTAGCCCCTGAGCCACCATGTCCCTTTTTATAGACTGGCTTCTAAGTAAACCATAATGTAGTTTGTCTGGTGTTTAGCTTAGTAAATTGTTTTTGTGTAGCACATGAATCCTGTTACGTTTGTGATAAACCTAGGCTGAGTTTTTATTGTCAGCTGTAGATGCTCACCAATTAATTGCTTAATAATAGGGGAGCTTGGTGTGTGAATATAATATTTGTGTTTAAAGCTTGCAGTTTAATCTTGCAGTTGCTGTATCTTACAAAACAGAATCAGAAGCATCATAAGGACCTGCTTTATACTGTAATTTAGATTGCCAAGCACTAGTGTGAAAGCTCCAAAATTCACAATGTTTCCCTATCTTTATTTTTCTGACATTCCCCTATTCTCCAAAAATGCTTGAAGAATTCAGTTGTTCTGAAATCTGTGGTCTCCTTGAATATCTTGGTATAAAATCTAACTGGCTTGGAAGTTTAATTCTTTTGCAATACTACTACTAATTCCAGAGTTTATAAATCCAAATGATAACTAGATGGAAAGAATACATTTAAGGTATGATCTGGATTTCTGCAATCTAGATTTGACCACTACTCCCAATGCAATTAAAATAAAAAGCCTCCCACCACTGCCGCTACCAGTTCATCCGAATCGGGTGAACTGGTAGCAACCCACCACTGAATCCCAGGATATATGGAGCTTACTGTGCTCCTGATCTGTTCCGAATGAAATTAAAAAGAAAAAGAGAATAGAATAGAATAGAATAGAATAGAATAGAATAGAATAGAATAGAATTATTTTTTGACCAAGTGTGATCTGACACACAAGGAATTTGTCTTTGGTGTATATGCTCTCAGTGTACATAAAGAGAATAAAATACATTCATCGAGAATAAAAAGATACGAGACTTCCTGTTTGGCACCGTAGGTGATGGTGGTGATCTTTACGATCACCAACCTCTGGATTATGTGGAATCGCTAGGACAGTTTAAATCTGCTGTCCAGCGGTTCGAAAAACCCTCTTTTCGGGAGAAGAAGAGATGGTGAGCTGAGGGCAGAGGTTGAATTTCCCTAAAGCCCCTGAGAAAAAAGGGGTTTGAAGGGTTAAGTTCCCTCCAGCAACCCGAAGTGCTCCAGATCTGAGGATTTTTCTGCTTTGGCGGAACCAATCACCACGACCAAACACCGAGATTTATTTTGGACAATAAAGGATTATACCGGACAGAACGAAAGTGGGAGAACTTTATGCAAGTAGCCAAGCCAATTCCCCGATACTTTGTAACAAGTTTGAAAACAGCAAGAAAATGGAGGCGAATTGTTAACAAGTTAACGAGTGGAAAGCGAAAGTGATACTTTTAGCGTGCCGTCTGTTGCTGGTATTGTTATTTGCTACTTTAACTCTTTAACTCTTTGCTGCTTGCTGCCTGTTGATAGAATCTAGGGGAGATTTTTAAATATTGCTTTAAAAGACTGTGTTTCTCAGAGGTTAAGAAGATTTAAAGTGAATATTAAGTTGGAAATAAATAAATAAATAATTTTATACAAGATGGCAGCCAAACAATTAAAGTCTACTGTAACAAAGGGCTCTGGAATTTCATCAGCTGGTGCCTCTCCAGCTCATACAGCAGAGACTAGAACATTGAATTTAGAGGCGGTACAAGAGAACTTAAAAGACTTTATGCAAGAAAAATTTAAAGTAATAACTGATGAGATGTCTGAAATGAAAGAGCAGATATCAGAAATTCAAGTGAGAAATAAAGAAGTTAAGGAAGGATTTGTAATTGCAGTACAAAGTTTGGCAACAAATGTGATTTTATTAGAAGAGGAAATGGAAGAAATTAAGCAACATAATTCAAAATTAGAAAATAAAATGGTTGAATTTCAAAGTAAAATGGAAAAAACAGATGATGAAATAGTTTTGATACAATATAGAAATATGGAATTTCCTCTAAGAATCCGTGGTCTGAAAGAGAATAAAGAAGAGAATTTAAGGGAAATTTTTTCTGAAGTATTTGCTGAGATATTAGCAGCTCGCCCAGCAGATGTGGCTTATCAAATTGATAAAATATATCGTGTGAATTCTTGGATAGCAAGGCAAAAAAAGTTGCCAAGGGATGTTGTTATTTATTTTACAAATAGAACAGTGAGAAATCAGATTTTGCAAGCCTCATATAAGGGGGAGAAGATTCAGATTGCTGGTCAAGATATTTTAATATTAAAGGAAATTCCACCAAAAATGTTAAGGGCTAGGAAGGAATTTGCCTTCCTGGTGAATGAACTTAAAAAATGTCAGATTGAATATAGATGGGATATTCCAACTGGTATAATAGTATATTATGCAGGGAAAGTACATTGTCTCAATACAGTTGGAAAAGCAAGAGAATTTTATGTTGAGGCATTAAAAGTTGGAAGTCCTCCTCCATTGGAAGCTAGAAGAAGGGAGACTGAAGTGAAGGAAAGAGAAGTGAAGCAGATACAAGAACAGATTGTGATGGAAGAAGATTTATTACAAGTGTTGGAAATACCTACGATGGGGTCAGACTCAAAAGAACAAAGGCTGACAAGAGCTGCTGATCTTGAACTTAATAACAGCCGCAAGACTTTTGATTGCTCAATATTGGAAGAAAGAAGAATTACCTACAATTGAAGAATGGACACTCAAAGTATCAAATCTGGCAGAAATGGCTAAAATCTCTGCTTATTTGAAAGACTATACACAAGAAAAATATATTTTAGAATGGAAAATGTGGATTGATTATATTCAAAATAAGTATCAGATAAAAAAATATCAAATAGCATATGAGTAAATTTAGGAAATATTTTGTATTAGATATATTTCTGAAGGAGAGGGGAATTGAGAGTGTGATTAAGTGTGGAGTGACTAGAGATTATAATTTAGGAATTATTTTGGATTATGATTGTTAGTTTTGATACCCTGCATTTTTTTGTTTTTGTTTACATTTATACCCCGCCCTTCTCCGAAGACTCAGGGCGGCTTACAGTGTATAAGGCAATAGTCTCATTCTATTTGTATATTTTTACAAAGTCAACTTATTGCCCCCCCAACAATCTGGGTCCTCATTTTACCTACCTTATAAAGGATGGAAGGCTGAGTCAACCTTGGGCCGGGCTCGAACCTGCAGTAATTGCAGGCTACTGTGTTCTTAATAAGCCTTAATAACAGGCTTTACCAGCGTGAGCTAAACCGGCCCTTATTATTTTGTTCTGGGAAGTGGGGGTGGGGGGGTGGGGGGTAAGGGGGAGGGGAACTGGGAGGGGTTTGAGGGTAGAGATGGAGTGATGGTTAATGTACAGGGATTATTGAAGAATTAATGTAGGGTCGGGTCTGCCCAGTTACCATTTTAGAACGGTGGGGAGGGAGAAAAGAGAGACTAGGAGGTAGGAAAGAGGAGAAGAGGAAGGAAAAGGGGTAGAAGAGGGAGAAGGAGTGTAGGGTGGAGGGAGGAGAGGATGTAGATAAGAGAAGGAGAGGAAGGTTTGGAAAGAAGGTAGAAGAAGGTAGAAGAGGGAAGAGAGTTAAAAAGGGGGGTGGTGACTGGGCAAGCCCGACTAATTGTATATAATTGTACATTGGATGAATTATTTGATATGATTGTAAAAATAAAACTTTTTTATAAAAAAAAAAAGAGAGAGAATAAAAAAATACAAATCATACTTGGAAACAAATAAATCAAATCATACTAGGAAACAATAAAAACAATATAAATTGAAAGATACAAGCAAAATGGTTATAGTAGTAAGTGGGAAGAGACAGATACTAGTAAGGAAGAGACAAATAATAAGTAACACAGTCTTACTAAATTATTTGAAGTGTTGTGGGAATTAGTTGTTAAGCAGTGTGAGGGCATTCGGGGGAAAATTGTCCTTGTGTCTAGTTGTTCTGTTGTGCAGAGTTCTATAGTGTCATTAAGAGGGTAGGAGTTGAAACAATTTATGACCAGGATGTGAGGGGTCTGTATGTTCACAGCCCTCTTTTTGACTAGTGCAGTACACAGATCCTCAACGGAAGGCAGGTTGGTAGCAATTGTTTTTTCTGCAGTTCTAATTATCTGTTGAAGTTTGTATTTGTCTGGTTGCAGAGCCAAACCAGACAATTATGGAGGTGCAGATGACAGACTCAATAATTTCTCTATAGAACTAAATCAGTAGCTCTTTGAGCAGTTTGAGCTTTCTGAGTTGGTGCAGAAAGAACATTTTTTGTTGTGCTTTTTTGATGACGTTTTTGATGTTAGGTGTCCATTTTAAGTCTTGAGATATGATAGAGCCTAGAAACTTGAAAGACTCTACTGTTGATACTGTGTTGTCTAGTATTGTAAGAAGTGATAGTATAGGAGATTTTCTTCTAAAATCCACCACCATTTTTACAGTTTTGAGTGTGTTTAGTTCAAGATTGTTTTGTTTGCACCACAAGGCTAGTTGTTCAACCTCCTGTCTGTATGGATTCATTGTTGTCTTGAATTAAACCAATCGCTGTTATATCATTTGCAAATTTCAGTATTTTAACAGAGGGATCTTTTGAGATGCAGTCATTAGTGTATAGAGAGAAGCAGAGAGAGCACACAACCCTGGGGGGCTCCTGGGCTAATTGTGCAGGTATCTGATGTGATTTTGCCTAGCTTCACCTGCTGCTTCCTGTCTGTTAGGAAGCTTATGATCGATTTACAAGTGTGGTCAGATATAGCTAGCTGGTTTAGTTTAGTTAGAAGAATATCTGGAATTAAGGTTTGAATGCTGAGCTGAAGTCTACAAAGTGAACCCTTTCATAGGTCTTTGGAGATTCAAGATGTTGTAGGATATAGTGCAGACTCATATTAACAGCATCATCTTTCAATCTATTTGCTCGGTAGGCAAATTGCAAGGGGTATAACAGCAGATCCGTGATGGTTCTCAGGTGGCTGAGCACTAGTCTTACAAAGATCTTCATAACTACAAATGAGCAACCTGTCTGAAGTCATTCAGTTCCTTGATGGAGGGTTTCTTTGCCACTGGGATGATAGTAGAGCATCTGAAGCAAGAATATACATATCATAGCACATCTCTAGTGATTTATTAAAGATGTGGGTGAAGATGGGGGCCAGAGGTCAGCACAGGTTTTTAAGCAAGAAGGAGTTATCTTGTTTGGACCTGGAGCTTTTCCTGGCTTTTGACTGTAAAATAGGCTTTGCACCTCATTCTCTGTAATCACCAGAGGTGGTGGGCCCAGTGGGATAGGATAGGTTGTAGGAGGCTTAGCTGTTGGTGTGCCTGAGATGGGGATTGTGGAGATGAGTGGCAGTAGTTTTCTCTCAAACCTGCAATAAAACACATGGTATGATGATAGTGATGAAATTAGGAAAAACAGCAAGAAGAAAAGAATGTTGCATAGTGATAAATTACTACCATAACAGAAAAGATGCAGGAAAATGAGACTGCAAGAGGAAGATTTACTATTCTATGCATGCTTCCTTCCTTGGGAGAATAAACTCACTGAGCTCAGAAGAAGTGCTTAAAGGAGGGTTGCCATTTTATGCGTATTTGCTTAGAAGTTTGACTCATTCAACAGAGGGTCTAAAAACATGCGCATTAAAGCTGGCTGTACATCTGCGATGCTACGTGCGATTTTACTTTGTAATGACCCTATTAAGCTCAGGGGAACTATGGAAAAACCAAGCATGCGCTTCTCTTCGTTTCTGCTGAGCACACCCAGCCTGACTCTAGTCTCCGCCTCGCTTCCTGAACAAGGAGACGGTGGGCGTATTGGATCCAGTGACGAAAAGTCAGGCGGGCAGGTCTTTCTAGGTGGAGCCATCAATTCTGTTTTCCATTCCGCGTTTTCCAACTCAGCATACTGAGGTAGATCCAGCTAGCGTTAACCTTCAACTCCGGGTTTTGCAGGCGGCCTTCAGTTGTTTAGCGCAACTGATCCGCCGAGCCTTTTATTTCTCCTCCTCTTCCTCTTGTAGGCACGCCATTAGCTGCTAGTACCCAAGAAGCGGCCATGTCCGGAGAAGAAACTGTCGGGGAAGATGCGGGAGCCCCTCAAACCAGCGCCGTTGCTCCTCCCGCAGAGCAGCAGCAGAACCAAGAAGCAATGGCGGAGACAACAGCGACTGGTGGGGAGGGAAAGGCTGCTGAAGGGACGTCAGAGGAGGCTCCCGACGTTTCTACCAGTACCGCTGCTGCTGGTCGCCAGTATAAAGCACTGGTGCTCACCGGCTTTGGTGGTTACGAGAAGGTGAAAGTGCAGATTCGGCAGCTGCCTCAAGCGGAACCCAGTCCGGGCGCTGGCCAAGTTTGCGTGCAGGTCCGGGCCTGCGGGCTTAACTTTGCTGACCTGCTGGCTCGCCAAGGGCTCTACGAGAGGCTTCCCTCGCCGCCCGTTAGCCCTGGCATGGAGGCGGCGGGAATCGTCCTGGCCGTGGGCGAGGGCGTCTCCAGCCCAAAGGTGGGTAAAGAGCTCGGTGACGCACAACGGACGGAGGCCATCATGCTTTGGCCTGCCCGTCTGGAGGATTCCGATTCGGGGAGTCGCTGGCAGCAATTTTTGCTCCGCGGCGGCGAATAACGGGCTACCCATCCCAATCGGAAGTGATTGGGAGGCAGAAAGATGGATGGTGGGCGTAGCCACTATCCCGATATTTGGGTGCAAGAAAATGGGTGGGGTACCTCGAGGCGGTCGAGAAACGGCCTACAGTGTTGGGAAGACCCAGACTTGAGTCTAAAGAGGTGGGGGTGGGGAGGTGAGAGACACAAATTCTAAATGTGAGTTGTGAAGAAAGAAAATGCGTAAAGCTGACTAAGGGTCCCACCCTGTGGATCAAGACATGGAGGAAGGATATAAATATCTTTTCCCCTGTAACTGGCAGAAACATGGGTGTGGTGGACCAGCTTGCTAAAACAATGAGATGTCAGACTCCTCAGCCAGCCAGCCAGCATATTCTTGGCTTCCTTGCTAAACTAGTGCCATCCAGAAGAGAACGATTCAGAAGAGCCAATTCTGGGATCTCTCCTGCTAAAAGCTGGGAAGTGGGTGATGGTTACTATGGGAGGCAGGGCTTTAAGACATTTTTGGAAACTGACCAATCATTGGTGATCACCAGGACATTTTGCTCCCTCAAGGGGATGAGGTTTTGTCCCTGGCTTCCCTTGGCCTCAAGCCTAACCTTTTGAAGGTACTTGGGGCACCCAGGAATGTTGGGTAGAGAAGACCTACCTCATTCCTCATCTCAGCCACTGAATTGAAGATGGGTGGGGCTTATCCTAGAAAGGGATTCAGAAGCTTTTTGAAATACAAATCCAGCCAAAGCCCCGCTGCAACAATGACCTTTTGCCCAACCCACTCCGAAGCCTGGAGCTCTCAGCCTTGCCCAAAATGGTGGGATGCAGGAGGCGGAGCTGTGACTTAAGAGAGCCCTTTTCAGGAAACAGGAAATGGCCTGCCAGTGGGATCAGGATGCAGGTTTTCACATTCCTTATTTGTAGAATTTTGTATTTCTAGCATCAATATTTTTTCCTTCTTGGTCTTCTCACAAGCTATCGTATAGTGACGCTTTCTTCCCTATAGTTTAATCTCTGGATTGTTTTTCAGTGCTTCTGTTCCTCCTTGAAACACATGGAAATATAGACACACATATTCACTCACTTGGCTCACTCATTAGAAATTGCGTAGAATATTCCACTCGGGGAGGTTCCCCTTGTTCACTCTGGGAGGAATTCAAAGATTACAACTGTGTCTGCATCTTTTACATCTGCTCCTCCCCTCTTTTTCTTTTGGGGATATCCCCAGTCATTAAGCTGAAGCTTATTGTGCTTTCACTGTGTTTTTTATCTGAGTTCATAAATCATGTGTTGTAAAACAAGCTTGAAGCATATCTAATCTGCTTTAAATGGGGGTGGGTGGAGTAAAGAAAACTGGACTTAGCCCCTGTTTCTGCTTTAACCCAAGGGCAATTGCAAAGTTTCTAAGGTTTTTTTAAGCCACTGATTAATTAAATAAGATGGCGTGGCAGTGAGGAATCTCTGTTCTATTGCCTCAGTTCTTAAGTCATTTTTGCCTTGTAACAACCCTCTGAAGAGTCTGGATATGCCAAAAAAATAATACCTAGATAGGTACATTATTCTGATAGGTACAAGGTCAATTGTGAACTGGTGTTCCTGGTTCTTGCCTGATTTCTATATTTTCATATTGCGCAAATGTAGATCATGCCTAAGAAATTTCACAACTTACTAACTTCCTCCTATCAATGTTTGAAATATATCCCTGAGTATCTCTTCAAGCACAAATCTATTTCATTAACTTTTGAAGCTTGACTTTCTAAACAGTTCGATTTACATGTTAAGAACCTGGCAATGCATGAATTTATTGGTGTAGACTTGTTCCTAGGCAGAGTCAAATAAACAAATTAAAATCAGATCTAGTTTTGAAGAATTAAGTCTGCTTTTCTTCGCAAATCAGTATTAATAAAATTTAATGATTGCTTTACATAGGTTATGTACAGAATGATCAACCGTCAGTGTTTAAGAAAGACTGGATTTCATGAGGGGTATTTTTTTCGGCACCTACAGGAAGACATTTCAGGAGCAGCTATTTTCTTTGCAATTAACTACGACCAGAGGTGGTGTTCAGCAGGTTTTGACCAGTTCTGGAGAACCGGTAGTGGAAATTTTGAGTAGTTCAGAGAACTGGTAAATACCACCTCTGACTGGCCCCGCCCCAATCTATTCTCTATCTATCGAGTCCCAGTTTATCAGGAGGAAATGGAGATTTTTCAGTAACCTTCCCCTGGGGTGGGGAGGGAATGGAGATTTTACAGTATCGTTCCCCTGGAGTGGGGAGGGAATGGAGATTTTACAGCATCGTTCCCCTGGAGTTGGGAGGGAATGGAGATTTTACAGCATCGTTCCCCTGGAGTGGGGCGGGAATGGAGATTTTACAGTATTTTTCCCCTGCCATGCCCACCAAGCCGCGCCCACAGAAAATTTGAATCCCACCACTGAGTAAGACCTGTCATAAATCTTACCTTCAAAATAGGAAATTATTTTAGTGGTTCCTGTTCAGAACTTGAAAAGCTTCAATCTATCTCACAACTATTTAACTGGTAAGGATTCTACACAGTCCTCAAAGGTCCTGTTCTTGCTATTGTTCTTTAGTGAGCAGGATATTAACGGAGATTTGTAAGAAGATGTGGTATTTCAACCTATTTGGTAGAACAAGACTGACACAGAACAAAGGCTGGACGTACCAATATGACACTCCTAGATATCTTTCAAATTATCTACTAATGATAATCTTGATTGGGACTAAGATTTATAATTGGATAAATCTGGAAATGCCAGTTTGGGGAATTTCTAAAGTGTTTGATCTGTGTATTTTTAAAAAAATGGCAAGGTTTTAAAGTTTTGTTTCACTTACATGAGAACAGAATAATCCCATGGAATATTCCAATTAAATTGGATCGGAACATTAAAATATTAGTGAAGCTGACTTGTCTGGGGTGGCAACTTGTAATGTTATGAAGGGCACAACTCAGCCTAACAATCTGTTGAAAGGCTATAGCCGTGATGGTGAACCTATGGCACACGTGCCAAAGGTGGCACGCAGAGCCCTCTCTGTGGGCACATGCGTGGTGGCCAGCTGCTGTTCTGGTTTCTGGTGCGCGCATGTGCGCTGGCCACCTGGTCTATGCATGTGCTGGAGTGCCGGAAACCCGAAGACTAGCTGGCCAGCACGCTTATGGTCTTCAGGTTTCCAGCATTCCACATGCGCGCATTCCGATTTGGGCATTCTGTGCCAAAAAGGTTTGCCATCACTGGGCTATAGGGATGTTTCTGGTAATGGAATGGTATTGCACTGAAAACAAAAATCAAATTCTTTTTCATGGCTTTGAAGATTGCTAGAACAGCAGCACAAAATGCCTGTCATTTCTATCCACCACTTCTATACTCTCCAAAATGGTCTAAAATATATTGCTAATATTAATCCATTTTGCTGCTAAAATTTGGCAGTGTGATTTTAGTGTGTATGCGTTTTTCTAAATTAGAGGAGGAGTAAAATTAGGGTGGAGAAGGGAATATTTTACCATTCAGGGGCCTCATAGTCTCATTATAACTCTTTTCAAAATAAAATAAAAGAAAATTCCTTAATGATTTTTGCGGCCAAATTTCATACAGTGTGTAATCTTCACGGAGAGGGGGTTGTGGGAAAGGATTAAGAATGAAAATGAGAGTGGTTGGCTTGCCATTTTTGTCCTCATTTTTTTTTTTAAAGTACACATTTCAAAAAGAAAATTCAGTTGCATTGCCACCAAATTTCAGCAGCATGATCCTAGGATGTTTAGAAGCTGTGTCTTACTTGTTAGTTACTTACTATACATTCTGAAATCTTTGGCAATCTAATTTATTTTCTAGACATACGTATTTGTATATATGTAGACATCATGAAATTAAGGTAACTAGAAGCTTTTTAATCAAAGTAATAGTTGCATCAAGTTGAAGTATAAATGCCTCCAATTAAATGCATCATGTTAAATGCAGGATCAGTCTTTACCCTGCTGCCTTTTTGCTGTGTCAGATTTCCAAATGCCCCTCCAAACCATACCTGCCTATTAGGCTATGGAGTTCTATAGATCAAACACAGATTACTGGAGTATGTAGGAAGAGTTACATAATACATAATCCAAACCATACTTGCCTATTAGGCTATGGAGTTCTATAGGTCAAACACAGAGAGATTACTGGAGTATGTAGGAAGAGTTACATAATACATCAGTTTATGAAAGCAAATCACATCTTTTTCTGGAATCATACAACCATTTCCTTAACCTCTCATTGCAGCAGAATCGAAGAAGGAAACCATGGCAAGTTTAAGCAGCTGCTAACAGGGGATACTATGTGTACTATGTATGCTTTGAAGCACTTTTTTACCTTCTGGCCTAAAGTGCTGCATAACCCTAATGTTGTCCTTATCATCCCAGACAAGCTAGAAAACAGTTATATATTTGGATGGATTGTCCAATAAAGAACACACTTTTCAGAAAGCTCTGAGCTTAGTAGGAATTTTCAGGGTGGTGTTTTTATACATTCCCTCTCTTATGTGCCTAATTTTTACCACATACTGTTTTTATTAGGCATATGGTAAATAACACCTGTGTGGGGGGGGTTTTAGTTTAGATTTAACCAAGTCTAAATCATCATTTGACTCTGGAAATAAACATGAATGGAAAACAGTCTTTGAGTTCTCCTTTCCTGCATCCCTGGCATGATTGTGAAGAGGAAATTATAAACTTCTAATTTAGATTGGTGAGATATGGTGGCCTGAATATAGAAATAACTATACTTGGTGAAAGCAAAAAGGTAAAGGTTCCTTATAAGTCGTGTCCAACTCTAGGGCACATTGCTCATTTCTGCTGCTTGGCAGGAGGAGCCAGTATTGTCCAAAGACAAGTTCTGTGATCATTTGGCCAGCATGGCTATACACAAAAGATGCATGGAACCCTATTATCTTTCCACCAAAGTGGTACCTATTAATCTACTTACATGCTTTCAAACTGCTAGGTGGGCAGTTATATTGAAAGCAAATATAACCATAATTTACTGAATTGTTAGCACAGGTTTTTTTTTATAAAGGGGTAAGGGCTACTCTTCACAACCATGTTTAATTATTTATTAAATTTATTGGGAGCCCATTTTATCACAGACAGTGGTAAGATGGGCGACCAATAATATACTATAGCATCTTAACCAGAGGTGGGTTTCAGCAGATTCTGACGAGTTCTGGAGAACCAGGAGTGGAAATTTTGAGTAGTTTGGAGAACCGGTAGTAAAAATTCTGACTGCCCCTGCCCCCATCTATTCTCTGCCTCCCAAGTCCCAGCTGATTGGGAGGAAATGGGGATTTTGCAGTAACCTTCCCCTGGATTGGGAAGGGAATGGAGATTTTACAGTATCCTTCCCCTGGAGTGGGCTGAGAATGGAGATTTTACAGTATCCTTCCCCTGCCATGCCCATTAAGCCATGCCCACAGAACCAATAGTAAAAAAAAATTGAAACCTACCACTGATATTAACCTGCACTACTATAGTCTAAACCATCTGGCTCTCATGTGGGACAAGTGATTGATGGAAACAACTGGCTGTGATGCATCAATAGCCTGCAGGAAAAACAACCTTGGAATGTCCTGTGGTGATGACATGGTCTGATAGTCTTGTGCCAGAAAAAAAGTACGAAGCCACAGATAGTTGAATTTAGGCCTATCTCTGTGTTGAAATGGGATAAAACAAAAGCAATGGTATGTAGGCATATTGTTTAAAAATGTTTGGTGGTCTATCTTCACACTGCAGTTGAAAAAAATGTGAGGATGAGCCTCCAGTGCAGAGCTGCCACAGGCTGCCAAACTCTAGATGAGTGGTAAGTGATAGTAAAGAGATAACAGAAAACCTAGTTCTAACATTCAAGGATCACCTATTTTCCAAAGCACCGGAAGGCAAGACAAGAAACTGGATGGAAACTAATCAAGGAGAGTTTCAAACTAGAACTAAGGATAAATTTCCTAACAGAGCAATTAACCAGTGCAACAGATTGTCTTCAGATATTGTGAGTGCTCTGTCATTCGAGGCTTTTAAAGAGGCTGGACAGCCACTTGTCTGAAATGGTAAGGTTTCCTGCTTGAACAGGGGTTGGACTAGAAGACCTTGAAGGCCCCTTCCAACTCTGTTATTCTGTTCTGTTAACCTATATCCCAGATAATATTAATAAATACTAAACTTGTATTTTAGACTTTAAAAGATGTGTGTAAAAGAACCTATCTTAAAATATGATAGAGAAAAGCAGAGATACAGCAGAGATAGAACATCTTTACATGGTAAGCCAAACTGTATGCAGTACATTTGAGGTTCAGTATAAGTAATTTTTCCCTTAGAAAAACTAGATAATACACATTACTGACATTGATTTCAGATTTAGGGCATGTCATTTTTTTCAACTTTCACTTTCCAAACATTAGGGATGTTCAAAAGTTGTGACATGCCTTGGGGATTGTAAAGTTATTTTGATTACTTTAATATAATTTGGATGTGCTTGGTAAGTAATTACATAAATGTCATAACTTTTTAACATTTTGTTTGTTTTATGTATCACAGAAATAATTGTTTCTGAAAATCCTCCAACATCGACCTGCTGCTTGCTGTGACGGTGAAGGAGGTTAGAGAAAGGATAACATAGGAGCCTGAGGGTTCCCTAAATGTATCTTTGAAGCAGTATGTGTAATTTGAGTGTAGCAAAGCCTCTTGAGAATTTGTATTTGTTGTTATGAGCTGTGGAAAGAAATGCTAAACTATATTTAGTGTTCACAGTGACTAATGGACATTGCCACAGCCTGCAAATACAGAAGAAGCTAATGCTAACAATGATTAATCATTGTTTTCCCAATTAGCCAGGTTTTATGGACTTACACAATGCACCAAACCATAAGCTAATCATGCCAATTGTATTTGCACATATCCTTATTTTAGTTGGCTCTTTTGTAGCTTGATGCTTGCAGGCAGGTTATATAGTCCAAATGCCACAGCAAAATATGGCCGTGAATGATGTAGAAATCCTTCCTTTCCAGTGACATTTGCAGTGGCTGGCCAGATCTTATTTTCAATTATTTATTTATAGGGCAAAAATACACTGGTGGAAAAAATGATGATCACATGTAAAAAAGTAACAAACATAAGGCCATTTTGTCTAGACCACCTATAAAATGTCATGATTTGAGGCAAGGCAATTGCACAATGAAATCCTCATCTGGATATATGCAATAACAACTGCAATTCAATCCAATTGTAATACATGTGTTGTATTTTGGATTTCGGATTCTCACAGAAGGAAGAAAAGTCTTGGTTAAACTGCCTGGAAAATTAGTAAGTTTGACAACCGTTATTTCAACAACAATTTTTTTTTCTATACAGAATAAATGGGCATTATGCTGAGAAAACAGGTAGCAGATCTCAGACAAAGTTTCCTGGCATTTAGTAATTATTTCTGCCTCCTTACTTTTGAAAGGGTAAAGGCATTGTCCTAATCTGGTCTTCAGAGGAAGAAGAATGGACAGATTCATTCTGGTGTATTTTTAATTGTTTTCTCTGTGCTTGCAGTCACTAATCACATTGCAACAAAACATTGCAATATGGGAATAGCTTGTTCAAATTTTCAGTCATTGTTTCATTTCCCATCTCTTCATTTTCCATTTCTCTTGATTTCTCTTCCCCATCGCTTCATTTTCCATTTCTCTCTTATCCTAATTAGTCTTTGACACTGAATTTTGATATTTTATTCTTTCAGCAATATGTTCTTCCAGAACTTCTGATTCTTCCTTTTCATGTAAATCTGGCTATCAAGACCAGTCCTAAAAACTCATATTGTTGTATTATATTAAAGTTAGGTTGAAAATATTTTGAAAGAAATCTAGTGTATCTGAGAATTCGTAGAGAGAGAAATTCTTCCAAGACATACTAAATACATTTTTTGAATCTGCTTTTATGGCTTGTAAGTCTTTAAAACTTATAGACTTAACAAGTTTATAAGGCAAGTGGCAAATTGTTAAGAGAAAAAAGCCACAAGTTCACTAGTGTATTTACAGGAAATAATTCAGATATTGCTTCCCAAATAATTACATTAAAATTAAAAATAATAAAGGAGATACTAAGTATGTCTATGTAGTAGGAAATGCTTTTCACAAGTTATATTCTTCTTGGGAAAAGCATGTAAATAATGTTTTGAACTCTTACTAAAATGAATGCAGAAACTCTTAAAAAAATTTTTTAAAAAAATTGAACAGGAAAAGATATTGGTATTGTTCTGCATACTTCAGCAATAAATAGCTGTAGAAAAGTGCAACCAGAAGGAAATACAACTGAATAAGGATTGAGTGCCGTTTTTCTAAATGCCTTGCCTTTGCTGTGTTTAATAAATCAAGTTCACAAAGTTCTTAAAAAATAAGCTTTTAAATAATGCTCGTCATTACAGCAATAACACCAGTGGTAGGATTCAAGTAATTTAACAACCAGTTCTCTGCTCTAATAATTTCTTCCAAGAACCAGTTTGCCAAACTGCTCAGTAAGTTAACAACCGGTTGTTGTTGTTTTTTATTTTATTTTGTCACAACATTATATACAAGCACATACAATGAAAGGAAACAATAGAACAGGAACGGTAGGCACTTTTGTGCACTTATGCACGCCCCAAAGTGGTGCGAACTGGCTGAATCCCACCACTGAATAACACTATCATTTGAACTGTATTTTATTTCCATTTCAGCAGTGCTCAGTAAAGTATCTTGAGGAAAAACCATATCTGTAGTAATAGTTCATGTTGCTGCCTTCCAGATACACTGGAACTTTTAATTCCCAAATGACCAAAATAATTGGAAATTCTGGAAATTGTATCTGGAGGCAAATTGACACATATGACTGAAGTATATATTTTCCTTTCATAAATGTAGCAGGCCCAACCATTTTTTTCACACCCACCTGGAAACAAAGTAATATTCTACACCAAGGGTGGGAAGTCTGCAGCTCTTCAGAGATTGAATTACAACTACTGACTAGATTAGAGAGAGTTATAATTCACTCATAAAAAGGTAAAGGTAAAGGTTCCCCTGCACATATGTGCTAGTCGTTTCCGACTCTAGGGGGCAGTGCTCATATCCGTTTCTAAGCCAAAGAGCCAGTGCTGTCCGAAGACGTCACCGTGGCCACAAGGCCGGCATGACTAAATGCCAAAGGTGCACCTTCCCACCAAAGTGGTCCTTATTTTTCTACTTGCGTTTTTTTTAACATGCTTTCAAACTGCTAGGTTGGCAGAAGCTGGGACAAGTAATGGGAGCTCACCACTGAACTGCTGACCTTTCAATCAACAAGCTCAGCGTCGTAGCCACCGAGCCACAGCTGTTACATGTAACATAAATTTAACATGCTGTTAAATGTTAACATACATGCTGTTAAATTTGAGGATAGTGAGGGTCTACTTTAGACTCCAATTCATTTTTATTTACCTATACATTATTTTTTTTATCTATCTTTAAGTTTAAAAAGTTAAAAAGTTCCAAAAAGCTAACAGAAGACAATGCGAAAAATAGAACGTAAATAAAAAGTCTTGGAAAGAGGAACTTTTGATAGAACATTCTCTCCTTCCCATTCATTTTATTTCTCAACCACTAACAACCAACTTCTCAGATCTTCACCTCCATTGAAAAACTAGCGAACCCAGCATGTGGAGCTGCTCCTGTTTACTAACACGGCTCTTGAAGTAGAGATGATACATGGGTGCACTGATACGGAGCTTGTTCCTTCTAAATGTTCTTCAACAGCAGGCCAATGCAGAGTGCATTGCAGTAAACCTCTCGAGTTGACAGGCTTTTGGAAATGCAGTCTTACATCAATAAATTCCAACTAACTCGAAACACTGTAACATTCATAAATGTACATAGCTAGCTACTAAACAGACTATATGTAGCTCTGGAGTCCAACTTTTCTTCTTTTGGTCAAGGTAACATTTGCTATTTGAAGACAGCAGTTCATGAGAAGGTGAAGGATGGAGGGCCTCAGTTTTACTCTTTTTCCTGATACCAGAGCCAAATAAACACAGGATTTCCTCTCTGCAGAGGAAACGGTAGTGTTTTCTTTCGTCGGGAGAGTTTCATGGTGGAAATCTGGAAATGTTGCCAGAAAGATGTATTGTTTCCACTGTCACCTCCAGAAACCCTTGCACCCTGCCACTGTAACGAAGCATGAGCAAGAAGCAAATATCCATGCTAGCGTTCAAGCTAGATAATCTGGGAGTTGTATCCACATATCTTTTAAGTTGCCAATGTTGAGCAACACTGTTTTAAATCTATTTAAAACATGCAGACTTGTTTTCAAATGTATATTATTAGCTGATCACATGATTCTAGTTTAAAATACAGCAGGTCCTTTAATGGAAGAACGATCAGCTAATTTTATCATGTCACTTTAGATAACACATTACCTAAGAGTGGACAGTTGCTTCTCTTGAGGAAATGCACAAGGAGTCAAATCCTTTCCCTATGTCAATCAAATTTTCAAGGAGTTTTCAAGAGAAAAAGTGGATCTTTCCACTTTCTGAAAAAGATTCCAATGAGAAACTTCAGGTCAAAGTTACTCACCTGAACCTTATATGCTTTTTCTTAATATTCAGCGATATTGACACAGTATATACCTAGCCAAGGATCGTTCCAAAATTTGCCATCTAGTATACAAGCACATGCCTAACATGAAGCCAACTCTTGAGCTGACTTTTAATTGGGATGGCATCCTGTTGTCCATGGAGAAATTTCACCATTAAGAGTATGAAAGTTACGGGGCAAACTTTGCAATTACAAAGGTTGCCTGCAGCTGTGCAGTGGATAGCTTGAGATCTATTTTCAAATTTAGCCTTTCATAATCCTGAATTTGTATTGGGTGTCTTAGTTCTCACAATTATCTTTTTTTTTTTTTTTGCTAGGTTGGTGATAAGGTGATGGTTATGGCCCGGTCAGGTCTCTGGCAAGAAATTGTGACAGTCCAAGCCAATCAGACTTTTCTCATGCCGGAAAGTATGAGCTTTGAGGAAGCAGCTGCCTTTCTGGTCAATTACATCACTGCCTACATGGTTCTCTTTGATTTTGGCAATCTGCGCCCTGACCAGAGTGTCCTCATCCACATGGCAGCAGGTAACAAAACCTGTCCTACTCTTCTTGCAGTATGTTGCTGATCTGCTTGAGGCAAAAGTCACTTCCAACATGGTCCTTGAAGTCTTCTCTTGCTCTACAATATTAATATATTGACACTCATGTATTACATTTATAGGTAGTCCTCGACTTACAACAGATTATTTAGTGAACATTAGTGAGGTTACAACAGCACTGAAAAAAGTGACCTTTGACCATTTTTCACACTTATGACTGTTGCAGCATCTGCATGGTCATGTGATTAAAATTCAAGTGCTTGACTCATATTTATGATGGTTGCAGTGTCCCGGGGTCATGTGATCATCTTTTGCGATTTTCTAACAAGCAGAATCAAAGCCAGATTGACTTAACAACTGTGCTACTAACTTAACAGCTACAGTGATTTATTTAACAACTGAGTCAAGAAAGGTCATAAGATGGGGCAGAATTCACTTAACAACTGTCTTGCTTAGCGATATAAATTTTGAGCTCAATTGTGGTCATAAATCGAGGATTACCTTTACTGTATATCCCACTTTTCAGAATGTTTATGTGATGACAATTTTTACCTCTGTTATTTTTAATTGATTAATCTGTTGCGACATTTATTTGCAAGTATTTTACTTTTTTTGTGCATCTTTTTGAGAGATTTTTAGATAAAAGGTACTAACATATCTTAGATACAAGTAAAACAAATTACATTATAAAAATGTATCTGGCACAAGTTCATATAAATTGGATTTATGCATTTGTGCTACCAAAGTAAGTTTATTTTTGATTCATGAGAATTCAGTTTTTGTGGTTTTTAGATTATGGTTTATGACTTAGAATGCTCCGTGAATCAGCTACTTATGGCTTATTCACTAAACATGGTTTAAAAATCAAGGGTGTACATAATCTACAGATAGTTCTTGACTTAAAACTATTCATTTAGTGACTGAAGTTATAATGGCATTAAAAAAATGTGATTTACAATCAGGTCTTGCACTTATGAGTATTGCAACTTAGCCATGGTCATGTGATCAAACTTTGGGTGCTTGACATACAGCATGTATTTATGATAGTTGCGGCATCCTCTGGATTATGTCACCTTCATTTGTGATCTTCCCAGCCATTTTCTGATAAGTCCGATCAATGGGGGAAGCTAAATGACCACATAACCCTAACAACTGCATGAATTCACTTAGCAATCATGGCAGAAAAGATCATAACATTGGACATGCTTAACAGTGGAAATTCTGGTCCCAATTGTGGTTGTAAATTGAGGACTAATTGTATAAAATCAGCCATCATAATTTCATGGGGAAGGAGGATTGGAAAATTATTTTTCTCCAGTCATAAATTGGGTTCATAATGATGTTAATTTGGATGGGCAATCTTGAATCCCCATAGCAATTTTCCTCTGAATGTTTTCTCTGTGTGATTATAATGGGTAAAAACCGATGACAAAGTTTCATCCCATTTCAAGATGGAAACATATAAACACTGATATCCATCTTACAAAGGGCATTTAATAGTTTTAAAAAACCTCTATACACCTAGCATTACTGTTACATATAGTTACTTGTACTGTCAAAGAATGTGGTATATGGCCCTTGGTCACAGAAACATTTCTTTTAACTTTGGTTTGTTGAACATACCATAATGGCCTGTTTCTACATAATGTTATGGGGGGGGGGAAGTTTATAAGGCACAATTATTGGATTTATAATATTGCATTGCACAAAACTAATACATAGTTGGAGGTTAGCCAAAAGCCATTGTGGTTACCGTAGTTGACAAATCAGTGTATTGTGAGAACCTGGCTATTGGGTTAATTAAGCAAATCATGGCATGGAGATAAGCTGTTTGGTACCTTTTTTTGGTGTATATTAGGCCCCCTGTTTGGACTATTTTTTTAATAAAGTTCCCTTATTAGTTTTAATGGAATCTGATATACTGCGAAAAAACCACCAGCCACAGTGTTTAAGCTTAATGTATTATGATTGGCTATTTATGAGCGGACGTCAGGCACTTTAAAGTTCCAGGTATGTTACCAGCCCCCAAAGTTGCCTCTTCTTGCTTTAGTTTGTTATGCAAATACTGCCACCCTGTTCGCTATATGTTATATAAGAACGTAATGTGATATGTTATATGTAATATGTATATGTATGTATGCATACACACACACACACACACACACACACACACACACACACACACACGTTATATGTACGGCTAAAGGTCAGAAATGATATGGGATTTATCCAATAGCAGCTGGATGTTTGTTCTTATTCCAAAAAGTTCTACTCACTCACAATCTATCTAGCTCTCAGGGATTATGGTGGGAAGATAGTCAGGACCATTAAACAACATCAAATACCTTTCCTTGTGTCCTCGTGAAGATAACCAACTGTGCTGTCTTCATGCTTTGCCCATTTTATGGTACTACTTAGAACAACTTCCACTGATTTAACTTTGATTTAAGTTACATGGAAACAGGCTTGCGGGCCTTCTTCATTCCTCACTTGACCCATTTTCCTCTCTCTCTAGGTGGTGTCGGAACTGCAGCTGTCCAACTCTGCAAAACCGTGGAAAACGTCACCATTTTTGGCACAGCATCTGCTTCTAAGCATGAGGCCCTCAAAGAGAATGGAGTGACTCACCCTATTGATTACCGGACAGCTGATTATGTGGCTGAAATCCGAAAAATTTCTCCCAAAGGTTAGTAGAGGCTGAAGAAAGGGTGGAGCAAGACAATCTGAAATTTCCTTCATTTTCTGTGCTCCTGCTTAAGTATTATGGGAGCTGGAAAAAAAGGTGCTTGATGAACTGGCATAATTTTAATGATTTATTATTTAGTTTTTTAAGTTTAACTAGTAGAGCATGACTAATCATATGAATTGAAATGAAACAAATTGGTTGAAATGTGCAGAAAAATGTCAAACAAACTATGGTCAGGGTGCTGATGGTGATTGATGGGATTGATGTGTCACTTCAGGTTCTTAAAAGAGACTCTCTCTCTCTCTCTCTCTCAGGGATATGTTGCTCTCCAGAGTTGGCAGCCCACATGTTATTTTATGTACTTTTATTATAACTGCAGCCCAGCTTAATCAGGGCCACCCTTTTAATCAAGTTAAATAAATAACTTGAGTTGGTGGTGCTTTGTAGAGTTATCTAAATTAATTTTTCAAGGATGGAGATTAGTGGATTCATTCTGAAATCGGCTCAGGCCATACCTTTATCAGGTCTAACAAAAACTTATCAAACTGGGAGCAAACTTTAAGATCCAAGTGTTACTAGATTTGTTCCCTGTGTGCAAGGATGGGTTCTAAATTTTGTTACTACCGGTTCTATGGGCTCGCTTATTTTGTGGGTGTGGCTTGGTCATGTGATGGTGGGAGTGGCTTCATGGTCATATGACTAGATGGGCGTGGCCAACTGAAATGTCACTCACATTAAGGGGTCCCTCACCTGGCCCTCCCCTCCCAGCCATTCTTGTGACACCCAGTCTCAACATATCTATAGTTCTGTAAAAATGTTGTTCATCTTTTTTTAACTTTATTATCTACATACTATAGATGCACTTTCATGGACCACAGAAAGGAGGAAATGGCTCACATACTTTGCCCGAGAGTGTGATAGGCAACAGGCTTTTAAGGGGCTGCAAGAAAGAAGGGGGGGCAGTGTATTTTCCAAATAAGAAGATAAGGTAAATAAGACCAGAAGGCAAAACAAGAAGGAATGGATGGAAACTGAACAAAGAGAGAAGCAACCTAAAGCTAAGGAGAAACTTCCTAACAGTGAGAACCAATATAGGTGCAGAAATATTTCAGTCATAATTTTACATATAAAATTACCATTTGTTTATATTGTTCGAAACAGTAATTAGTATTATGACTGATGTTTGACAGCAAGCATAAAAGTCAAAGATTACAGGAGTGCTTCTTTCTCTGTATGTTAAGCATATTAAGATTGACTTATGAAACTTGATGTACAAAATAAGCACACACATATTTATGCTCTGGACTATAGATATTGAATGCATGTAAATCCCTGAAAAATATGTGGTAGCCCTGGGCAAAAGAAAGGCAGTAAAATCACTCTAGGTGGACAGTGTAAAATATTAACACATAATAAATAATGGAACAATTAAAAATAATAGCACAGAATTTTCTCTCTCTCTCCCTTCCTTCCTTCCTCTTTCTCTCTCTCTCTCCTTTCCTCTTTTTTCTCTCTTTCTCTCCTTTCCTTTTTCTTCCTCTCTTCCTCTCTCTTTCTCTGTCTTTTTGGGGGGAGAGTGTTTGTGGCTATGACAACTACTTTCAAAATTGTTACTGGATATTTCCTTTTACATGAAACTGCTAAAAGGCTTTTTCAGTCATATAATGCAACAAAACATTTTTAATGGTAAAAGTAAACTGATATATGAAGCTATTTTTAAATAACTATGTAAGAGAGGAATAAATCTTTTTCTGAAAATTACTGGTGCAAATACACAACATTAGAACTGTAATGTGTGGTAATATTATTTATAATAGAATTTTGGTGGAGGAAATAGAGTAGCAAGGAGATTGACACATTGAGAACTACATGAAAGGAACAAGAATGTGATAAAGTCGCTTTATATGAGTTGGGTAGCTATATAAATTGTATTTAATAATAATAATAATAATAATAATAATAATAATAATAATAATAATAATAATAATAATAATAATAATAATAATAATATTTTAATTTGTATACCGCCCTTCTCCCGAAGGACTCAGGGCGGTGAACAGGCAGATAAAATATAAATACACACAATAATTAAAAACATCCCTTAAAAAACTAATTTAAATGCCCAAAATGTTAAAAAACGTACTCCCCCGTAAAATAACAAAATTTAAAAAACCCATCCAATAGACATAAAAACCAGGCTAGTCCAGCCATACAAAATAAATAAGTTTTAAGTTCATGCTAAAGGTCCTAAGGTCAGGTAATTGTCAAGTCCGAGGGAAGTTCGTTCCACAGGATCAGAGCTCCCACAGAGAAGGCCCTCCTGGGGCCGCCAGTCGACCCTGTTTGGCTGACGGCACCCTGAGGAGTCCCCCCCTGTGGGAGCGTACCGGACGATGGGAGATAGAAGTCGGCAGTAGGCGGTCCTATAGATAGCCCGGTCCTAAGCCATGGAGCGCTTTAAAGGTGGTAACCAATACCTTGAAGCGCACCCGGAAAACAACAGGTAGCCAGTGCAGTCTGCGAGGATAGGTGTTATGTGGAGCCCGAGACGCCCTCAATAACCCGCGCAGCCGCATTCTGAACTAGCTGAAGTCTCCGGGTGCTCTTCAAGGGGAGCCCCATGTAGAGAGCATTGCAGTAGTCCAGGCGAGAGGTAACGAGAGCATGAGTGACTGTGCATAAGGCATCCCGGTCCAGGAAGGGACGCAACTGGCGGATCAGGCGAACCTGATAAAATGCTCTCCTGGAGACGGTCGCCAAATGGTCTTCAAAGGACAACCGACCATCCAGGAGCACGCCCAAGTTGCGTACCTTCTCCATCGGGGCCAATGATTCACCCCCGACAGACAGCCGCATCTGCAGCTGACTGTACCGAGGTGCCGTCATCCACAGCCACTCCGTCTTGGAGGGATTAAGTTTGAGCCTGTTCCTCCCCATTTAATAAATACAATGGGAAAGGTCTTTGGGGCTTCCAGAATTTATATGGCACTAATTGGATTTTTGATCTCCCTTTTATTTTGAGACATAATAGAATAGAATAGAATAGAATAGAATTTTTATTGGCCAAGTGTGATTGGACACACAAGGAATTTGTCTTGGTGCATATGCTCTCAGTGTACATAAAAGAAAAGATACGTTCATCAAGGTACAACATTTACAACACAATTGATGGTCAATATATCAATATAAATCATAAGGATTGCCAGCAACAAGTTATAGTCATACAGTCATAAATGGAAAGAGATTGGTGATGGGAACTATGAGAAGATTAATAGTAATGCAGATTCAGTAAATAGTTTGACAGTGGACTAGTTTTACACTGTAACTAAATTACACAAGAGAATGTAGTATATATACCAAAAATAATTCAATAGCAATTTAACCTGATACATTGGGTTAAGTGATGTAGGGCTTGATCTAATTTCAGGCAAGTTCAATCCTTTGTTAAGAGATACCTGCGTTCTCTCTCTTCCTTCCTCTTTTTCTTTTTCTTTCTTTCTTTCTCTTTCTCTTTCTCTTTCTTTTTTCTCCCTCTCTTTCTCCTTTCTCCCTTTGTGTGAAGAACCCCCAGAAGGTCTTTGGTAGGAGGAAGAAAAGCCAGATGTTTTGAAATGCAGAACATGCCCATCTGGCATTCTTAGAACTCCACTATTGATTATCTTAGCTTGAGCAAGAATAGCTACCAGCCACTTAGAATAAGCTCTCAACTCAAACTCAGTGCACGTGGGGCTCCCCAAACAGTGAGGATGAAGTGTGAGTAAAAAGGTTTACCCCTCCCTTCCTCCCTCCCGCCCTCTGTTTCTTCTTCCCTCCCTTCCTCCTTTCTCCCTTCCTGTGAAGAACCCCAGAAGGTCTTTGGTAGGAGGAAGAAAAGCCAGACATTCCGAAATGTTTTGTAGCTTACCCTGAGCAAGAATAGCTAGCAGGCACTTACAATAAGCTCTCATCTCAAGCTCAGTGCACATGGCGATCCGTAAACAGTGAGGATTTCTTTGTCTCTTTCTCCCTTGAAGCCCCCCCCTGCAGCCTGTTTTTGCTTCCAGGGGGTTGCAGGGAGTCTTGCTAGGCACTCCCAAGCCCCTATTTTTGCCTTAGAAAGCCTCCCTGAAGCCCTGGGAGCCAAATTGGGGCATGGGGGGGCATTGCACCCCGACGCCCCATTTTGGCGTTAGCAAGCCTTCCTGCAGTCCCTGGGAACTAAAACGGGGCACAGGGGGACTCCTGTAAGGGGCGGGGGAAGGGAAGGTCACGAGCCTGGGGGTGGGCACAGCAAGCTATGGGGGGGCTAGCGCGACTTACCTGTAGGCAGCAGGAGTCAGCTCAGTTGGGGCCCAGGGCGGGCACCACATGAGAAGGCAGCTTAAGGCAGGAAAGCTGCCCAGGTGGTAAGGAGGAAAAGGAAGTGACTGGGTGGGGTTGCGACCGGTTTGGGGACGTGGCCAGCCAGCCATTACTACTGGTTTTGTGACCTTTGCCAATTTACTGTTACCGATTCTCCCGAACCGGTGAGAACCCACCACTGCCTCTGTGTAAGAATATGTGAATATGCTTTGATGTCTAGAATGACTTCATATCTAACCATAGATAGAATTCAGTCTTATTTGGAAACACTTTTTGGATTACAATTCTATATATGGAGTTGTGGCAAATCTGAGTTATAGAGTTTATATTTTAATCTGATATGTAGTCTGCCCTACACATTACTTATAATATTTTCCTATTGTATGTTTACATATAGCTTTTTTTTTCTGTCATGGTTTCAGTTTTCCCTGTTACATATTTTTACATTTCAGTAGAGACATGTTTTAGCTAGAAATGGCATATCAAATTTCTTATGTTATTGTTAAGTTGTTAATGGTGCATTACAATATATTAGCCATAAGAATTAGTTATTCAATTTTTATTAGTTATCACCCCTATTTTAACGCTTATATTTGTTTTCCCTTCATCTCTCTAATTCAGGGATGAAATTAAAAACTTTCTCCTATCGGTTCTGTGGGCATGGCTTGTTGGGGGAGGTCATGTGACTGGGTGGGCATGGCCAACTCGAAATAACAAGGATCAGGGAGAGCGCCTCACAAGCCCCTCCCCTCCCAGCCACTCCTTGTTGCGAATGGCAGGAATATGGGAAGAAGAATATTCCTGCCTACCATACTTCCCTCAGTCCGTACTGAGATTGAGGAATGGATGACAGACAGGAAAATCCTCTTCCCCATTTTCCTGCATTTAACAAAAATGATTCCATTCCAACTGCTCCCCCCATCCCTCCCCCTTCGGGGACTACCTTAAAAGGGACAGGCTGCAGCAGCACCATTGTGAATGGAGGGAGAAAAGTTAGCATTCTCTCTGCTGCATTTAACATTGAATTCTGTGGCAGAGAGAATGCTAACTTTTCTCCCTTCATTCACAATGGAGCTGCTGCTCCCTTTATGGTTCCTTCCTGGCCCCCTCCCTGCTGGGGACTACCTTAAATGGGACAGGTTGCAGCAGCTCACTCTTGAGTGGAAGAAGAAAAGTTAGCATTCTCTCTGCTGCATTTAACATTGAATTCTGTGGCAGAGAGAATGCTAACTTTTCTCCTCCATTCACAATGGAGCTGCTGGTCCCTTTATGGTTCCCTCCTGGCCCCCTCCCTCCTGAGGACTACCTTAAACAGAAAGGCTGCAGCAGCTCCCTTGTGGGTGGAGGCAGAAAAGTTAGCATTCTCTCTGCTTTAACACTAAATTCTGTGGCAGAGAGAATGCTAACTTTTCTCCCTTCATTCACAATGGAGCTGCTGCTCCCTCTATGGTTCCCTCCTGGACTCCTCCCTCCTGGGGACTACCTTAAATGGGACAGGCTGCAGCAGCTACCTTGTGGGTGGAGGAAGAAAAGTTAGCATTCTCTCTGCTGCATTTAACATTGAATTCTGTGTCAGAGAGAATGCTAACTTTTCTCCCTCCTGGGGACTACCTTAAAAGGGACAGGCTGCAGCAGCTCCCTTGTGGGTAGAGGGAGAAAAGTTAGCATTCTCTCTGCTGCATTTAACCTTGAATTCTGTGGCAGAGAAAATGCTAACTTTTCTCCCTTCATTCACAATGGAGCTGCTGTTCCCTCCTGACCCCCTCCCTCCTGGAGACTACCTTAAAAGGGACAGGCTGCAGCAGCACCATTGTGAATGGAGGGAGAAAAGTTAGCATTCTCTCTGCCACAGAATTCAAGGTTAAATGCAGCAGAGAGAATGCTAACTTTCTCTCTCCATTCACAATGGAGCTGCTGCTCCCTCTATGGTTCCGTCCTGGCCCCCTCCCTCCTGGGGACTACCATAAATGGGACAGGCTGCAGCAGCTCCCTTGTGGGTGGAGGGAGAAAAGTTAGCATTCTCTCTGCTGCATTTAACATTGAATTCTGTGGCAGAGAGAATGCTAACTTTTCTCCCTCCTGGGGACTACCTTAAACAAACAGGCTGCAGCACCTTCCTTGTGGGTGGAGGGAGAAAGGTTAGCATTCTCTCTGCTGCATTTAACATTGAATTCTGTGGCAGAGAGAATGCTAACTTTTCTCTCTCCATTCAAAGTGGAGCTGCTGCTCCCTCTATGGTTCCCTCCTGCCCCCCCCCTGAGGGACTACCTTAAACAGACAGGCTGCAGCAGCACCATTGTGAATGGAGGGAGAAAAGTTAGCATTCTCTCTGCTGCATTTAACATTGAATTCTGTGACAGAGGGAATGCTAACTTTTCTCTCTCCATTCACAATGGAGCTGCTGCTCCCTCTATGGTTCCCTCCTGGCCACCTCCCTCCTGGGGACTACCATAAATGGGACAGGCTGCAGCAGCTCCCTTGTGATTAGAGGGAGAAAAGTTAGCATTCTCTCTGCTGCATTTAACATTGAATTCTGTGTCAGGGAGAATGCTAATTTTCCCTCCCTCCATCCACAATGGAGCTGCTGCTCCCTCTATGGTTCCTTCCTGGCCCCCTCCCTCCTGGGGACTACCTTAAATGGGACAGGCTGCAGCAGCTCCCTTGTGGGTGGAGGGAGAAAAGTTAGCATTCTCTCTGCTGCATTTAACATTGAATTCTGTGGCAGAGGGAATGCTAACTTTTCTCCCTTCATTCACAATGGAGCTGCTGTTCCCTCCTGGCCCACTCCCTCCTGAGGACTACCTTAAACAGACAGGCTGCAGCAGCACCATTGTGAATGTAGGAAGAAAAGTTAGCATTCTCTCTGCTGCATTTAACATTGAATTCTGTGACAGAGGGAATGCTAACTTTTTCTCTCCATTCACAACGGAGCTGCTGCTCCCTCTATAGTTCGCTCCTGGCCATCTCCCTCCTGGGGACTATCATAAATGGGACAGGCTGCAGCAGCTCCCTTGTGATTAGAAGGAGAAAAGTTAGCATTCTCTCTGCTGCATTTAACATTAAATTCTGTGGCAGAGAGAATGCTAACTTTTCTCTCTCTATTCACAATGGAGCTGCTGCTCCCTCTATGGTTCCCTCCTGGCCCCCTCCCTCCTGGGGACTACCTTAAATGGGACAGGCTGCAGCAGCTCCCTTGTGGGTGGAGGGAGAAAAGTTAGCATTCTCTCTGCTGCATTTAACATTGAATTCTGTGGCAGAGGGAATGCTAACTTTTCTCCCTTCATTCACAATGGAGCTGCTGTTCCCTCCTGGCCCCCTCCCTCCTGACGACTACCTTAAACAGACAGGCTGCAGCAGCACCATTGTGAATGGAGAGAGAAAAGTTAGCATTCTCTCTGCTGCATTTAACATTGAATTCTGTGGCAGAGAGAATGATAACTTTTCTCCCTTCATTCACAATAGAGCTGCTGCTCCCTTTATGGTTCCCTCCTGGCCCCCTCCCTCCTGAGGACTACCTTAAACAGAAAGGCTGCAGCAGCTCCCTTGTGGGTGGAGGCAGAAAAGTTAGCATTCTCTCTGCTGCATTTAACACTAAATTCTGTGGCAGAGAGAATGCTAACTTTTCTCCCTTCATTCACAATGGAGCTGCTGCTCCCTCTATGGTTCCCTCCTGGACTCCTCCCTCCTGGGGACTGCCTTAAATGGGACAGGCTGCAGCAGCTACCTTGTGGGTGGAGGAAGAAAAGTTAGCATTCTCTCTGCTGCATTTAACATTGAATTCTGTGTCAGAGAGAATGCTAACTTTTCTCCCTCCTGGGGACTACCTTAAAAGGGACAGGCTGCAGCAGCTCCCTTGTGGGCATTTAACCTTGAATTCTGTAGCAGAGAAAATGCTAACTTTTCTCCCTTCATTCACAATGGAGCTGCTGTTCCCTCCTGGCCCCCTCCCTCCTGGAGACTACCTTAAAAGGGACAGGCTGCAGCAGCACCATTGTGAATGGAGGGAGAAAAGTTAGCATTCTCTCTGCTGCATTTAACATTGAATTCTGTGCAGAGAGAATGCTAACTTTCTCTCTCCATTCACAATGGAGCTGCTGCTCCCTCTATGGTTCCGTCCTGGCCCCCTCCCTCCTGGGGACTACCATAAATGGGACAGGCTGCAGCAGCTCCCTTGTGGGTGGAGGGAGAAAAGTTAGCATTCTCTCTGCTGCATTTAACATTGAATTCTGTGGCAGAGAGAATGCTAACTTTTCTCTCTCCATTCAAAGTGGAGCTGCTGCTCCCTCTATGGTTCCCTCCTGCCCCCCCCTGAGGGACTACCTTAAACAGACAGGCTGCAGCAGCACCATTGTGAATGGAGGGAGAAAAGTTAGCATTCTCTCTGCTGCATTTAACATTGAATTCTGTGACAGAGGGAATGCTAACTTTTCTCTCTCCATTCACAATGGAGCTGCTGCTCCCTCTATGGTTCCCTCCTGGCCACCTCCCTCCTGGGGACTACCATAAATGGGACAGGCTGCAGCAGCTCCCTTGTGATTAGAGGGAGAAAAGTTAGCATTCTCTCTGCTGCATTTAACATTGAATTCTGTGTCAGAGAGAATGCTAATTTTTCTCCCTTCATTCACAATGGAGCTGCTGCTCCCTCTATGGTTCCTTCCTGGCCCCCTCCCTCCTGGGGACTACCTTAAATGGGACAGGCTGCAGCAGCTCCCTTGTGGGTGGAGGGAGAAAAGTTAGCATTCTCTATGCTGCATTTAATATTGAATTCTGTGGCAGAGAGAATGCTAACTTTTCTCCCTTCTGGGGACTACCTTAAACAGACAGGCTGCAGCAGCTTCCTTGTTGGTGGAGGGAGAAAACTTAGCATTCTCTCTGCTGCATTTAACATTGAATTCTGTGGCAGAGGGAATGCTAACTTTTCTCCCTTCATTCACAATGGAGCTGCTGTTCCCTCCTGGCCCACTCCCTCCTGAGGACTACCTTAAACAGACAGGCTGCAGCAGCACCATTGTGAATGTAGGAAGAAAAGTTAGCATTCTCTCTGCTGCATTTAACATTGAATTCTGTGACAGAGGGAATGCTAACTTTTTCTCTCCATTCACAACGGAGCTGCTGCTCCCTCTATAGTTCATAACATAACATAAGTTCGCTCCTGGCCACCTCCCTCCTGGGGACTATCATAAATGGGACAGGCTGCAGCAGCTCCCTTGTGATTAGAAGGAGAAAAGTTAGCATTCTCTCTGCTGCATTTAACATTAAATTCTGTGGCAGAGAGAATGCTAACTTTTCTCTCTCCATTCAAAGTGGAGCTGCTGCTCCCTCTATGGTTCCCTCCTGGCCCCCTCCCCCCTGAGGACTACCTTAAACAGACAGGCTGCAGCAGCATCATTGTGAATGGAGGGAGAAAAGTTAGCATTCTCTCTGCTGCATTTAACATTGAATTCTGTGACAGAGGGAATGCTAACTTTTCTCTCTCTATTCACAATGGAGCTGCTGCTCCCTCTATGGTTCCCTCCTGGCCCCCTCCCTCCTGGGGACTACCTTAAATGGGACAGGCTGCAGCAGCTCCCTTGTGGGTGGAGGGAGAAAAGTTAGCATTCTCTCTGCTGCATTTAACATTGAATTCTGTGGCAGAGGGAATGCTAACTTTTCTCCCTTCATTCACAATGGAGCTGCTGTTCCCTCCTGGCCCCCTCCCTCCTGACGACTACCTTAAACAGACAGGCTGCAGCAGCACCATTGTGAATGGAGAGAGAAAAGTTAGCATTCTCTCTGCTGCATTTAACATTGAATTCTGTGGCAGAGAGAATGCTAACTTTTCTCCCTTCATTCACAATGGAGCTGCTGCTCCCTTTATGGTTCCTTCCTGGCCCCCTCCCTGCTGGGGACTACCTTAAATGGGACAGGTTGCAGCAGCTCACTCGTGAGTGGAAGAAGAAAAGTTAGCATTCTCTCTGCTGCATTTAACATTGAATTCTGTGGCAGAGGGAATGCTAACTTTTCTCTCTCCATTCAAAGTGGAGCTGCTGCTCCCTCTATGGTTCCCTCCTGGCCCCCTCCCCCCTGAGGACTACCTTAAACAGACAGGCTGCAGCAGCACCATTGTGAATTGAGGGAGAAAAGTTAGCATTCTCTCTGCTGCATTTGACATTGAATTCTGTGTCAGAGAGAATGTTAACTTTTCTCCCTCCATTCACAATGGAGCTGCTGTTCCCTCCTGGCCCCCTCCCTGCTGGGGACTACCTTAAATGGGACAGGCTGCAGCAGCTCCCTTGTGAGTGGAGGGAGAAAAGTTAGCATTCTCTCTGCTGCATTTAACATTGAATTCTGTGGCAGAGGGAATGCTAACTTTTCTCTCTCCATTCACAATGGAGCTGCTGCTCCCTCTATGGTTCCCTCCTGGCCACCTCCCTCCTGGGGACTACCATAAATGGGACAGGCTGCAGCAGCTCCCTTGTGAGTAGAAGGAGAAAAGTTAGCATTCTCTCTGCTGCATTTGACATTGAATTCTGTGGCAGAGAGAATGCTAACTTTTCTCTCTCCATTCAAAGTGGAGCTGCTGCTCCCCCTATGGTTCCCTCCTGGCCCCCTCCCTCCTGAGGATTACCTTAAACAGACAGGTTGCAGCAGCTCCCTTGTGACTGGAGGGAGAAAAGTTAGCCTTCTCTCTGCTGCATTTAACATTGAATTCTGTGGCAGAGAGAAGGCTAACTTTTCTCCCTCCTAGGGACTACCTTAAAAGGGACAGGCTGCAGCAGCTCCCTTGTGGGTAGAGAGAGAAAAGTTAGCATTCTCTCTACTGCATTTAACATTGAATTCTGTGGCAGAGAGAATGCTAACTTTTCTCCCTTCATTCACAATGGAGCTGCTGTTCCCTCTATGGTTCCCTCCTGGCCCCCTCCCTCCTGGGGACTGCCATAAATGGGACAGGCTGCAGCAGCTCCCTTGTGGGTGGAGGGAGAAAAGTTAGCATTCTCTCTGCTGTATTTAACATTGAATTCTGTGGCAGAGGGAATGCTAACTTTTCTCCCTTCATTCACAATAGAGCTGCTGTTCCCTATTGGCCCCCTCCCTGCTGGGGACTACTTTAACAGGGACAGGCTGCAGCAGCACCATTGTGAATGGAGGGAGAAAAGTTAGCATTCTCTCTGCCACAGAATTCAATGTTAAATACAGCAGAGAGAACGCTTACTTTTCTCCTCCTAGGGACTACCTTAATGGGACAGGCTGCAGCCTGTCCCATTTATGGCAGTCCCCAGGAGGGAGGGGCGAGGACTACCTTAAAAGGGACAGGCTGCAGCTCCTTGTGAATGAAGGAGAAAAGTTAGCATTCTCTGCCACAGAATTCAATGTTAAATGCAGAGAGAATGCTAACTTTTCTCCATTCACAATGGAGCTGCTGCAGCCTGTCCTTTTAAGGTAGTCCCTAGGAGGGAGAAAAGTTAGCATTCTCTCTGCTGCATTTAACATTGAATTCTGTGACAGAGGGAATGCTAACTTTTCTCTCTCCATTCAAAGTGGAGCTGCTGCTCCCTCTATGGTTCCCTCCTGGCCCCCTCCCCCCTGAGGACTACCTTAAACAGACAGGCTGCAGAAGCTCCCTTGTGAATGGAGGGAGAAAAGTTAGCATTCTCTCTGCTGCATTTAACATTGAATTCTGTGACAGAGAGAATGCTAACTTTTCTCCCTTCATTCACAATGGAGCTGCTGCTCCCTTTATGGTTCCCTCCTTGCCCCCTCCCTCCTGGGGACTACCTTAAATGGGACAGGCTGCAGCAGCTCCCTTGTGAATGGAGGGAGAAAAGTTAGCATTCTCTCTGCTGCATTTAACATTGAATTCTGTGGCAGAGAGAATGCTAACTTTCCCCCCCTCTGGGGATACCTTAAACAGACAGGCTGCAGCAGCTCCCTTGTGAGTGGAGGGAGAAAAGTTAGCATTCTCTCTGCTGCATTTAATATTGAATTCTGTGGCAGAGAGAATGCTAACTTTTATGTTTCCGTCCTGTCCCCCTCCCTCCTGAGGACTACCTTAAATAGACAGGTTGCAGCAACTCCATTGTGAGTGGAGGGAGAAAAGTTAGCATTCTCTCTGCTGCATTTAACATTGAATTCTGTGGCAGAATGCTAACTTTCCCCCCTCTGGGGATACCTTAAACAGACAGGCTGCAGCAGCTCCCTTGTGAGTGGAGGGAGAAATGTTAGCATTCTCTCTGCTGCATTTAACATTGAATTCTGTGGCAGAGAGAATGCTACCTTTCCCCCCTCTGGGGATACCTTAAACAGACAGGCTGCAGCAGCTCCCTTGTGAGTGGAGTGAGTGGAGGGAGAAAAGTTAGCATTCTCTCTGCTGCATTTAACATTGAATTCTGTGACAGAGGGAATGCTAACTTTTCTCTCTCTATTCACAATGGAGCTGCTGCTCCCTCTATGGTTCCCTCCTGGCCCCCTCCCTCCTGGGGACTACCTTAAATGGGACAGGCTGCAGCAGCTCCCTTGTGAATGGAGGGAGAAAAGTTAGCATTCTCTCTGCTGCATTTAACATTGAATTCTGTGGCAGAGAGAATGCTAACTTTCCCCCCCTCTGGGGATACCTTAAACAGACAGGCTGCAGCAGCTCCCTTGTGAGTGGAGGGAGAAAAGTTAGCATTCTCTCTGCTGCATTTAATATTGAATTCTGTGGCAGAGAGAATGCTAACTTTTATGTTTCCGTCCTGTCCCCCTCCCTCCTGAGGACTACCTTAAATAGACAGGTTGCAGCAACTCCATTGTGAGTGGAGGGAGAAAAGTTAGCATTCTCTCTGCTGCATTTAACATTGAATTCTGTGGCAGAATGCTAACTTTCCCCCCTCTGGGGATACCTTAAACAGACAGGCTGCAGCAGCTCCCTTGTGAGTGGAGGGAGAAATGTTAGCATTCTCTCTGCTGCATTTAACATTGAATTCTGTGGCAGAGAGAATGCTACCTTTCCCCCCTCTGGGGATACCTTAAACAGACAGGCTGCAGCAGCTCCCTTGTGAGTGGAGTGAGTGGAGGGAGAAAAGTTAGCATTCTCTCTGCTGCATTTAACATTGAATTCTGTGTCAGAGAGAATGCTAACTTTTCTCTCTCCATTCACAAAGGAGCTATTGCTCCCTTTATGGTTCCTTCCTGGCCCCCTCCCTCCTGGGGACTACCTTAAAAGAGACAGGTTGCAGCAGCTCCCTTGTGAGTGGAGGGAATTTTGTGTAATATGGAGCAGCTGGAATAGGTGAGCAGTGACCAGCCAGGTGTTGGTGGAACGAAGGAGAGGTAATTATTACCTGTTCGGTGAACTGATGCACATAACCTCTAGCGGTTCGTGCAAACTGGTCAGAATCAGTAGAATTTCACCCCTGCTCTAATTCCTATATTCTTAAATCAACATTTGTGTCAGCATTATTTGTTTTCCTTTTCTTTTTGAAATTATTATCATGAAAGAAAAAAGGGAAAAATTGAAATCATAGGCAGCACCTCTAGATTTAATGGTAGATGCATAGTAAGAATAAAGAGAGTATGAAAAAAAGTTATGGATGTTCTGCTTACAGATTTATGGTTGACTGAATAATAGATTTGAATAAATTATTAGTTTATATTGGAGACTGATTTATTTTTTTTACCAAAACTTAATAAAATTAAAAGTAACTGAAATTTAAATTATTGAAATGTGGTTAAACTGAAAATGTCATATGGGGAATTTTATTCCCTTTCAATTGAAATTTCCCATTAAATAATTTCTGTTTTCTTTCCCCCCTTTTCTTTTCTAGGTGTAGATGTTGTTTTGGACCCCTTAGGAGGTTCAGATACTACAAAAGGCTTTCATCTCCTGAAACCAATGGGCAAACTGGTCAGTTATGGTGAGTCAGAAAGCATTCCATCAAAGGATGGTGGAATTCATCAGAAGTTGAGTCTCGGAATCTTTTAAATCCCAAAGATTAGATAAGTATGCCTAAATGAGATCACTTTGCAGTATCAAGAATCATTCTCTAAAATTCAAACAAAAATAATAATACAAGAGATCTGGTTTTCTGGATCAAGCTAAAGCTCTAATAATGGTTAGCTGGATGCTTTAGTGAAATTTGTTCTTTTTAGATTTTTTTTTATTCTGCATTTATTATTTTACAAATAACTCAAGGTGCTGAACATATTCCACATAACTTCCTCTTCCTACTTGCTCCACAACAACAACCCTGTGAAGCGACATGGGCTGAGATAAAACAAATATCCAAACGGGTCCCTGCTGGCTTTCATGCCTAAAGTGAGACTAGAACTCACAGTCTCCTGGTTTCTAACCCAGTTCCTTAACCATTAAAAAAAGTGTGTGTGTGTGTGTCTGTGTGCACTTTGGGAAAGAAAAATCTTTCCCCATATCCCATCCTTGCAAGCTATTATTCTGCTATTGAGATTGAAATATACTTTCCTCTGCTTATAAAGAAGGCGGGGTAGATTGAGTTGGATTGACATATATTATTGTAGCCTAGAATGTCCTCATCTTCTTGCATATATTTTATTAATCTATATTTATAAAAAAAGGATCTATGTATGTATATATATATGATCCAGCATAACTCTGGAACGGCTCGAGCAATTTCAACCAAACTTGGTACACAGATGACTTATTCTCTGGAAACAAATACTGTGGGGGTAAGACACATCTATGTCTGTGTCTATGTGTTTGTGTTCCAGTGTAACTCTGGAACACCTTGAGCAATTTTAACCAAACTTGGTACACAGATGACTTACCCTCTGGAAACAAATCCTGTAGAGGGTAAGACACCCCTGGTGTGTGTGTGTGTGTTCCAGCATAACTGGAATGTCTCAAGCAATTTCAACCAAACTTGGTATACAGATGACTTACTCTCTGGAAAAAAATACTGTGGGGGTAACACACTCCTAACAACCTTTGGTGTGTTTGTATGTGTTTATGTGTGTGTGTTCCACCATAACTCTGAAACGCCTCAAGCAATTTCAGCCAAACTTGATACACAGATGTCTTATTCTCTGGAAAAAAATACTGTGGGAGTAACACTCCCCTAACACCCCTGTGTGTGCGTGTTCTAGCATAACTCTGGAACAGCTCAAGAAATTTCAACCAAACTTGGTACACAGATGACTTACTTTCTGGAAAAAAATACTGTGGGAATAACACACCCCTAACACCTCTCAGGTTGTGTGTGTGTGTGTGTGTGTGTGTGTTACAGCAAAACTCTGAAACACCTTGAGCAATTTTAACCAAACTTGCTACACATATGACTTACTCTCTGGAAAAAAATACTGTGGGGGTAACACACCCCTAACACCCCTGTGTGTTTGTATGTGTGTGTTCTAGCATTACTCTGGAACAGCTCAAGAAATTTCAATCAAATTTGCTACACAGATGACTTATCGGTACTCTTTGGGAAAAAATACTGTGGGGGTAAGACATCCCTAATACCTCTCAGGTTGTGTGTGTGTGTTGCAGCATAACTCTGGAACACCTTGAGCAATTTCAACCAAACTTGGTACACAGATGACTTACTCTCTGGAAAAAAATACTGTGGGGATAAGACACCCTTAACACCTCTCAGTGTGTGTGTTGTGTGTGTGTGTGTGTGTTCCAGAATAACTCCTGAACGCCTTGAGCAATTTCAACTAAACTTGGTACACAGATGATTTACCCTCTGGAGACAAACACTCCATGTGTGTGTGTGAGTTCCAGCATAACTCTGGAACACCTTGAGCAATTTCAACCAAACTTGCTACACAGATGACTTACTCTCTGGAAAAAAAAAACCCAATGGGGGTCATGCGCACATGCGCGAGGGGATTAGAATGAAAAAATACCTGGGCAGCGCCGGGTCATCAGCTAGTTAAACTAAGGAGCATACATTCCTGATAGAAGAATGAGGTTTTAGAATGAGAATTGTAGCTTGCTCCTATGCTGCTTTAAAGAAAAAGTATTTTTGAAGCATAGTTGCCAAGAGTTATTATACTGATGGATCTCAAACAGGGTATTTCTCAATTTTGTAGGTGTAGCCAACTTGCTAACAGGGCAGAGGAAGAACCTAATGGCTATGGCAAAGACCTGGTGGAATCAGTTTAGCATCAATGCCTTGCAGCTGCTTCATCTCAACAAAGCAGTTTGTGGTTACCACCTGGGCTACCTTGAGGAGGAAGTGGAGCTTTTAGCTGCTGTGGTGACCAAGCTAATTGCTCTCTACAATCAGGGCAAAATCAAACCAAAGGTGGATTCTGTTTGGCCCTTTGAACAGGTGAGAATGCTTGGCCACCCAATGAGTTATTTTGTGTTCCACAGTAAAAAAAAATGCTGTCTTTAGCTTAATTTATTCCCCTCCAAAGAACTGACATCATTAAGACTTCAACCCTAACAATTATCCCCAAATCCTTTGAGTGATTTCAAAATGTTAGATGTCTGCTGGCCATCTGCCATGCTCTTATAATAGTGTCAGTTGAATGTCCAGTATATAGATCACATTCACTTGGCATTTTAAATGCTTCAGGGAAGGCAGATTCATAAAAAAAATTCTGGCAGACTTTTCAAGGGTAAAGACCACGAAAAGAAAGTATAAAAGGCAAAGTAGTGTTAAGGTTTGTGTAAAGCCTTCTTTGACTGATTTTGTATTTGGCCTTCTGATGACAGGAAGTATTTTAAAAAGTGAATAAGCAAGTAGTGGCTGAGTCATTTGATCAACACTCCCTCTCCCATGTGTACATGCTTCTCTTTCAAGGCAGATACAACCAAAAAAATAAACTCCATGTCATATGTGACTTTAGTGAACAGTGAGTATATATTAAAAAGGGAATAATGAATACAGCTAATTAAGAATGCACCAATTTGGGAAAGTCTGACATATATCCTTGGATGCATTCTCCTTGGTCATATTTCTTGAGGTAGAAAGAATGAAATGGTCTGGTCCTTCTCCTGATGCAGGTGGTTGATGCCATGAAGCAGATGCAAGAGAAGAAGAATGTTGGGAAAGTTGTCTTGGTTCCTGAAGCTCCATCGAAGGATGAAAACAAGAAAACAGAGAATTAAAGCAAGGGGCATAGGTGAACTGTTTGACCTCAGGTTGATTTTGGGGGACTTTTTTTTTAACTGCCTCCCCTCCCCCCCACAGTTGACCCTTGAGGGAAGTAGGAACGGACAGGTCTCTCACTGCTGTTAATGGAATAAGTGACTGAAGAAAAAATGTCTTTTCTTGTGGTTAGTTGACCGTTTAAAGTTGAGGCAAGCTTCTGAGTTTCATAAAATCTTTACAGAGAGGAACTTAAAAGATTGCCACATCCTTATGAAATTATTGGTTGGTCTAGTTTAAAAAAGAAATTCAGCACTTCTTTTGCAATCTTGATATTTTGCTCTTAAAGGAACCATATAGAGAATTATCTGAAGTGAAAAACGTACAAGGCCAAACCTATCAATTGGCAATGTCTTTGATTTTTTGATCTTAAAATTTTGAACACACTGTTCAAAAATTCCTAGCTATTCTCTATGACATCTTCTGTCCTTAGCCATCCTTAGCTCACCTCTGAATACTTAATGATTAATAAGTTTAGAGAGCATAAAACATCCATTGCTTTAGTAGCTATTGGCAGTTGACAGTTTCCATAGAAACAAATCTTTGAATCTGCTACTTTGAAAGGGCACATTTAACAAAGAGAACACATTAGATATCTTTACAGCTAAGGGGAGATGTGAGGAAGGGAATTTTGTCTCTGGGGTATTCATTTACCTTGGTGCAACAAAGCTACCACTGCTTCCTGCTATATGAAAGTCCTCTGTGCTATCTAGGCAAAGCTCATACATCATATTTTTTGTCAAAATCTACTACAGAGAATGCAAGTATGGAAAATCAAGGAATTACCAGTGAAGGAAGCTGCCAGACTCCAAGTATGGCTTCTTTTGGAGAGAAACACTGACTGTTTCCATTTAATGGGTTATGTAAACAGACATATATTTAACAGTACTAAACAGCTAACTAGCCTATAATCTCAAAATAGTGATACCATGTTTGCCATCTCTGGCTTGTGGCTTGATTTGAGGCTGCTCTAAGCATTAACTATTAAAAAAAACAGAGATGTTCTCAGTCAAAGATTGGAGAAATACTTTAATAATCTTATTTCCTCTTACAATTGCTGTTTAATTTCGAGATCCAAAACATTTAGATGGGCATCTGTGCCTGTGATTTGCAAGTTACATCAAGGATGAACCTAGTTTATGCTTAAGACTCACTGCAGATTAAATATTATCTTAATATTTTTCTGCTGTAGAGGAAGGGCAACAGGACCAATTCTCTACAAGAAACAGATTGGGCAGGAAATAGTAACAGATTTTTAGATTTGTAAAATTCTGCCTTGACTTGAAAAAAATCAGTGGGTCACTTTGAGAATGTTTCTGGAACTATTTCTGCTGAAGACCTTTTTTGTTGAATAGATTAAGTCTGATCCTATTTCATTCACCACCATTTCTGAAAGCTCTTCCTTGAAAATCTTCAGAGGGTTTTGTATATGTATGTCAGTAAATATTTTTGCTATTTTAGGAATTTGATCCTCAGAGTATTTCTCAGCACTTTGAATTATCCATTTCTAAAGTTCCTCCTCTTTCCAGGAGTGTTGCCATACTTCGTTGGGTGAGGCTGTTATTCTTCTTCATATTCCAGTAAACAAAATATCCAAGAAAAGACAAAGGTCCAAGTTGCTTCCTTGGACTTTTCTTTTGATTCTCACAGTTAGTTATGGCAGAAAATTCCTAAAGCTAATATTCTGTCTTTTATTGACCTAGGAAAAAATATTTTCAGTAGATTGTATCAACTAAGCATTTTTCTTTCTGGCAATTCTTTTTCTTTCACCCAACCAAAAGCCATCTATTTGCAGACATTTCATTACCCTAACTAAGTGAGTTAGCACTGATTATGTTACCTAGTTAGGGTAATGACACATTTGCAAGAAAACAAGCAAGCTCAGAGAGCACCAAGGACTCCTCATTTCAACCCTGAGTTACAAATATCTCCTTTATTGATATATTTGTGACAATTGAAACCCTCTTTGACACCCTTTTGTCCATCAGCCCTTGATTGTTTATTATTTAGGGGTATCCTCAGCTTACAATCTATGTTTATTTACCATGTCTGTTTGTGAATAGAACATTTTCACAATTCTTGCACAATGTCAGAGCTTTTCAATCTTTAATACTGCATCTCATTCCTAATACTTAATTGTGGGTAGTGGGAGAGAGATTCATTTTCTTTAAAAAAAAAAAAAAAAGGAAATGGAACCTCATACCTTCAATGTAATATAACTATTTTCTCTTCCTTCTCAAACATCCAATTGTTGAAGTAGTTGCCATCTTGTGATTATGGAAACTTTAAGACAATATATTTGCAAAACACCAACTTGAGAAGGCTATTTTAAGATAGCTGTTTTCCTTATAAAACTGTGTTAACCATTATGGTGAGTAACATAACAAAGGAGGCATCTAGTGCAATCACTGTGGAGAAAATCTGGTTTGGAATGCCAAACATTGGACTCCAACATCCAACTATCCATTGGATAGTTCTAAGCAAAATATGGAAGTTCTGGGAGTGATTATTCTTGCTGTGGATCATTCCTTTCATTATTTTGTATATATTAATGTTTTGAGATTGTTGAGTACTAGACTTTGTTTGAGTCTAGAGGCTCAAATAAAGGCTACCAAGCATTTTTAAACATTTAATCATGTTCTTACTGAAATATAATACAGTACAAAATATCAACTAATTCATGGGATCCTGGAACTGGGAGGGACCAAAAATTGCTTGAAGGAGCCGATGCTCAACGCTAGAGCATGTGATTTTTATAATTCCAGATCCAACGTAGATAAAGTTAGGAGAGCTGGGGGAAATGTTGGCCCAAGAACTTCCAATGGTTTAGTGTAGTTTAAGGCAAATTCCTAGAATTTCATACAAATGCAACTTTTCCAGTTTGAAGGCCTTCAAAGATATTGAACTTCAACTTTCAGCATTTCCAGCTGAGGGAATTTCCAGGTTCCATATCTAAAGAGCATTGGGAGGAGATCTGATATGCAGGAGAGTCAATAGATATTGGAGACTAACCTAGAGCATGAGGCTGTAGCTCTGATTATCTGATGCGGCCTTTCTTCTGCCACCCATTTTATACATATGTCCTCATACCTCTTGACATTTTTACTATTTCCCAGGACCTACCAAGGTACAATTTTTTAGTTTAAGATTATAGGCCAGTGGTTCCCAACCTTTTCTTGTTTGAGGCACAACCTTTTCTTGTTTGAGGCACCCTTGGAAAGCCTTTCAAAAGTTCCCGGCACCCTTATAAGGAAATAGATATTTAAAATCTCCGTAGCTCAAAAGTTCCCGGCACCCTCAAAAGATCTCACGGCACCCCTTAGTGCCGCGGCACACTGGTTGGGAACCACTGTTATAGGCCAACAGGAGTTTACAGATCTCAACTGTATCATCAATAGAGAAAACGAGTTCCCAATTTTCTGTTATTTTAAGCACAACATGGAAAAAAAGTCTTGCACGATCAGCTGTGGTCTTCCCAAGCTTTTATGAAATAAGGGGGGGAAAGGTGGGATGGGGAAAGAATCTATTGTAAAACTTCATGGGTTTAATAATTGGGTTTTTCCCCCTCATGTCTGCCTTCTTGCTGCTGCCTGGTGCCTTACTTGGGATGGCATTCCAAACATTTCTAACCTCATCGTTGTAAAACCGCAAGGAATAGCCTTGCCTTTAAAAGAAGTTATATGCTGCATTGTTATTCCCAATTTATTGTGCCTTGTTCCAAACTGTGAGTAAGGTCTAATTCAAGAAGCCTTTACCAATGTTGACTTGTTAAAAAAGAATGCCCAGTCCCAAGGAAACAGTTAGAAATGTACGTATGGCTTCTGTTCCTTAATCAATGAGGACATTTACATAATAGGATGAGTTGTTACAGAAATGCATACATTTTGATGCTATTAACAGATACAATGAATTCTCCTAGATACGTTCATCCTTCCTTACGAGAGCCATCAGATATAATACTGTGACCACTATTTCTGACCTTAATGGCTGGAAGCTATTTTTAAATTGAGTAGATGTATGGCTTAATTAACCTCTGTCACATGATAACTATGGAGAATCTGAATTCTGTTAATAGTATAATTTGTGGAACTTCCCATTGTTGAGAGAGAACCAACCTCTTTCCTGTAGTGCCTTTGGGAAGAGATGGGCCAAGTATAGCTTTCCGTGTATTGCCAAAGGCACCACAAAGGGAAAACTGTTTTTAAACTAAAGCAGCAGCAACAGATGTCCTGTTCCCTTCCTGCAATCTTACTCTCTCATGCTGGAATCTGACAGTTTTTAAATGTTCTTCCTGAAGAGAAGAAATCTTTATCTTTGTGCTGAAGTGGATTTGTCTTACTACTACTCAGCTGTAGTTCTTTTATATAGAAAACATCAAATTTTAAAGCACTATAACTATATTCTTTGTTGCCTTGCTAATTAATACTGTAATTGAATTTTTTATCATTTCTTTTATTTTGCAGCTGGATTGCGTGTGTCTGTGTGAAGTGCACGCATGTATGTATTTCAGACAATGTTTTTATGGGCCATTTGTAATAAGCCTTTTGACCACCTCTCCCCCACTTTAAAATTAAAATCACTCATCTTAACTAGTTAAAACAATGTGCTTAACTTCAAAGTTAAAAATGTGTGGGGATGGGGCGAGAGGAGAAATAGGATATTTTCTATTGTGATAAATGTTGTCCATAAAACAAAATACAACATTTATCACAAGAAACCTTTATTGATACATTCTTGCAGAGTTTAAGATTTTTATCATAAACTCCAAAATGATGCTGCCTAGATTGCCATGGGTGTGGGGCTGATAGAGCAGTTTAATTGAAAAAAGTGCCATATTTCATGCTCATGTACCCTGAATGTTATTGAAGGCCTAAAGGCTATATCTTGAAAAGCCTGTTTCTTAGGGCTGAAGTGGGTCCTCAGTGGTATGAATTAACAGCAGCCCTTTTACACAACAGCTCCCACAACTTGATCTGGCAATTAATACCAGCTCACTTTCTTTAGGGACCACCTCAAATAAAGAAATGAAAGAGGCAAAGCTCCCTCAGGGAAATGATTTGCAATGTGCCAAAGTTAACATCGGAGCTGTCTTTAGAGAGATTTAAAAATACTTCTTGAATGAATGAAATCTCTCTCTAATTTTTATAATGTTCTCAATTATAGATAGCATAGTATGTGGTGATGGTGGTAGTGGTGGATGGAAGGTCACTCAGAGATGTCTATGGAGATTCTCAGTCATCCAGGTCATGGTTATCCCAAAGGTGCTTTTTTTCCAAAAGACAACTGGACTTTCTTGGGTTTTTTTCTTTGAAAATGTTTCACTTCTCATCCGAGAAACCAAGAAAATCCTTTTCTTTTGGAAGAAAGCATATTTGGGTCACAGAGGGTAAAATACCAAGAATGTAAAATAACAAGCTTTACACTCCTTTTGTAGACCCATTCTTGTCTTTGATTATCAGGATGACTGAGTTCAACTGTCCTTCAGATTTAAACATTTCAGAATTCTGGATTCAGAGGTAAACAAATTCTTTAAAATTTGCTATTTCAGAGACTTAGTTTTAAGTCTCTGAAATAAAAACATTTAAAATACTTTATCTCCATCATCATTAATTAGCTTTTCCTTTTGTTTTCAAAGTGCATTTTGCATTTTGTTAGGCTTGGTTCACCAAATCCCAAAAAGAGTATTTAATTACCATTGGGAGAGATGTTAGTAATGAAGGCTAAAGCCAAGGTAATTGTGGGTCTTTCAGAGACAGGAAAAGCTCTCCTTTTGTCAAGGCAGGCTTGTTATTGCATGATTGTTTTAGTGTGATATAGGCTTGAATGACAAGCAGTGGATATCCTGGCCCTGCAGAGCCAGCTGTGGAATCACCACTGTTGCCAAATAGACTTCCCCATGCTAGGGAGATACTGATGATGAAAGGCTGTTGGCAGTGAGGGCAGGCTGCATAGTCCCTTCACACCTGGTGATAGCACCTACCCATCGCCTCTGCTTTGGTTGGTCTACAAACAGCTTTTGTGTCTTTATGGTTCAAGATGCTTTTTCAAGTCTTTATGGTGTTTGAAAAGTCCTCTTCTGCTTGCGCCTGTGTGTGTGTGCCTGCGTGTACGTGTGTATCAACAAAGCAAATGTGCTGATGCTGTTTACAGATTCAGACATGAAATTTCTAGTCTGCCTACTGTTACCATATGCCTTATGTGTTTCTTGGGTGTTCCATTAAAAGCATAACAAAAATGAAAACAATTGTCCTGTGATTCTCATCTTCCTATTCTTTCATAGTTTGCCTGTATGACTTTCCCAGCTCATGGGAGAGTAATTTCATTCTTAGGGTTTTCTGAGAGCTTCTGAGAGACCTAGGATGAAGAAGGAAATTGATATAGCTGCCTGGAATAGTTTAAACTTGTCTGATCACCCCAGTTTAAACAAAAGGGAAATTAAAATGAGAAGTGCTATATAAGAACAACTATATGTGAAGAAAGGCCTATAACAACTGAGGAGCCTGGCTTCTAAATCTGTCCCTAGTGATCATGCTGTTGGTAGCTGCTAGACATTGTAATTCAGCAATATCTGAGTGACTACAAATTTCCTGCCCCTGACTTTGTGTGATTTGGTTTACATAACTATTTCCTGAAAATAAAAATATTTTTAAAAATACAGCTACTATTTGGAAGAGAAAAGGACATAATTTATTTGCCTTTGCATTCTGAACAGATCACAACCCAACCTGGAACTTTCTTAAATGCTAAATCATGTTGCAGTAGGAAGTTAAGGTCCCACTTTATTTTATTAAAATAAAATCTCTGCAACATTTGTTATTTGATGCCAGTAGAAAGTAGAAAAGGGTCTGAATAAAGTGGCAAGTTTTGCACAGAAGCAGAAACTTATTTGTTTGCAATTCCTGTAAATATATAGTTACTAGCAAGGATAACTAGAGAGAGAAATGAAGGATATACTTTCTTCTCTTCTGGGAGTCAGTGTCTCAAAATGTAAAATGATTCTGCTTGCATCAGCTGCATTCAACATCACAATGTGATTTCAAGTATGATACCAAATCAGATGCACAAATGTTTCCTGTGTCTACTTGCCCTTTAAAGTAATATCTGCACTGGGGCATGATATTTTCATTTAGAAGAAAAGCTGCTTTTTTCCCCTTTTGCATAAGTGCTTATGTCTACAATTTTCAGCACAATATCCAAAGGCAATTGTAGAAGTACATTTTAATTGAAAAAAGGTAGAGCAAACTCCCTTAGACTGACAAATATTATGAGGAAATAAATAATCTAAATAGCTAAAACATCACGAGATGCTAGGAAGGCAACTTTAACCACGTTACAATCCTTTCATGTGATTCTTTTAAACCCATGTGATGTCTATATGTACTTGGCTACAGTACTTCTCTGGAACAACTGTCACGTCAAAAATGCTTTTGTCTGAAAAAAATACTTCCTGATATATCAGATATTTGCAGAGAAAGAGAGAGATGTATTTTAAAAGTGAGGCATTCAAGTATCTGTGTAAATGCTGTTAAGATGATAGAAAGCAGGGCAAATACTAGACCTACAGAGAGAAATATAGCCCTCAAAGCTGGGAAATTAAAAATCCTGTCCCCATCTATAGAAAGCACTAATTGTTAAGTTAAAATTAAGGCTTGTGTAGATAGACAAGTTTAAAGAAAAGGTCAACATTGGATGAGTTATACTGTACTTTTAATTGCCAAAACCATTGCTGCAAAACAAAAAAGGGGGGTGGCACTTATTTCATCCTGATGTAACTTTATTAGTTGGCTAAGTAATGCTAATGTTATATCGAAGTCTGGATATCAATAAAGGATTAAAGGTCAAGATATTTTATACTCGGAGATAACAATGGTTCAGCTTTCCATTTGTTTCTGGATAAGGGCATGAGGTTGAAAATGAGGCACTGATATCCATGAAGGGCAGCATGTTTAGAAACTGAAGAAATGATGTAATATCAGACTTGAGTCTTCACATAAAATAAAGGACTAGTTATAAAAATGTTGATTTTTGTGTAACGGATACCGTATTAGGGTATCTGCTCTCTCTGTCTATGTTTATGCGATGAATAAAAAATATTTTTCTCCAGATACAGTGAAATTATGGAAGTAAAAATCATCACATCTAGAAGAGACTCTAGAAAGAGTGCAGAGAAGAGCAACAAAGATGATTAGGGGACTGGAGGATAAAACATATGAAGAACGGTTGCAGGAACTCGGTATGTCTAGTTTAATAAAAAGAAGGACTAGGGGAGACATGATAGCAGTGTTCCAATATCTCAGGGCCTGCTACAAAGAAGAGGGAGTCAAGCTATTCTCCAAAGCACCTGAGGGAAGGACAAGAAGCAATGGGTGGAAACTAATCAAGGAGAGAAGCAACTTAGAACTAAGGAGAAATTTCCTGACAGAACAATTAGTCAGTGGAACAACTTGCCTGCAGAAGTTGTGAATGCTCCAACACTGGAAATTTTTAAGAAAATGTTGGATAACCACTTGTATGAAATGGTGTAGGGTTTCCTGCCTGGGCAGGGGGTTGGACTAGAAGAACTCCAAGATCCTTTCCAACTCTGTTATTATTATTATTATTATTATTTCAGATTGCAGAAATCTAAAATACATTTACAGAACAAGGTATGCATATTAAATCCACCTATTGTAAATTAGAAATAAAAAAACCTTGAATATGGGTAGTCCCAAACTTTTAGACCCCTTGGCATTATACAAATCAAGTGTGTTGCTAGTGACTATTAAAACTCTGTTCATGGTCTTCTCTAGCTTATAAGAATTTGGCGGGTTTTTCCTATCTCAAATATTGCAAATTATAACTCCTAGTGGCCTGTCATTTTGGCAAGCCATGCTGAGACCTGGTTCATCAACTGAAGAACCAGTTTTCCCAGTTTAAGTCTAAAGAATAATATATATTCATCATTTTTAGTCAATGCATTTCATTATTTCTATTCAATAACAAAATTCTTGGAATAAATTCAAAATCAAGGAGTGCAACATAAAGTTGCCAAAAAAAATTATCCTTAATGACAGCTTAAGTCTCACACAATCCTTTTTGTGTGTGCCCTCCTCCCATTTTTACAGAACTGAGATGTATATATATATTTGGCAATGGGCAAATATTATGGTTTATTTCAAATCAATGTGTGAAAATTAATACTACTGTGAAATATTTTGTCCGTCCTTCGATGAAACATAACATCTTCTATTTTTCCAGAATCTATTGGTGGCTAGCAGCTAGGAGTCCAATAATTTCTGATTTCTTTTCTGCATAAAGTATTTATTTTAAAATATAAAATTAGTGGGTCAACGAAATGCAATGGACATAGTATACTTGGATTTTAGTAAAGCATTTGACAAAGTAGACCACAACCTCTGTTTTAGGCCCAGTACTCTTCAATATCTTCACAAATGGTTAAAATGAAGGAATAGAAAGGAAACTCATCAAAACTGCAAACAATACTAAATTGGCAGGAATAGCCAACACCCCAGATAGGGTCAAGATCCACCTGGATCTTGATAGACTTGAATACTGGGCCCTATCTAACAAAATGAAATTTAGTGTAGAGAAAAGCCAATGCAATCCTAAATGCATTAACAGAGACACAGAATCAAAATCACATGAAGTATTAGTACTGCTTTACAAAGTCTTAGTAAGACCACACCTGGAATACTGCATCCAGTTTTGGTCACTACATTATTAAAAAGATGTTGAGATTTTGGAAATGGTGCAGAGAAGAGCAACAAAGATGATTATGGGTTTGAGACTAAAACATATGATGAACTATAACAGGAATTGGGTATGGCTAGTCCAGTGAAAAGAAGTCCACGGAAAACATGATAGTGTTCCAATATTTATGGGGCTGCCACAAAGAAAAAGGGATCAATCTATTTTCCAAAGTGGCCAAAGGCAAGACAAGAAAAAAAAGGAAACTAATCAAAGAGAGATCCCACTTAGAACTAAGGAAAAACATTCTGACAGTGAACAATCAACCAGTGAACGGATTGCCTTCAGAAGTAGTGGGTGCCCAATCACTGAAGACTTTTAAAAAGAGAATGGACAGCTACTTGTTTGAAATGATTGAGCAGGGGATTAGAAGACTTTCTAGGTCCCTTCCAGTTCTAATTATTCTACTCTATTCTACTCTGCTCTGCTCTGCTCTGCTCCGCTCTGCTCTGCTCTGCTCTGCTCTACTGTTTTGTTTTGTTTTGTTCTGCTCTGTTCTGTTCTGTTCTGCTCTGCTCTACTCTGTTCTGTTCTGTTCTGTTCTGTTCTGTTCTGTTCTGTTCTAATTGCTTCTTTTGAAAAGTCACTGAAGTTACAGTAAGCCCTGTGTCTTCAACAAGCTTTGTTGGGTCGAGTTTATATAACAAGCTTAAGTGGGCTAGGATGGAAACGTAGATGATTTGGTATGTTATGGAAACAGCTCAGCTTAATTTCTAGCCTTCGGTCATTCCCATCACATATGATAAAAGGTCCCTAGCATTGCCTTACATTTCCAACACATCAGTGAAAGCTGTTCATGCATTTTGGCTAACCTTGTGGGTGGGAGATGTCACGTGTAAAACATCTTGTACAGGTTTTCTTTATATGTTGTAGCTAAAGTAAGTTTTCTATTCCTCTCCCATAGTTCCTGCCAGTCGTCTAAATCAATATTATAACCAAAATTTTTGCTTCACAACAACATAGTTTCTTTCACCTGTTCTTCAACCATGGCGTATTCCAATAAATATTGATATATTTTTCTTATAAACTTTACCTCTGTTCCAAGTAAAATTTTGTCTAGTTCCGTTGGTTCTGTCTTTATGCCCCATTCTTTTATATCTTTCATGTATCGTGATTGAATTTGAAGGTATGCCCACCATTCGAGGTCTGTTCCTTCCTCACATAGATCTTTCCTGGATTTCAGTTCTCCTTTTTCACTTAGCATATCCTTATATGTAATTACTCTTCCTGATTTAATAAAATTTGGGTGTGTGAATATGTCTAATGTTGATAGGCAATGTAGAATCTCCATATAATTACTTTGTTTAATTTTAACCCAGACATCTAATAGTGCCCATCTGATGTAATGCTTCTGGAAGTACTGGTGAGCCTTATGGGAACTGGTGAGACTTATGAGAACTAATGGACTTTCTGTAGAAATATGACAAGCAACAAAAAAAGAATCAGTAAAAACCATTTCAGCAAAACTAGAGAATGAAATAGTGGCTAACGGACTGAAAGAAGGCAATCTACATACCAGTACAAGGAAAGAAAGCTTAAAAAAATGTGCAAATTTTTGCATTTTATCCTTAATTTAATTTGCTAGGAAAATAATGCTTAATATCATTTAATGCTGATTAGGGATGTTCAAGTTGGCTTGAACAATGTTCAAGTTGGCTTTAGAAAAGACTAATGAGCAATAGATTTTACTCAGCGATGCACACTGAATAATTGAGAAAGCCACAAAATATCAAACATAAGTCAATATGAGCATCACTGGATTATAGAAAAACATTTGATTGTATTAACCATGCCATGCCGAAAAAGTCCCTAGGAAAATGGGAATTTCATTGTCCTCAAAATCAATACACAAGTCAGGAAATCCAATTTGGATGAAATGTAGTGAAACAGACTGGTTCCAGGTCAGCAAAGGAGTAAGACAAAGCTACATTCTCCACTTATTTATTAAAACAATATTAGCATTAGATCCTCCCATGCCATGTAGCAGGAGTCCTCAGCCCCCAGTCTGTGGAAGGGCATCGGTCTGTGGCATGCCAGCAACTGGGCTACAGAAACAAGTGAAGCCCGACCTGCAGGATGCAGGCAGCACACAAAACCATGACCCCTCTAGCCTGTGGAAAAATCTCTCTGGTGCCCAAAAGGTTGGGGCTACTTCTATGTAGCATATCAAGCAACAAGGAGCCTATAGAATTTTCGGTCTTGGGCAAGGACGTCAGCATCTTTTCATGTGATATTTAGAGTCTGTAAGTCCTCCATGAATGTTCTTCACCATGTATTTCAAGGGTGTTCTGTTGGTCATTTGGAATCGAGGGTGGATGGATCAATTTCATTGCCATCTTGGAGTTTTGATTGTTCTACATTTGAGGAATATGATCTGCCAGTTGGAGTCTTCTGCATGCAACAATATTATGTTGTTTGCAGAAGAAACTCTTTTGGGGCACATCTAGTAATATGGTCAAAATAGTGATTTTTTAAGATTCAGTGAATGCATCTTCGTTAGTCTTTTGTTAATACTTGCTGACATGTTCCAAGTCAAACACTGGAGAAACAAAAACATTAACAACTTGTGCTACATTGATGACACAATTCTGATAGACAAAAATGTAAATGATTTGTAGTTTCTAGCAATTAAAGTCAGGAGGCACAGTGAAAAAAATGGGACTAAATATAAATATAAAGAAGATTAAACTAACTGCCAAAGTTACAGCAACAAGCCATACAATTAATGATGAAGATACTGAACTGATGAATGGCTTCTGCTTTATAGGATTAACTATCAACAGTAAAGGAACTAGGAATCCAAAAGCATCCTGCGGATCTGGTGCAGTCTGATAATTTTTCAAGGTCTTGTAATAGATGTTCTGATTCTGAAAAGTATCTATACAAAGATCAGAATCATGCCGGCAAATGTCTCCGCTGTACAGTGGCTTCATTGAAGTAAAATATAGACTTTGAAAGAGCAGAATAGATTAAAATGTATTTACACTTTTGAAAATGTATGAGAATATCATGGACAGCCAAGAAAACAAACAAATAGATAAAAGAGCAAATAAACGGTATTCATTAGACTCAAATTATTAGCTCAAGTCAGTGGTAGTAAACCTGGTCCCTACTGCCCACTAGTGGTAGTTCCAGCTTTCATAGTGGGCGGTAGGGATTTTCTCCGATACGGAAGCACTTTCCTTTTTTTAAAAATTTAATTGTCTTTTTTTAAAATATTCATAGCATTATTTAAAAACATTTTCATTAGGTTTTCATAAAATTCCCCATGACAATTTAAATTTCTGAAAATATACTATTTGTATTGTCTGTGCATAAGTTTAGTTCACGTTACGTAAGTGAAACTAAATGGTGCTATAGTGCGACCACAAACAAAAGAGCCTCATCCCAGAATAGTTTGCGCATCTCCCCCCACACCACTCAGCTGTAACAGACAAGCAGAGCTGGTAGCCGGCCCCCCCAAACCCAATCCACAATGCGCAAGAGGCATGCGCAGACGATACACAGCGCATTGCTGTGGAACCGGTGGGTGGTTAGAAAATTTTAGTACTAACAAAGATACAAAAGTGGGCGGTAGGTATAAAACGGTTGACTACCCCTGGCACAAGTGATCATATTTTGGAATATTATTTATTTATTTATCATATAAATTTAGAAACTGCCCATCTCCCTCACAGAGGGAGATGATGTGAAGACCTAGCTTTCTGACAAAGTCTAGGATGCCGGGACAGGGAGAGGTGGGGGAGAAAAAAAGAGAAGAAGAGGATGATCAGTAAATAGGTAAAGGTAAAGGTAAAGGTAAAGGTTCCCCTTGCACAAACATGCTAGTCGTTCCCGACTCTAGGGGGCAGTGCTCATCTCTGTTTCAAAGCCGAAGAGCCAGTGCTGTCAGAAGACGACTCCGTGGTCATGTGGCCGGCATGACTCCGCTAAAGGCGCATGGAACGCTGTTACCTTCCCACCAAAGGTGGTCCCTATTTTTTCTACTTGCATTTTTTACGTGCTTTCGAAACTGCTAGGTTGGCAGAAGCTGGGATAAGTAACAGGAGCTCACCCCATTACACAGCAGCACTAGGGATTTGAACCGCTGAACTGCCGACCTTCCAGTCGACAAGCTCAGCGCCTTGCCCCTGAGCCACCACATCCCCTATGATCAGTAGATAAAAAGCCTCAAATATAGCAGTGATGGGTGCACCATTGGAAAATTTGAAGGACAATCTTGAAGATAGGCCATTCTGGAGAAATAGAAGTCTCAGCATCAACTTAATGTTATAGCATCATCCTCATCTTCTAACCATCATAAGTAGCCATAAATATTCATTGCTAATCCTAATGACTATGTGTCTCATGACGTAACACTAGTTTGCTCTCTTGTGGTTATGTTATAAGGTTGCAATGTAGTATACAAAAAACTAAGCTTGTCACTGCCCCTGAACATCTCTGTCCAAAAGTGTGCATGTGGAGAAATGTGCATTATCATATCACAATGCAAAGGCCACTCTTTATAGACCTGTATGCAATATTATAATGCAAATATAAAGGGGGTAATATCAATATGTCACAATCTTTACTTCTCATTTTGGTGTCATCTTGGCTAACTAATGATGATTTTGGACATAATTGCTTTTACTTTCTCTTCAGTTTCCTATGCAGTTACAAGTGCAAAAGATCAAACTTAGATAAAGGTGTTTATAGTGGCTGTAAATCTCATTGAGTGAAGGAATGTGAGAGGCCAGGAACAATCTTAATTCACAAGCTGAAGTTCCACACAAACTCAAGATCAAGGAATCAGAACTAAGGAGAATCGTACCAGTCCAGAGGCCAGCAATTTCAGAAAGTTAGATCCAAAGTTGGAAAGATGTTCACTAAGAGAAGTTTTATCCCTTTTTAAAGATTCCTGACCCAAGAATGCCTTTTTCTTTCAAGCAACCTCGTTTAACTTCTCTGTTCTACTCACTTGATCTTTCTATGTATGCAAAGGGTGAGGATCTTTGCCTGCCCAATTCCTGAGGCAGCCAACTCCACCTACTATTATGGTTCCTGTGACAGGTGGCTTATTACTTGACTGCTCCAGATCTGCAAGCTCATCCTTCAACAGGCCCCATGATTGCTAAGCCTCCTATGCAGGTACCTGAAAGTCTGCTGAGCCTTGTATTGCAAGATCAAAACCTAGCCTGACCTGCTCCTCTAATTCAAAGTTTAATTTGTAACACGTATCTGTATAATAAGTAAGGCAACTACTATGTACAACTAACAACTGTAAGGCTCTGAAAAGAGGGAAATATGGATTTCACTTGAAAGGGGAAATAGATTAGGGGAATTAGATTGATTTACATTTGCCAAGATATAGATACAGTAAATCTGAGAAGTTGCTATGAAGCTATGAAGCTGGTGTAGATAAATCCATAGTAATCCTAGTTGAATACTAAGTCTTGAGATGTCTACCTGCTTTTACCTCCCTCCATGAAGGTTTGTGGGAAATGCAGTCCCAAGCTGCTCTCTGTTCTGATCTATAGCATTTGATATGGGATGTCAGACCATGCTTAAATCATAGCTTCTACACAAAAGTCAAGAAGGAAAGTCTCAAAGAGCTTTCTTGATATGGATGTCCTGAGTGAGGATTACAAACCTTTGGGAAGAAGAAAAGTGGTAATTTACAAGCAATCCTTGGCTTATGGCCATTTGTTTAATGATGGTTTGGAGTTTCAAATGACCTCAACAAAAGTGATTTATGGTCCATCTTTGAAGTTACAAGAATTGCACCATGCCCATAGTCACATGATTGCAATTTGGGTCCTTGGCAGCTGACTCACTTACAATGGTTGCGGGGGTTTTGGGATCACAATTTGTTACCTTCCAATTGGCTTCCAACAAGCAAGGTCAATTGGGAAAGCTGGTTTCTCTTAATGACTGTGTGATTCACTTAATAGCTGTGTGATTTATTAAATGATTATAAAAATAGTTGTAAAATTGGGTCTGGTCATCTGAAAAGTTGCTTAACAACTGCATCACTTACCTATCAAAATTCTGGTCCCAATTGTAGTTGTAAATCAAGAACTATCTATATTACTAAATCAAGAAATATCAACTGAAAGAGTTCATGGACAAGTCATACACAGATGGAGTGGGTGGAAATTCTAAAATATATGCTTATTTAACCCCAAGGTAGTCATATTCAGGTGCTTCATTGGCCAATTCAGAATAACTGAAACTTTTGAAGATATATATGGATGCACAGTGAAGGTTTTTAGCTATTTGTGCAGTTGAAGGCTTTCTGCTGTCCTTCTGGATAATAAACAAAGGGAAAATAAAGAGTCTCCATTCGATGGGGAATCGTGAGCTCCCAGATCTCTCTTGATGAGCTTTAAAGTGCTGCCCAATTGCTGAGAAAGCTAGAGATTGTCAAGTGAGTGGACACTCCTATTCCTATCTAACCGGGTACTATTCTTAGGTAAAAAGTGTAATCCCATCATTGCTGAAATCCACAATGCAAAATCTTATTTAATAGTCACTGCAGAATTTCACAAATGCAGGAGGTTTCATGACCTATCAAGGTAAATGTCAGAGTCTGTCAGCAGTGGCTCTCCATAGAGTTTCTGACTAGTTTTGGGTCTCCAGAAGTTATATTCTCCTTTTCCATCTCTGTCTCCCCCAGCCTTGTCTGCAGATCTTCTGATTACCTCAGAAATGCTTTCCACTTTCTTGCTCCTGGGACATCTCAGTAACTCAGAACTGAAGGCTTGTGCTTCTATACAGGGAAATATTTGACTGAACAGGTCTTGGGAGTTAAACTTTAAAGTAAGTTCCTATATTACTTGGAGAGATGGCACAGAGCATCCTTTCCACTGGGGAATGACCCACATTCATTCTTCATATAGACCTGCACAAAGGTCTACGCTCACAGTCCATTGAAGGAAGTCTGTTTCACTGCCTATAAGTTCAATGAAGTAAGCCAGCTAATAACAGCAAAACTAAGGATAGAAGCTTTGTAAAGCTAGCTTTATTTCTGCCAGGTTTATAGAATGTGACTTACAATACATAACTACATAAACCAAGTTTTCTTTCACAGACTACAACTTCTGATATAAGGAATATATTGCTTCAAAGTCCTTTGAAATTTTGAATGGAATTTCTAGAAAACACCTGCTAGATAAATAAATAAAGAGAAAGAAAGAGGGGGAAAAAATCGGAAATAGAACACATGGCCTTAATTAGAATTTAAGGCATTCCATTGGTATTAAAATAAATGTTTCTCTCTTCTAGACAGATAACTGGAAGGACTTTAATGTCAAGTAGTATTTCCCAGAAAAGAAACAAGAGCTATGGCAGATAACAATAAAACCACATCAACCTATGATCCTGGAAATTGTGTCCAAGGAAAGTGCACTTTTTTTTGTGCATCAGTACTACAGGGAATACACTAGAACACAAAGATCTTGCCTCTGAAATTTTGACATATTCACTAGTCTGCAAGATCCCTAGTTTTTTTTTGGAAAAGGTAATATACTGTAGTGGATATGGTGCTGGATTGGGACCAGGGAGACTGAAGTTCACCTTCAGCCACGGAAGTGATTTGGGTAAGTCACTTTGTTTCCACAGTCTCTGAGGCAAGTGTTGAGGGGAACAATAGAAACTGTATAATTTAAATTTCCCTAGAATACATAGCTCATGTTCAGAATACATTTCCAACACTTTTCCATACAGTTTCAGGGGTTTGTCCATTAAACTGAATGCAGAGTCTTCAGGATAAAACTTTTTTCAGCTTGGGGGATATAAAAATATACAATATTTTTTAGAGCTACTGAAGTATTTTTGTTTCTTAAAATATTATATATTCTGTCTTAGAATAATTTCTGAATACCTTTACCAGATTGCTCAGTAGCTTTGGAAATGACCTCTGATATGCTTAGATGTACTCAGTGGTGGGATTCAAATAATTTAACAACCGGTTCTCTGCCCTAATGATTTCTTCCAACAACCAGTTCAGCAAACTGCTCAGAAAGTTAACAACCGGTTCTCCCGAAATGGTGCGAACTGGCTGAGTCCCATCACTGGATGTACTCCCAATAACTATATCTCCAGTAATTAAGATAGTATTCTTTTGAAGTGAAGTTTTGTTGCCACTTGGTGGCGATAGCTGCGTACAACAATTCCACTGCTGATCCTAACAGGCAGAATACGTTCCGGAAATTCCTAAAAATTAATTCAGTTTTATTTCGGTAAAAAAATTGGGTGGTCTCGTAATTTCAGATTTAAAAATTTAAGTTTTCCATCACAACTCAGGATTGAGACATCTCCCAAACTGTTAACCACAGTGAAGTTCAATTCAGTTGAATGTGCTGTTGTTTCCAAAAAAATATATTTTCTCCCTGACCTACAAGTTCTTTGACTTTCAATACTTAGTGAGCTACTGAATAAGGGAAAAAAAGAGGATAAAGGGATAAAGAGGAGTCAGCAGAAAGCCTTAAGTTCATCCCTGCAATAGAGCAAAACTTCTCTGCTTGCTTCTTTTTGCTTTCCCCCATCCTTGCAAGTGATACTCACTTAAGTCCTCAGAATGTTTCTCAAAATGCTCAGCTCAAAATCTCCTACATTTTAAAATTCCACATCTTGATTTAAAAATCAAGCAATTTTGAACAGGTTATTAATTACTATATATTTTAGGCCCCCTATCCCCTCAAATAGTAAATGTCCAAATCAGTATAATTTTCTGTTTTTGGGACCAAATATTCACTATATCAATGTCGTCCTCTGATCTCTTATTTTTCCCAAAATCTTGCAACAATCTGAAGTTCTGAATTTCCCAAAACTGCCAGCAATCCATCAGTAAAAAGCTTCCATTTTGAAAATGTACACTAAATCCTAAATAATGATTGTTTCCCTGATTTCAAAGGTATGCAAAACATAATGAGCCATATATCATAGTACTGAGGGGTGGAATACTTGCATTAGAAGTTGTATGTTATCAGCCAACATCTCTCTCTCTCTCTCTCTCTTTTTACATTTTGGAATGGTTGAGGAAATTTAAGGAACAATCTGGGGAGTTGATTGCACAAACTCCTTAAAATTCCTAGGAACTCACCTTGTCCTGCCAAAACATACTACAGCCCTGCTTCCTTCTGAAGTGTGTCTTTTGATACAAAGCACTGCACAGTGCTGATACAGTGCTCTAGCTGTCAGAAATAAGACATGCCATAGAGAAGATTAATGTTTACTCCATTCCCCAAATGATGGAACTGTGTCGCTAACATATATCAATAAAAGAATCCTCATTGTTTTTCTTTTGCTATAAATTATTCCTTCCCTTATATATATGCCAGTATGGTACCATATTATGCTTGATAGTTTCTCCACTATCATTGGGGACTTGTGTAGCACTTGGTCTGTCAGCTCCCTGCTCTGGGGTTAAGTCACTGGAATATCCACATTCACATAATTCTACTTACCCCCACAGAGCCCGACATTTGCAAAAAGTAGGCAACATTTTCTTCCCATTGTATTTTATGTTACATGCAGAAGCAAATATTTTCATAAGCCACATCTAAAGTTGATAATCTCCTGCCCACAAAGGAGTTTACCTAAATCTGATCTTGCTTAACTTGGAGAGCATCTGTACATGATAATTATATAAATTGAAATTATATAATTATATAAATTGAAAGCTACATACATTACAACCTTAGTATAGTAGGCAGTAAGATCTGGGAAAAGCCAAAGCTGGAATATTAACATTTATATCTATATTTATTTTTAGAATGCATTGTTCTACCTGAAGATGAATGCTTCTATTTTGACAGACCAAGCTGTGGGGGACCCTTCCCGCTCCCTCCAAGCCAACAAATGTCTCCTTTGACAAGATCTTTTCAGCCTTAGCCCCTTCTCAGGGGCTGCAAATAAATGAGCCCCACTAGGTCCCCTTGTCCCCCAGCCTGCCTATTTTGTCTTGCTGGCTCCCACATAAATAATGCAACAAAGGAGGGTCCTGCCCATCTTACGTTGGGTGAGGAGCCAACTTGTCACTTCCCTCGGAAGCCTTGTTGCCCCAGCACAGGTGCTTAGACTGACTCTCTGCTCTTGAATTATTCACCAGAGATCAAGTTAACATGCAAAGAAGTATTTCTGCATAGCATAAATGTTCATGACGTTTCAGGGCTTTTTCTTCTTTTTCCAAGCCTACTCATTAAACATGGGTAAAATGCAATGGAATGGGGAGGGGAAGATGTACATGCATGCATGTGTGCACATATGTGAAAAATGCTGGTCTAGGAAAGACTCTTGGGTATTGGATCTCTGTGAATATCTCTGGGCATGAAAGAGAATTGAGGGAGACAGACAGTGGTGGGTTTCTACCGGTTTGCCCTAGTTCGGGTGAACTGGTAGCAGCGGTGGTGGTGGAAGGCTCCGCCCACCCACCCGGACATCATCAAAGACGCTTTGTGCATGTGCAGAAGGGCCATGCACGAGCAAAGTTTCAAACTGGTAGCGAAGGTAAGTGAAACCCACTACTGGAGACAGATGGACAAACTGAGAGAGTGATAAAGCAGGGGATAGTTCAATAAACACTCAAGGAAAAGTTGTCTTTAATCAAAGAATAAGGTTTTCCCCCCAATCCTCATCTTTTGCTTGGGCCTTCAGATCTTCTCTGTAAATTAGACTTCACGCATATCACTTCTTAGAGGTACATTTAGTTAGAACAATTTATCAGATAGCTAGAAAAATCAGTGGAATGACTTGCCTCCAGAGTTTGTGAGTGCTAAAATACCGGAGGTTTTAAAAGAGATTGGACAGCCAATTGTCAGAACTGTATTCAATTTCTGCTTGAGCAGGGGGTTGGATAGAAGACCTCCAAGGTCCAACTCTGTTATTCTGTTGTTTTTTTAGATAGGGAAGACCTGTGCCACACATTAGCTTCATATTAAACTGATTTATTGTTCATAACCATGCACAGGATCTAGTCAACTAATAATCAGCACTAATTTGGCTTTAGATAAGGGTTAAGGAAGAGCAGTTGGATTTAGTATGCTTGTGACAAGGTAGAGAGGTGGACCTGATTCCTTTGTTGACTCTACGCCCCTCCAGGTTCTGCCATTCCTTTTCCTATCTCATTCCTGGGGTCAAAATTTTAAAAACAAGCCGAATGAAAGTTGATGAGAGAGAGCATCTTTGCAGGATAATGGGCGTTCTGGTTCATAAACACCACCCAGGATTTAAAGAGAGCTACTGACAACAGCAATCTCCTGAAATGAGCACTTAAAAAAGCAAATTGCTTTCATGACTATATTGAAGTGAAATTGATCACCTAGTTTTTAAACTATATCTTTAACTACCTATAGTTTTTAATTGACTATCTATAGTTTTTAAACTATATGTTTATATAATTAAAAATTGCAACCAAGTATCTAAATCAAAGGTGTCAAACTCATGGTATCACATTGTCATCACAAGACGTATCATGATTTTTTCCTCCTCTAGGTGGGTGTGGCCAGCACATGACGCATCTGGCTCATGGGGTCGCAAGTTTGACACTCTTGATCTAAAACCTAACTTTACTTTTCGAAAGTCCTAGCTGATATTAATGGGCTTTTCTTCAATTATTGTACAGTATAAACTTTCTTGCTATAATGTTATAAAATCTTCATGAAGAGTTTAACTTCCCATAGGAGAAAGTAGAAAGCCATAAAGCAATTTACATTTACAATTGAGATTTCAGTAATACATCCATAAAGCATACAAATACAGCTTAATCCAGTTTGTTAAGCATACTGTCTACTCTTTTTGAATTTCATTACCCTTTTGTACCTTTGCAGTATTCATAACTTTCTGATGCATACTCACAGGAAAGTGCAACATTTATGTTCTTGTGAAACGATCACAAGAAGACCTGGTCTAGGTAAAGATGTTTCACTAAAAAAATACAGCTTGGGGGAATGGTAAATCCATTTATGGAATTCTCTCCTCTGTGAGATGCAATGCAAAAGGAAAATGACAAAGACAAAAGTAATCAGTCCAGTCTCTTATAATGGCTTTATAGAAACTCCTTAACCTTTGTGATAATTCTATTTACTTTCTTTTAAATCCATAGTTTCTGATTGTGCAGTTGTGTATTTTAACATTTTAAATACATTGTTAAGTGGCTCTGAGGGTTTTTATATTGCATGAAGAACAATATTAACCAATTCTAATTTTTTTGTTAATTTTGAACAAAATATTTCTATAGCTTTTCACAATTGTTCAAAGCACTTCACATGGATAATCTAAATACAGATCTCAGTGGAATGGTTGCCTCCAGAGATTGTGGGTGCCCCATCACTGGAGGTTTTCAAGAAGAGATTGGATAGTCATTTGTATGGAATGGTAAGTGTCCTACTTGGGCCGGGGGTGGATTAGAAGACCTCAAAGGTCCCTTCCAACTCTGTTATTCTATTGTTATTCTGTAAGATTGGAATTTGGGTAAACAACCCAAAGTGTACTTCAACAGTTAAGAAATTGCTTGGCTTTGAAGTAATATCCCACAAATCTTATCTTTCCTAAATAACTGTTGCAGTGAGGAAAACTGTTAAATATCACTTATTACTTTTCCTGACCTGATGCCTGCTTAAAAGTGTTGTGACTGTAATTCCTTGAATTTGGCATCTGGGCAATCTGGGAGTTGTAGACCCAGATTATTAGCAGAGCACAAAGTTAGAGAAACATGTCTTATTTCGAAGCTTCTAAACCTTAGTAACTTTTCAGATGTTGGACTTCAATTCCCAGAATTTGCTGGCTGGCTGCCAAGTTGTCAAGGTTGAGAAGGTTGAGAAACATTGTCTTACTGGTTTCCATTATCACTTGCTCTGCGTTAAGCTTTTTGTGGGCCAATAGGGATGGCAGGAAAAGCATTCATCAAGGCAGCAGAAAAACACTTCTGTTTGCGAGAATGAAACACTGGGCTTCACCCAAATCGTCCTTTTAATCAAGGTGTAAGAAGTAACAGTGAGCAGAGATCAAAATTAAATCCAGGGATAAAATATACTGAAGATGGGGATAATGCCAGACTCCAGAAGTAAGGTACAATACAGCATTAAACAAACAAACAAACAAAAAACGAGGCAAATAATTTTAAGATAAGAAGGCTATCTCTGTAGTGGGGAAGATTTACATACATGGATACCAAGGTTAGCAGGAACAACTATAATCAAGAAATGAAAGTGGACGTTCGGCTTGAACTTTTTGTGCAAGGAGAAACCAGAAAGATCAATTTAAGGAGATATGCAGCTTGCTGAAAAATGAAGCCTATAAGCACAATATTTTCTTTCTTTTGGGGAGGTCACAACATCACAGGGCAAAAAAACATCCCCATCGCCAGAGATGGTTCTTAAGGCCTGTGGTTACCCAAATTGGGCCTTTACTAAATAAGCATGTAGGACAGGGTGTCAAACTCATGGCGTCATGCTTTTTCCCTTCGCTAAACCATGGATGGGTGTGGCCAGTGCATGATGCATCCGGCCCACAGGCTGCGAGTTTGATGTCCCTGGTGTAGGAGCTATCAAGGCTGAGCTATGGCAGGAGTCAAACATGTCAACAGTAAAATAATAATAATAATAATAATAATAAATATGTGTGTGCATGTGTGTGTGTGTGTGTTTGTGTATATAAAACCAAACTTGGTACACAGATGACTTACCCTCTGGAGACAAAAACTGTAGAGGTAAGACACCCCTAATACCCCTTGGTGTGTGTGGTGTGGGTGTGGGTATGTTCCAGAATAACTTTGGAGCGCCTTGTGCAATTTCAACCAAATTTAGTACACAGATGACTTACTCTCTAGAAAAAAATACTGTGGGGGTAATATATATGTCACAATTTGTGTGTCACAGATTATAGTTTATGTTGTCTTTGTTCTAAGGAGGTTAAATGTTCCTTTCCCAAGTTATCCTTGTATATGTATGAAACATACCTTTCATATATAGTGTTGAATTACAAAGAGGCAATTTTATATTCCTCCTTGGCCATGGAATTTAGTTGATACTTTAGGTCCTTGTCCTGGTTTCATATATATGAAGTACAGCTATATATGTTCCAATGAACCACTGGATTATTTTACTTAAAACCTTGCTCCCTTTGCATAAAAATTACACAAATTCTTTGTGAACAGCATACCTTTCTTTTTATTTTCTGAACATTTTTTTTATTGAACATATTCTGCAGAAAAATACAATTTAGCAGGTACTTCAATGCCATGCAATGAAATTACTGAAGGAACAAACAACAACACAAACCAAATCATGCATAGTTCAGACTTGAAAAATAGATATAATTGTGGCAGAAGATCTTTTCATTTATTATCTGGACTACAAAATGGACTTATTTCCCCCTAATAATCGGGTTCCTCAGTTTTTACCTCATTCCACTAGTTTATTTATTTTATTTATTTATTTATTTATTTATTTATTAAACTTTTATACCGCCCTTCTCCCGAAGGACTCAGGGCGGTGTACAGCCAAAATAAAAAGCAATAAGTATACAAAGTTAAAAATCAATTTAAAATACCTATTCAATAGTGGCCGAATTAAAACCGTCAAATTGACCAACCTAAAATACCCCATATAAAATTACAGAAGATTTAAAAATTTAAAATTTAAAATTTAGAAATTTAAAAAATCTAAAAAATCAGTCCAGTCCCGCTTGAATGAATAAATGAGTTTTTAATTCCAGATGAAAGGTCCGAAGGTCAGATATTTGGTGCAAACCGGGGGGAAGGTCGTTCCAGAGAGTAGGTGCTCCAACAGAGAAGGCCCTTCCCCTGGGGGCCGCCAGCCGGCATTGCTTGGCGGGCGGCACCCTGAGAAGTCCCTCTCTGTGAGAGCGTACGGGTCGATAGGAGGCATAAGGTAACAGCAGGCGGTCCCGTAAGTACCGGGCCCTAAGCCATGGGCGCTTTAAAGGTGGTAACCAGAACCTTGAAGCGCACCGAAGACCACAGGTAGCCAGTGCAGACTGCGAGGAGTGGTGTTACCCGAGAGCAACGTGGTGCTCCCACAATCACCCGCGCAGCTGCATTCTGGACTAGCTGAAGTCTCCGGGTGCACCTCAGGGGTAGCCCCATGTAGAGAGCATTGCAATAATCCAGGTGAGAAGTGATGAGAGCATGAGTGACCGTGCATAAGGCATCCCGGTCCAGAAAGGGGCGCAACTGGCAAACCAGGCGAACCTGGTAAAAAGCTCTCCTGGAGACGGCCGCCACATGGTCTTCAAACGACAGCCGTCCATCCAGGAGAACGCCCAAGTTGCACACCCTTTCCGTCGGGGCCAATGACTCACCCCCAACAGTCAGCTGCGGTTGCAGCTGACTGTACCGAGATGCTGGCATCCACAGCCACTCCGTCTTGGATGGATTGAGTCTGAGTCTGTTTCTCCCCATCCAGACCCGTACGGCCTCCAGGCAACAGGACAGCACTTCGACAGCTTCGCTGGGGTGGCCTGGGGTGGAGAAGTACAGCTGAGTATCATCAGCGTACAGATGATAGCTCACCCCAAAGCCACTGATGACCTCGCCCAACGGCTTCATATAGATGTTGAACAGGAGAGGCGAGAGAATCGACCCCTGCGGCACCCCACAAGTGAGGTGCCCAATTTAAGCAATAAAAAAGCATCATCCCCGCTTCCCTGGAATATTAGTATATTCCATGCGCTTCTTTTCAGTTGTATCACAAATGAAATGTCATCTGTTCTAGCTTTGGCATGCAGAATTAGTCTTCCTCCTCAAAAACAGCTACTCCATAATGTCCAGCTGGAACGTACACAGCAGCTTCCACCTCTCCTCCACCCTTGCTTTGCTTCTGGAAGTGGATCTCCAGAGCTTCACACATCATCTCCCTCTCTAGGACATCTGGAATCTCTGTCAGCAGGACCGTACGAGGACAGACGGAAGGATGGAGCTAAGATGTAGAAAAAAATGGAGACTGGTGAACAAATGCCACAGGTGAAGATAAATGTAAACCCAAGAACAAGTTGTTAAAACAAAAACAAGATTCAAGAGATCTTGGATCCTTTAAATTGGGAGTTTTGATATGAGAGGGTTGAATATCCAATTCATTGTTGTGGTCCGCCAGCAGCCCACGGACCTGGCAACTGAGTCAGATAGTGAGGCGGTTGGGGAGGACAATGGGCCAGTCCTGGAGTCAGGGGAAGGCTCGCATGAGGGCTCTGCATTGGAGGCAGAGATGGGGCCAGGGCCATCTGTAAGCAATGCGGGGCCTCTGGAGCCTCCAGAGGCGGACAGCAGAGAGGCAGAGGAATGGGAGGAGCCTGTTCCTAGTCCATGCATGCAAAGAGCTGCCAGAAGGCAAGAGCAGTTGAAGAAAAAAAGACAACTTGGGAGTAAGGCCAGAAGATGATTGGTCACTCCCATAAGGCTTAAAAGAGCAGCAACAAGCCCCATTGGATTCTTTGTAGAAAATCAAAATTGGTTTCCGTGCTTCTCAGCATCTCTTGAACTTTGGGGGGTTTTGCCAAGAAAAGCTTTTGGCAGGTTGCCAAGGAAATCAAAGGTTGGTGATAAGGCCGATGGACTGGTTATTAAGAATTTTGTTTTGGACTAAGCCGAGAATGAATTAATTATCAGCTGTTTTAATAAAATAAGTTTGTTGAGGATTGAACTGGGTTTAGTAGTCACTATTGGGCCTTGGTCACAACATTCATATGCATGACAGGCCCATTCTACAGTAATTTTAATGGACCATAGAATGTCTTTTAATTTCTTCACTGGCACCAAGATGCAAAGGTACCCATTATATCTGCATTACACAATTAAATGTATGGGATTTATGGAATCACTTTTGCTCAACTTTTGAAAAGAGTTTTAAGCTGAGTTAAAGGAAACCATTTTTCCCTCTTTTATATACCATTTTTCTATGCAATTACTGGTGCTATAATGTATCAGAATTTGGCATTGAGAAGGAAGATCTTTCTCAAATTAGGGCCAGAGATGGCTATTGTTTAGGGCAGAGCCTCCCTAAGAATAGTGACTGTCTCTCTGTCAAGAACTGCATGTATAAAAGGGCAGAGTTTCAGTTGTAAAGTTCCACCTGCTTTATTGTATCTTTTGACCCGTCTGATTCCAGAGACACTCAAGCCCCAAAATCTTGTGATGTGGCTCCCATAAATCTCCAAACATTTAATGCCAAGTTTTAATTTTTACAATGAGAGAGAGAAAAAAAATGATTAAATATATGACTGGCAAATAATCGTGTGAATGACTTATATTTTGAATTAAAGTTTAATATAAATGAAACAAAATCTAATTCTGCCCCACCCATTACTTTTAGAAAACAGCAACTCCCATCGCTGTAGTCTCTGGATGGGGAGCATAGTTTGCTTAAGGAGAGGAGAACGCAGTGTGTCCAAGTTTTCCCCTCACCTGTAAATCTGCAATTTCCCCATGTAAGCAATGTGATGCCTTGACCTGATGGGTCTCCTTTCCAAGCAATACCTGGAACAGCCCTTTTTCAACAATCCGTTCAGCCACTGTAAGGGAGGAAAAAGCCTGTGCTTGAAATCTGTAACAGACACTTGCCCCCCATATATCTTTACAGGTGCAAGTCAAAACATATTCTACAGATAACAAAGCACACTGTTGCTGGATTTTTTTCAGTTTTGTGCCCACCTCTTTCAGAAGGAAAATAAATATGCTTGAATGGAGCAGCAAAGCAAAAAAAAATATATATGGAAAAACATGCTTTAAAAAATTGAACACTTATGGGTGTTCAAACAAAAATGCTGAAATTAAAATGTTACTAAATTACTAAACTAAACATTACTAAACATTATAATGTTCTACAACAATTAGGTAAAATTAGAAATACTCCAGTTCACCTGTCTTATGAAGAAAAAAAATTAACCAAATAGACTTTTAAAGGTCTTAAAGTTAGGAGGCATTGAATAAGGTATTGATGGGAGTGTTGTGAGCAAGGGAAAAGTTAATAAAGTACAAGGAATCAGATTTTTAGTAATAAAATAGAAGTCATTCTCATACTAAACAGTACAACACTGCGGAACTACAGGTACTCCTTGTTTGGCAATGCCTTGTTTAGTGACCATTCAAAATTATGGTGACGAAAAAGTAATTTTATTATCGGTTCCTATATTTAAAACTCACAAAGGGCTGTAAAGAGAAGGAAAGCTGAAGTAAGATAATAAGCACAGTAGTGGCTTCACTTAAAGACCAAGCTGTGAGTTATCACTATAAAGGACTATGTGTAATTACTTTTGGCTTAATGCAGGGGCTATAGTACCAGTGATTGTTTTAAAAAGGGTTATGATAAATATACAGAGGGAATCTATTGATGGCTCAAGACTCCAAAGCTAGAAAACTTCTGGTTCTGAAGCTAGAAAACTTCTAACCAAGAGCGGATGGCCGCTCTTACAATTCTCAACCTGCCCTTGTGTGCTTCAATGGAAGTAGCTTAGGACAAATACAGAATCACTAATAAATCCAGAAGATGATATAACCATGAGCCCAGTGGTGGAATTCATTTTTTTTATACTACTGGTTCTGTGGGGGTGGCTTGGGGGAGTGGTGTGGCTTGGTGGGCGTGGCTTGGTGGGCATGGCAGGGGAAGGATACTGCAAAATCTCCATTCCCACCCCACTCTGGGGCCAGCCAAAGATGGTATTTGCCGGTTCTCCGAACTACTCAAAATTTCCGCTACCAGTTCTCCAGAACCTATCAGAACCTGCTGAATAGCAACCCTGCATGAGCCTCTCAATTTATGGAAGGAATGCTATTCCCCCACATGTGGCACACTCTTCCTTTTATCACATTTTCTCCTACCTCCATCATCTATAAAAGTCAGCACTACATTATCCGAGTTTGGGAGCTGTTCCAGATGATCCACCTCACCCCCTTGATTCTTCCGTTTGCTGAAAAACAGAACTAGCTTGTCGTGGAGCTGATCCTTGGATAAAGAGAAAGCAGACAATCCAGATAACAGCACTTGCTGGGAACTCTGCTTCAGGGAGATCTGCTGGAATCAGAAGGGGAAAAGTCTTGAGAAAGTAGAATTTAACAATAATATAGCATTATTATTATCTCTTTTATTCATTAAACATGAAACTCAGTCAACTGAACATTTAAAATTGTGTCACAAATACGATTGACTGGTGCTAATGGTTGAAACGGGTTGCTGCCAGCGTCCTAGGTATCAACCAAGTATCTTCTTAAAGTATATGATGTTCCAAGTAGCACAGTTTTTTGCAGTTTCGCTAGTGTTATTGCAGGAAGCTTCAACTTCTTGATGTGTTTTGTAAAATTCTTGGAATGGTAAAAATACCATTGTAAAAATGGTACCAAGTGCCCCAATGACAATGGGTATTACTGTTACATTCTCAACTTTCTTCAATTGTCCAAATTTTCCACTTTTGTCCCAGTCGCTTTACAATTGCTTGCCCTGGTTCCCTAGCAGTAGCAACTGAGCCTGTAGCCCATTTTTCGGCAGATGTCCAGGAGCCATAGCATCTGATATTTTCCTTGTTGACCGGTATGGAATTTTGTTGATTTCTTCTCATCCTTGGTGATGGTAGGTGCCTGGGTTGGTTCACGGTGGCTAAGCAACTACTGATCCGAAGACTGCATTTCCATAACTATAGGGATCGCACCAGTGGTGAAATCTGAACCAGTTTGCTACCAGTTCGCTAGCTGCGCATGCGTGCTGTGCGCCAAGTGTGCTGTGCACGCATGCACAGTTTGCACCAAATGTGCACATGCACAGTACATGGCAAAAGGAGGCTTTGGAAGGTAAATAGAAGAGCAGGGTGGGGGGGAGAGAATCGGCTGTGACAAACAATCTTGGGAACCTTTTAAAAAACTTTTTAAAGCATTTTTTACTACCATTCAGGCAAATAAGTAGTAAAAAATACTTTAAAAAAGTAAAAAAAAAAGGCTCAGACAATCATATGGCAGAGCTGTGATCTTGGGAACCTTTTGTTTACCTTTTTAAAGCATTTTTTTTTTACTACCTGTTCTGGGAATAGATAATAAAAAATGCTTTTAAAAAGTTTTAAAATGACTCGGATGATCACAGCTGTGCCGCGCAATTTCTTTACTTTTTAAAAGTATTTTTTACTACCAATTCACCTGAACTGGTAATAAAAAAAATGCTTAAAAAGTAAAAAAAAAAAAAGTTCCGATGATCGCATGTCGCTCAACTGATCGTTGGAACTTTTTTTTTACATTTTTTTACTACCAGTTCAGAGAAGCATTTTTTACTACTGGTTCAGGTGAACAGGCCTGAACCGGTAGCATTTCACCCCAGACCACACCCAATAGCTGCCCAGGTCCAGCCACGGGTTTGACTGGTCGACTGGTGATGATTGACTGATGCTAATGGTTGATACAGGTTTCTGCCAGCATCCTAGATATCAACCAAGTACCGTCTTAAGATGTATGGTGTTCTGAGTAGCGCAGTTTTTTGCCATTCCACTGGTGTTATTGCAGGAAACTGCAATTTCTTGATGTGTTTTACAAAATTCTTGGACATGGTACCAAGTGCACCGATGACAATGGGTATGACTGTTACATGTTTCATCCATAGCTGCGTACTTTCGATGGCCAGGTCATGATAGTTCATGATTTTTTTTAGTTCTTTTTCTTCAACTCTGGCATCTCCTGGTACTGCGATGTCAATAAACTGTACGTTTCGGTTTTCAACAACTGTGATATCTGGCATGTTGTGTTCCAAGCGACGATCCATCTCTTTTCGAAAGTCCCACAAGATCTTCACCTTCTCATTTTCTATAACTTTTTCCACTTTATATTCCCATGACTTTTTGGATACAGGTAAGTCGTATTTTTTACATAATGACCAGTGGATTAATTTAGCAACTCGGTCGTGTCTAGCTTTGTTGTTGTTGTTGTTGTTATTATTATTATTAGTTACATAGTCAACCAGATGTTCAGACTGGATTTAACATTTTTGTCTACCTATTGAGTTCTGAACCAATGGTGTTGGACATCATCATCATCATCACTGTTGTTATTGTTGTTTTGTTGTTGTTTTGTATCATCATCACCACCATCATCATCATTATTGTCTGTTGCACAGTCAGCCAGATTTTCAGACTGGATTTGGCATTTTTGTCTACCTATCAAGCTCTTTCCAAGGACTTGGGATAGGCAGATGCATGGTTAGTGCTGCTACAGGTATCTTTGCAGCAGGGGTGAAATGCTTCCAGTTTGGACCGGATCACACGATCCAGTAGCAATGGTGGCAAAAATCCCTGCTGCCCCCCCCACCCTAGCTGAGCTTCACGATCATCAGAGGGTTTTTAAAAAAACTTTTAAAAGCAATTTTTTCTTCGGCCGAAAAAATGCTTTTAAAAGTTTAAAAAAAGGCTCTGATGATCACGCGGCTCAGCTGGGATTGTCAGAACCCTTTAAAAGCATGTATTCCACAAGCTCTTCGACCAAAAAGATTATAGAAAAAATGTTTTTAAAAGATTCTGGTGAACAGGCAACTTAGTTGGGATTGTCAGAATCCTTTAAAAGCTTTTTTCCCTCTGGCGATCCCAGCTGAGTTGCCTGATCATCACAGGCTTTTAAAAGTATTTTTTTACAACTTCTTCAGTTGAAGAGGTTGTAGAAAAAATGCTTTTAAAAGTTTTTTTTAAAAAAGTTGGCCAAACCCACCCAGTCACATTACACCACCACCCCGCCAAACCACGCCCACAGAACCGGTAGTAACAAATTTTACATTTCACCCCTGCTTTGCAGAATGGAAACTGGTCCTAGTAAAGTGCCTTTTGCAATTGACTGATGCTGAACTTGTCAATCCCCTTTCCTACTTCCCCTTCCTCTCCCCCACTCCTCCCCTCTTTTCTCCCTTTCTCCCTTTCTCCCCTACTCTTGTCCCCTCTCCTTTCTTCTTCCCCTTCCCCTTTCTTCCATTCCGCTGTCTCCTTCTCCTCCTCTATCTTACCCTCTCCTCCTCTCTCCTTTCTTTCTTCTTTGTTGTACATTATTTCCCTTATTTGAGGGACATTATTTCCCTTATCTGAGCAACTCCCTTTTTCAAATAATATATACTTTCTTTTCTTTCTTTTCTTTTTTTTAAAATAATTTTTATTCAGCATTTACATCTTTAAAATTATTGTTACATTTTACAGCTTTCTGATACTGGCATCTTTGGTAATATCTATTTTACCTTTTAACCAACTATATACATATACATTTTATATATTACTAGCTAATTTCTATATTCATTACACTATAGCTGTCTATTACACATTATCTATTTCATTCTTCAAGAGAATAGTATCTTCTCTTTCTTTTTAAAAAAAATAAATTTTATAAAATATACAATTTAAAAACATTAGACGTGGTGCGTCTTGTCTGGTACAAACTTTTCTACATTTTTTCTTTTGTGTAGATTACAAAATTATGCATATTCCATATATACTTTTGGTACATTCAATCACAATCAGTTACATACATATTTCCTTCGTATCTATTCAAATCCTGTTTACTCCTATCTAATGTTTCTTATATTACTTTATTTTTCTCCCCGTTCTTCACTTTGTTTCTAATTCTCTATCCCTACATTCCTCCTTTTCTCTAGCCATTTATAAAATGTATTCCAGGTTACATAAAATTCCGATTCATCTTTGTCTTTGAGCTCCATTGTTAACCTGTCCATTTCTGCAGAGGTCAATATTTTGTTGATTATTTCTTCTTCCTGTGGGTTCTCTCTGCATTTTCAATTTTGTACGAAGGTCAACCTTGCTGCCGTTAATATGTGTACCATAAGATATATTCCTTCTTTTTTGTAATTATTCCTTACTATACCCAAAAGGAAGAGTTCTAGTGTCATATCTATCGTCTGGTTTAACATCTCTTCTAGCCACTGTTTTATTTGAAACTAAAAGTTCTTGGCTTTTGGGCATCCCCACCACATATGATAATAGGTGCCTAATATTTTTGCACATCTTGGCCAGTCTTGAGGGTGGGAGGTGCCACCTGTAGAACATCTTGTATTGATTTTTTTTTAAGGCAGTGGCTAGAGTAAGCTTTCTGTTCCTCTCCCATAGTTTTTGTCAGCTATCTAGATTGATGCCATAACCAAATTTTTTTACTCCAGGTGAGCATGGTCTCTTTCACTTGCTCTTTTAGCATGTCGTAATCCAGTAAACATTTATATAATTTCCTAATCATCTGCACATCTGCCCCTTGTAAGATTTCGCCCAATTCTATAGGTTCGGTCCTTATGCCCCATTCATTTTTATCTCTCATGTATCGTGATTGGACCTGAAGATATGCCCATCATTCTAGTTTTATCCCTTCTTCTTGTAAAGTCCTGTCTAGACCTCAGCTCTCCTTTTTCATTCAATATGTCTTTATACATGATCATTCTTTCTAATTTCATAAAATTTGGATGTTCAAACATCTCCAGGGTCGACAGCCAATTGGGAATTTCTATATAATTTTGTTGCTTAATTTTTATCCAAACATCCAATAGAGCTCTTCTGATGAGATGTTTCTGGAAGTATTCATGTGCTTTACGTTTCCCATCCCAAAGGATCGCGTGCCACCCCATTTGCATGTCATGTCCTTCCAGTGGTAGCAGCCTTCTGTTTTTTAAATTAATCCATTCCCTAATTCACGTGAGTGCTGCTACCTGGTAGTATTTTTCTCAATCAGGGAATCCAAATCCACCTCTTTCTTTCGAGTCTTGCAATAGTTTCAATTTAATTCTTAATTAATTCTTAATTTTTTCCCTTGCCAAATATATTTAGTTATTATTTTGTTTAAATTTCTAAAAAAATTTATTGGTATGGTTTAAAATAGAAAGAGTATCTTTGGCAGTATAGTCATTTTGACAGTTGCGATTCTCCCCATGAAGGAAAGTTGCAGGTTTTTCCACTCATCGAAATCTACCTTAATTTGGTCCACTAATTTATTGTAATTGTCCTCCTTTAGAGTAGCACATCTTGACGTCACATAAATACCTAAGTATCTCACTTTCTTTACTATCTGCATTTTAATTTTCTCAGCCAATTCTTTTTCTTGCATTTTACTTAGATTCTTAACTAAAATTTTGGTTTTTTCCTTGTTCACCCTCAAGCCTGCAACTTCCCCATATTCGCTCAATACTTTCATTAACCTCTCACCCAATTGTAAAGGGTCTTCTAGAATGAACACAAGGTCATCAGCAAACGCTTGCACCTTGAAAGTTTCCTTTTTTTATTTCCAGACCTTTTATTTGTTCATCTTTTCAGATAATTCTAGTGAAAACTTCTAGGGATAGGACGAACAATAACAGTGATAATGGGCATCCCTGTCTAGTTCCTTTCTGAATTTTAAAACTTTGTGCAGTTTCACCATACTACTTTGGCTTTTTGGGTAGAGTAGATTGCATTGAACATGTTTATGAATTTCTCCCCAAATTCCATTAGTTTTAACTGATTTGACATAAAGTCCCATTTAACGTTGTCAAAGGTCTTTTATGTATCAACAAACATTAAGGCCAATTTCTTTTCATTATGGGTCTCATAGTATTCCTATATGTTTAGTATGATTCTTTTTTTTTGAAAAAGGTTTTTTTTAAAATAAAGATCATTTTTGAACAGGATATCAGTCAGGTACATTATTGAACATAATTCAGATTTCACCCCCCATTGTATTATAACCAATATATTTCTTTCTTCCTCTTATTTGCACATATTTATCAAAAAATCTGTTCCATCCCCCCATTCTGCAATCAATATTTAAGTCAAGTCTAGTCCCCATATTTTAACCCCCTTTTTACCCTACCCTCTTTCAGTCCAAGTATAAAAGTAATTTTAATTTCATCAAGACAATTGTTATTACATAGCCCATTACCCAAAAGAACAAAAAGGATCAAATTATCACTTGTATTCTTGCTTAAATATCAAAATTCTCCACTTATCCTTTAATATATTTAAATCTAAGGTAAGCCATCCAAGATCCTTTCTTAGTGCTGTCATGCAATCACATCGACATATCCATCTTCCTAGAAATTGTCCTGAAATCACAAAGACAATCCTTCTTGTATTTCTTCCTCTGCCTCTAGATGTCACTCTTTAATACAGTTGCAGTTCACAAATAACAAAGTATCCATTTTGTTTCAATCGTGCTTAAGTAGCAGTTAAATTTCTTCTTGTTCTTAGATGTTTTAAATCATAAAGGTCAGTTTTCTTGTTCAAAATCCTTTCTTAAGAACATCCTGCAATCACAAAGATATATCCATCGTTCTTGAAATTATCTTGAAGTCACAAAGACAATTCTTTCTTTCATTTCTTCCTCTGCCTTTATGTGTCCTTCTTTAATTTACAGTCACAAATAACGCAGTGTCCATTTTGTTTCTGTGATACTAGACCACGCCTTTCCTTTGTCTCCACTCGTTTCCCTTTTTCCAAATTTTATCCCATTTTAATAATTTCTTTATATTTCTTTTGGTCCCAAATTACAGAGAGTAGAGGGATTTAGGGTATTCCATAAAAATTAATGCATTATTTCCTTTGGCTCCTTTCTCTTTTTTCTTTTCTTATGTATATCTTAAGTATTCCATCAAAACTTCCAAAAATCTCAAACAATTATTTAATTAGAAAAAAAAAACTTATTTTCCTTTATTTAGATGGGGCTCTAAACTTCAATTCCAAGCCCTCTTTGTCAGAGTTCAGGTATCTCTTAACTTATTTCTTTCCGTTTTCACTTTCACTTAAAGTTAGCTGCTATTTCAATGTTTCTTTCAGCTTGTGCTTATTTCCACAAAAATGCCTCTTTGTGAGCTGGTGTCAATTCCCCCGGCTTCGATATCCTGGTCAGATTTTATGCTTTACCCCCTGCCTGTTCTTGTGGCCGTCCCAATTTTGGAGCAGCTGATGGCGGCTGCCGTTCCTCCTCGCTGGATTGAGGGAAAAAGGCCAGAGCTATAGGGAATTTGCAACTTCCCTCTTCGCTCCAGTGGCTCCCTCTATGGGACAACTATGGTCCTGAATGAATCTCCATTTTGAGGGGACATCGGCACTTGCCCCAGAGCTTCAGGGTTTGTGACTGTTCCATTGCGATGCTGGCCATGCCTTTCTTGTTTAGTATGATTCTGATGTTATTCTTTATCTGCCTCCTCGGCAGAAAACCATTCTGATTGCTATGAATAAAATCCTCTATGAATCTTTTTAACCTTTCAGCCATGATGGCCATAATCTTATAGTCCAAAGATATGGATCTGTAACTTCTAACAAGTGTCAACTCCAAATTGTCCTTAGGAATTAAGGTGATAACTGCTTCCTCCCATGGGGCCAGAATTTTTGCATCTTTAAGAACTGCATTGAATACTTCTAATAAGGTAGAATTTAGTGGATCTTGAAGGTTTTTATATATTTTCGAAGGCAATCCATCTGGGCCTGCCGTTTTGTTATTTTTCTTTCTTTTAATTGCCACTATTAATTCTAGAGGTGTTATGTCTCTGTTCAGCATAAGTCTTATCTGTTCTGACACTTTAGGTAAGTTGGCTTTTTGGAGACATCAAATGTTTTTTTCTTCAAGAGTACCACCCTCTTCTGTATATAATTCCCTATAGAACTCATGAATTATGTCTCTTTCCCCTTTGTTATGATATATTATCTGCCCCTCTTTATTGCATAATTTGCTAATGCACTTTTTATCTTTTTGTTTCTTCAATTTATAAGCTAGCCAACATCCTGGTTTGTTTGCATTTTTGAAGAAATTTTGTTTTAAGTATTTTAGTCATTGTGTCAAATCTTCCTTCTCGTCATGTTCAAATTATGTTTAATTATGTCTATTTGTTGTTTCAAATCCCTTCTTTTGGGTTCTTTTTCTAAATCTCTTTCTAGCCTGCCAAGTTCTTCGTCCAAATCTTTTTGACGCTGTCTTTTCTTTTTCTTTTATTTTGCCATGTAAGCAATTGCAATCCCTCTCATGTAGGCTTTTGCCATGTCCCATCAATTTTGAATATTTGTATCCTCCTTTTTATTGTCTTGGAAGAACAGATTCATCTTAAATTTTCAGTGTTGGAACATTCACAACTTCTGCAGGCAAATCGTTCCACTTGTTAATTGTTCTAACGGTCAGGAAATTTCTCCTTAGTTCTAAGTTGTTTCTTTCTTTGTTCAGTTTCCACCCATTGCTTCTTGTTCTACCCTCAGGTGCTTTGGAGAACAGCCCGACTCCTTCTTCTTTGTGGCAACCCCTGAGATATTGGAACACTGCTATTATGTCTCCCCTAGTCCTTCTTTTTATTAAACTAGACATACCCAGTTCCTGCAACCGTTCTTCATATGTTTTAGCCTCCAGTCTCCTAATCATCTTTTTTGCTCTTCTCTGCACTCTTTCTAGAGTCTCAACATCTTTTTTACATCGTGGCGACCAAAACTGGATGCAATATTCCAAGTGTGGCCTTACCAAGGCATTATAAAGTGGCACTAACACTTCACGTGATCTTGATTCTATCCCTCTGTTTATGTAGCCCAGAACTGTGTTGGCTTTTTTAGCAGCTGCTGCACACTGCTGGCTCATATCTAAATGGTTATCCACTAGGACTCCAAGATCCCTCTCACAGGTACTACTATTGAGCAAGGTACCACATATACGGTACCTGTGCATTTTGGGTTTTTTTGCCTAAATGTAGAACCTTACTTTTTTCACTGTTGAATTTCATTTTATTAGCTAGCGCCCAATGTTCAAGTCTGTCAAGATCTTTCTGTAACTTGAGCCTATCTTCTGGAGTGTTGGCTATTCCTGCCAGCTTGGCGTCATCTGCAAATTTGATGAGTTCCCCATCTATCCCCTCATCCAAGTCATTGATGAAGATGTTGAAGAGTACTGGGCCTAAAACAGAGCCTCGGGGTACTCCACTGCATACTTCCCTCCATGTGGATGTAGTTCCGTTGAGGACTACACATTGAGTGCAGTTGGTCAGCCAGTTACGAATCCATCTGGTGGTGGTGCTGTCTAACTCACATTTTTCTACTTTATCTAGTAGTAGGTTATGGTCTACTTTATCAAATGCTTTACTGAAGTCCAACTAAATTATATCGACAGCATTCCTCTGGTCTACTAATTTTGTCATTTTGTCAAAGAATGCAATAAGATTAGTCTGGCATGATCTGTTTTTGACAAACCCATGTTGGCTTTTGGTTATTACTTTGTTTGCTTCTAGGTGTTCGGTGATTCGTTGCTTGATTATCTTTTCCAGAATCTTCCCCGGTATTGAGGTCAGGCTGATAGGTCTGTAGTATCCTGGATCTTTTTTTTTTTCCTTTTTTGAAGATGGGAACTACATCAGCTCTTTTCCAGTCCTCTGGCAGCTCCCTTGTGCTCCAGGATCTTTGAAAGATATAGTTCAGTGGTTCTGAGATTTCGTCTGCCAGTTCCTTCAGAACCTTGGGGTGTAATCCATCCGGTCCTGGTGATTTGAACTCGTCTAGGGTAGACAGGTGTTCACTTATCATTTTCTTCCCTATTTTAACTTGTGTTTCTAATCTGTTTTTTGTAGTGCTGTTTTTGATAGGTTGGATTGTTTTTTCCTTTTGTGTAAAGACAGATGCAAAAAATGAGTTAAGTAGATCTGCTTTCTCCCTGTTGCTTGTCATCTTCTTGCCACTTTCTCCCAGCAATGGGCCAATTGTTTCCTTGACTTTTTTCTTGTTTTTAACATGTTGGAAGAAGCTTTTTTTGTTATTTTTTTACTTTTGTCGCTAGCCTTTGTTCATTGTGAGCTTTAGCTTTCCTCACTTCATCTTTACAGGCTCGGGCTATTTGCTGATATTCTGCCTTAGTTAATTTGCCCCTCTTTCCATTTTTTATACTTGTCCTTTTTGTCTTTCAATTTGTCAGATAGTTCTTTATGCATCCATGCTAGTTTCTTTTGAGATTTATTATTTTTCTTCATTGGTATTGTGCTAGACTGAGCTTTTATAATCTCACTTTTCAAAATTTCCCAAGCTTCTTGAATTGTTTTCCCCTTGAGGATTCTCATCCATTGAATCCTTCTCAAGCTCTCTCTAAGTTTATTGAAATTAGCTCTCTTAAAGTCCAAGACTCTAGTTTGACTTTGTTCTACTACTTGTATTTGCTTAATGTCGAATTCCAATATTGCGTGGTCACTTGCCCCCAAGGTTCCTGTAGCTTCAACATCTTCTATCATTTCATCTCTGTTAGTGAGAATTAAGTCCAGTATGGCTGATCCCCTTGTTGCCTTCTCTATTTTTTGGGAAAGAAAGATGTCTGCTAGGTTTGTTAGGAACCTGTTGGATCTTCCACTTGGTGCAGAGTTTGTTTCCCAATCGATGTCAGGGTAGTTAAAATCCCCCATTACTACTGTGATGTGCTTCCTACATACCTTAGTTAGCTGACTAGCAAAAAGTTCATCTATTTCCTCTGTTTGGTTGGATGGCCTATAGTATAGACCTATGGCAATATCGTTTTTCACCCCTTTTATATTGACCCAAATACATTCAATATATCTGTTCTTCCATCTTTGATTTGAATTCTTTTTGTCTTAGAATTGGTCTCTTTAATGTCCACCTTCATATTTCTGCTCCCCCCTCCATCTAATTGTCACTGGATTATGATCTGCCCAAAGATTTTTATCAATTACAATTTCTTCTACTTCCAAATTTAATTCCTTTGACATCGGGCATGTCGGCCTGAATAGAATGTAAATTGCTTCTTCCTGCATTTCTTTCTCTCCAACTATCCAGCATGTTCATTCCTCTGCCATTTTGAAAAAGTTATTGGACAATGTTTTCCTAGTTCCTTTCCTTATTTTATCACTTTTATAGTCCAGATGTTTGTCCACTATTGCATTAAAGTCCCCCAGGATGCAAATGTTATCATATTCCATCTTTCCAATAATCATGTATAACTTTTTGTAAAATTGATTCTATTTTTCATTTAGGGCATAGATTCCCACTAAGGCTATTTTCTTATAGTTCAAAATTGCTTCTACTATAAATATCCTGCCTTCGTCATCCTCATAAATTTGTTTTGTTTGAATTTCCTCTTTAAAATACATTGCTACTCCCCCTTTCTTCTTATGTGATACTGCTGCAAACAGTTTTCTTAACTTGGGTTGAACTAATAAATGTAGGTGCTGTTTATTTATATGTACCTCTTGAAAAATTATTATATCCAATTTCATCTTACAGAGTCTGCTAAAAAAAATCCTTTTGGGGGGAGTTTAATCCATTCACATTTAAAGATATAGCTGATGTTTCTTCTTGCAAGTGTCTACTTATATTTAGGTTTTGTAGCCCTCGTTGATCTAATCTTTTCAGGTCTGCTTTCATTGTAGTTGCTATCATCTGTTCTTTCTCCTCTTCCATTTCCCTTCTCCCTATTTAGTGGCTCTCTCACTTCCATATTTTGTATTCTAGTATCACCTTCTACTCTTACTTCTCTTTCTTGTTGTTCTTCACTGCTGAAGTTCTGGCTGTAAAATTCCTCTGCTTTGTCTATGGTGTCTATTCTGTATCTTTTTTCCTGCCATGATATTGATTCCCTCTGGCATCAGCCATCAAAAGTTGATATTGTGCCTGATTAGTTTAGATGTCAAAAATTGGTATGACCTCCTTAGTTCTCGCATCCTATGTGGCCCTTATTTTAATACTACTAACTGTCTCCCTCTATGTTCTAGTAGGTTGTCCCTGGTTCTATGGAGTATCTCATCCCTCACTGATTTTTTAACGAATGCAATATGGACTTCTTTAGGGAGGTTGTGGCGTCTTGCGTAATTAGTATGGATTCTGTAGATATCATCCATTTCGTTCAGCATTTCATCCTTCCCAATTCCTAGGGCTTTCGTTAATAGGTCTGCCATCATTTCTGGCAAGTCTTCATTTTTTTCTTCTTTGACATTTTGAAAGCGCAGTTAATGTGCTGCTTGTTCTGTCTCCAATTGGATAATGGTGTTTTACAGATCTTTATTGGCCTGTATTAATCTCTCATTCATTTTGTCAACTTTTTTCTCCTCCTTGTCCATTCTCTCTTCCATTTCTAATAATTTTTGTTCATTCTTCATAATTTGTTGCTGGAAGGCCTCAAACCTCCCCTCCATTGATTTCATTTTCTCCTTTAAGTCTCCAGTATCGCTTCTAACTTCCCCAATTTCTTTTTTCAAGTCTTCATGATTCCTTAACATCACGTCCTGCATCGATTGTAATATTGATTGCAGTTCTTTAAATGAATTGGCTCTTTCTCTCTGCATCATTTCCTCTATTGATCTCTGGCCTAGATCACTTGATTCAAGTGATGAGGAATGGGATATTTGTTTTCTTCCTGTGCCAGCTTTGGATAAGTTAGGGATACTTGTCATTTTTAGCAATGACTTGAACCAATCCTCCCACTTATTTACAAGTCTTGGATTTTCCTCCGCCACTCCGAAGCACAAATTATCTCTTTCATGCTTCGTTGTTTCACAATTTGCTTCTTAGCAATAACTACAACACAGATCTATTACACTTTATCCTAAGATATAAGCTACAATAAATATAAATCAATATCAAATACTCTTAATAAGGACTGATGGCTATCTTATCATACTTCAGTTTCTATGTCCTACAATTACTTCATAAATATTATAAATACCAGTATCTTACAACACTCCACAGTCCAAATCCATTAATAATCAAGTATAATCACATGATCCTATAAATTCTTTATGTAGAAATATATATAGGTATATAAATATTCTTGGATAATTCTATTCAAATATTAAGTATATTCTTTTAGCCTTTTAGGATTACACAGTCTTATTATATTAAAGTTAGTTCTTACAGTCAGTCAGGTTCTTATTTACAAATTTCCCTTCTCGCTCTATCATTTTCCCTTTAACCAGCAGATGTCTCCTTTGTCTCTGACAGATTATTCAGCATTCAAATGTCCACCTTTCCAGTTTCATCAGCACTTTCCCCCTTCCATTATATAACTTCCTTTGTCCAGATTTTTTAAGTTCAAGATTTTTTTGCACAGAAGGGAACCTCCTTTACTCCTTTACTCCTTTTCTTTTTCCCAGTCAAATTAGTCCACAGTTCTGCAAAGCTCCCTTTCTTTGCCTGAACGTCTCTTTTCATTGCTATTCCACCCAGAGAGAAATCTTCCCTTTCTTTCTCCTCAGGCTCCTTTTGTCTTTTTTACTGTCCTGGAATCCAGAGAGATATTTGCCCCAGAACACTCACACGGAGTTGTTGGGATTGCTTCTCCCAGCCTCAGCCGCACCGCCATCTCACTAAATCACTGCCGATCTTCGCCCACCTGTCAGGTTTTCACAACCACCATGTTGGGCTGTCTCCTTCTCCGCCCGGCTTCTCCGAGGCTTTCCCTGCTGGATTCAGCCCTGACTGCCATCAAAACTGCTCAGCAGGCTACCTCTTTTCCAGTTTCCCTCCAGGAAATCTTGGACCCTGAAGGGTCAGCCAAGAGGTTTGTAGTGACTGCAAAAATAGTCTCCGTTGCCGAAGAAGCCATTTTGCACACCCGCTCTCCCTGACAGCTAGCCCTGCCCCCCATATAGTATCTTCTCTTATGTTTATACATTTATACATTAATTTTAGATTCTTTCTCCAACCAGTTATTCCATCTATTCCATGTTTCATAATATATTGTTTCCTCTCAGTCTTTTAATTCCATTGTTAATTTATCTGCTTCTGCACATTCTAGCACCTTTTTAATAATCATTGAGTTTGATGGAGCAGAACTTTGCTTCCAATTTTGTGCAAATGAAATTCTAGGGCCATAATTATGTGTAGTATGAGGTAATAAATTTATTTTCTAATCTGTTTAATAATTCCCAATAAAAATAATTCCGGTTTTATGGCAATTTCCCCCCCTGTCATTTCCTCTATCCATTTTTGGATTTTTAACCAGTATGATTTTGCTTTGGGACATATCCACCACATGTGGAATTATGTCCCATGTTGATAGTTGCATTTCCAGCAATTCAATGTATTTTTTGAGGATATCTTGGCTAATCTGACCGAGGAAAATGCCACCTTTAAAACATTTTGTAAATATTTTCTTTGTAAGCAGCCGACAATGTCATCTTATAATTTGTTGCCCATAGTTTTTCCCAATACTCTAATTCAATATTATACCCAAAAAAATTTGCCCAAATTATCGTTTCCTTCACTGTTTCCTCTTCCATTTTAAATTGAAGGAGGTATTTATATATTTTGGTAATTATTTTCTCATAGATTCGTTAATATCTTATCTATTTCTTGTTGGTCAGTTTGGAATCCATATAATTCTAAGTCTTTTTTGTATTTTGTTTGGATTTGTAAATAGGGCCACCAGTCAATTTTAATTCCTTCTTCCAATAATTTTTGTCTAGATTTCAAATTCCCTAATCCATCTAACAGTTCCTTGTATGTTACTATTCTGTTAAGGTGAATTAAATTAGGGTAAACCAAGGCTTCCATTGTCAACACCCATCTTGGGATTTTTGGATAAAAGTTCCTTTTAATTTTCATCCAAGTATCTAATAGTACTTCCCTCACTTGATGCCTCTGGAAATATTTATGGGATTTGTCTTTTCCATCCCAATAAAGGCATGCCAACCCTTCTGCAAATCATGGCTCTCAATTGTTAAAATTCTTCCATTCTTCAAATTTATCCATTCTCTGAGCCATGACAGTATTGCTGCCTGATGGTATAATTCCCAATCTGGAAGGCCAAAGCCACCCTTACTTCTGGCATCTTGTAACATTTTAAATTTGTTTCAGGTTTTTTTCCCTAGCCATATAAATTTACTAATAATTTTATTCAATTTGTCAAAAAATCTTTTCCCGAATTTTATAGGTACTGTTTGAAACAAATATAAAACTTGAGGTAGAATGTTCGTCTTTATTGTGGCGATACTCCCAATCAATGAAATTTGTAGTCTTTTTGAATTTGTTGCAATATTTTAGAGTAATTGTCTTCCTTTATTGAAGATGTTTTTGCCATGAGCCAAATGCCCAGGTACTTTACCTTTTTGACAATTTGAATTCCTAGTTTCTCCTCTAATTTCTTGTCCAGGCCTTTCATGAGGTTCTTAGTAATTATCTTTGTTTTGTTTTTATTTATTTTCAGGCGTGCTACAGTTCCAAATTTCTCTATTTCTTATAGGAGCTTTTCTCCTGTTTCCAAAGGGTCCTCTAATATGAATGCCATGTCGTCTGCAAAGGCCTGTGTTTTGTATTCTTCCCTTCTGATTTTTAACCCTTTTATTTCCCTTATTTCCCCTTACTTGTGCCAATAATATCTCCAATACAAGAATGAATAAAAAGGGGGGGGGGACAATGGACAGCCTTGTCTAACCCCTTTATTTATTTCAACTTTTTCTATAAGATCTCCATTGACCATAATTTTTGCTGTTTACTTAGAATAAATTGTCTTAATCATTTCTATAAATTTTTCACCAAATTGCATCCCAATTAATTAAAAACTGGCAATTCAAGTTGTCGAACACCTTTTGCGCATGTACCATCATTACCGCCAACTGTTTTTCTGGGTGAGCCTCATAATATTCTAGAATATTCATTATCGTCCTTATATTGTTTTTAATTTGTCATTTGGGTAGAAACCCATTTTGATCTGAATGAATAATTTTATTTAATATCTTTTTAAATCTTTCTGCAATTATTGTTTGCCAGGATTTTATAGTCAGCATTTAGCAGCGAGATTGGCCTATAATTTTGAATAAATTTATTATCTGTTCTTTCTTCTATATATATGCCTCCCTCCAATACTATATATGCCTCCCTCCAATATTTGCCATTTTGGCTTTCTCTAATACCTCATTATATATATCCAATATAATTTCTTCCAAAACTCCCTGAAATTTTTTATATATTTCTGCCAGAATTCCATTTGTCCCTGGTGTTTTGTTATTTTTCTGTTTTTTAATTGCCTCTCTTAACTCTGTTAAAATAATTTCCCCATTCAACATTTCCTTATCTTCTTCTGTTATATTTGGCAAATTCCTCTCCTGTAAGTAATTTATGATATTTTCTTCTTTAATGTTTTCTTGACTATATAGTGTTTGAAAGTAATTTTGAATATTTTTTCCCCTTGATTCTATGGTGGAGATTCCCTTGTTCGTCTTGTAAATATTGATTAATTTTTTAGCTTTTTTTTTTTTCAATTTATGAGTGAGTCATTTCCCTGACTTATTTGCTGATTCAAAATAATTTTGTTATGCTTGTTTTATATTCCTTATCATTTCTTCCTGTTGTAGTACATTAATTTTATGTTTCATTAGCTCTATTTCCTTTCTTATTTCCATATTTTGAGGATCTTTCTGGAGTGATAGTTCTAATTTTTTCAGCTTTTCAAATATTAACGTTTGTTGTTGCTTCTCTTTGTTTCTCCTTGCCATGTACGCAATAGTTATCCCCCTCATGTAGGCTTTGGCGGTATCCCATAAGTTTTGTAGTGTAATGTCTTCATTCCTATTTTCTTTAAGAAACATCTCTGATTCTCTTTCCATTATTTGTGAATATTGTTTTTCTTTAACAATTCTTTGATCTAGTGTCCATCTCTTCCTTTTTGCCCTACTTTTCCATTTTAATACTAAGGGATTATGGTCTGCCCAGGTGTTCAGCTTGATATCCATCTCTTCTAGATTATTGATCAATTCTGGATTCATCCAGGCCATGTCTATGCAAGAGAAGAAGGTGTATTGTTTTTCCTGTAGGTTTAACTGTCTCAAGCATCACTTAAATTAAACTCTCTTGCCATTTCAAAGAATGCATTTGGTAGTTTTCAACTGTTATTTTTATTTTCTTTCGTTGTCTTATAGTCCAATTTATTGTCTACCACTCAGTTAAAATCCCCTATTATACAAATATTTTCACCCTCTAGTTCCGTTAATTTCCTATGTAGTTTATTATAGAATTTTTCTTCTTTTTATGCTTGGTGCGTAAATTGTTACTAACAGTATTTTCCTACAGTTTGGACTTATTTCCATTATTAGAATTCTTCCATCCTTATCGCCAAATATTTTCCTGGGATTTAACTAATCTTTTATATATACAGCAATCCCTCTTTTTTTATTTTGTGCCAGTGCTGAAAATATTTCCCCTAATTTGGGACATTTTATGAGATCACTATGTTATTCTTTAATATGTACCTCCTGGAGGCAGATGATATCCATTTTTTCTTTTTGTAGTCTTGATATTTGTTTCCATTTGATAGCTGAGTTGATGCCGTTTATATTTGCTCTGTTCTCAATCTGTGGTCTGGTTCTGGTGCCTTCCCTCTTTTGTCGGTCTGTTTCCTTGTGGTCTCTTATGTCTTCTACACTTTTTTCTTCTGAAGTCTGATCTTCCTGGCTTTTACTTTCTCCTTCTTCCCTACTGTCTTGCTCGTCTTGTCCGCTTATATTTGTTGTTGTTGTTGTTGTTAGTTGCGAAGTCGTATCCGACCCATCGCGGCCCCATGGACAACATTCCTCCAGGCCTTCCTGTCCTGTCTGCTTATATAGTGATCATAGAGTTCCTGAGCCTTTTCTAATGTGTCAATCCGAAATTTTTTCTCCTGCCACATTATCAACATCCCCTCCAGGATGAGCCATCAAAACATCACTCTATATTTTAGTAATTGTGAAGAAAGGAAATGATAACTTCGCCTTTGCTCTCTTAACTCTTTTGGGAATTTGTTTTAATACAGAGATCTCCTTTCCACTGTGCAGCAGTGGGTCTTCTTGTGTATATACTTCATCTCTTATTTTTTTCCTGACAAATTTAAAATGAAATGAAATAAAATTCTCTCGGAAGTCTGTTCCTCCGTGCATAATTCGTATGGATTCTGTATGCCTCATCAATTTCATTTTCCAGTTCTTATTTACCTTTTTGCACTATTTCTGCTAGTAGCTCAGCCATCAATGCATTAATATTTGATTAATGATTTTATATATTTTATATTTTAATTTTATATATATAAAATTCATCAATATATTCATTTTATATTGATAAAATTCATCAATATATTCTTTCCGTCCTAAACTTCTATAACCTTTACCAATAGCAACCTTAAGTATATTCCTAGATTTCTATACTTATTCACTTACAATTAAATGAGACTCTATTAATATACTAAACTAAATAATCAGTATGTAGATATACAGAGATTAATATGGGTTGATATGTAAATATTTCAATATAAATATATATATATATAAAAATAGATATCTCTGAGTATATAATAAGTACAAATATAGATATTAATTAATTATAATTAATTATAGATACTTCAATTAATGTATAGATATATATGTATATAAGGAATTCTAAATGTTTTTCAGTTAATTGTTAGAAAATATAAGAATTTTTTTTTACATGAAATGGTTTTTGACCCCTTCCTTCAAGATGTCTTCTTTATTCAGAACTGCACGGTCACCTTCGTTGTCAGTAGCTGAGCAGTAGCTCCATTTTTAGTCTATTGCTCCAGCATATACTTCAAATCCGACACTTTCTCTTCTTACTCCCAACTGCAATATCTAGAGTTATAAAGTTTCTCCTGGCACAAAAAATGTAGCAAATATGTTCCAATCCACTCGTTTGCTCCACTCAACCACATAAGTTCTTTCCTGTTTGACAGCTCTCAATCTCCACTCCCACCACCGTCTTGCCGTTCAAGCTCCTCCTTGGAGTCTCACTTTGCTGCTTCTCTTTCAAATCCTTTAACAATCGCTGAGAGTTTCCCCTTTCTGGCACTTTTCTTCTCCTCTCTCTGGTTCTTCAAGCTGCTTTCCACTATTCGCTCCCTGTATAGTTCATCTGGACCTCACGCCTCTGGATCCACCATTCTTAAGCAGATTTCTTCTGTGCTTATCCGAAAGGCTCTTCTTGCTAAACGGGCGCTCACACTGCTCTACGTTCAGTTCCAAAGAAACCCCTCCATCTCATTGATCCCTCCAGGATCTGACCTGCCACAGAATGCTTCAAAAATATGAAAATTCGGGCACAAACTCACAGAGCCCCATTCGTTTGCCCCACTGCAGCATGATGTCACCATTGGAAGCAACCAATATATACTTTCTTTTCAATTTCTTTTCCATTTTACCCAATCTATGATTTCATAATTGTACATTTATATTTATAATCTTCTTTCTTTCCCTCCCCCATCCCTCTTTTTCATTTACTCTGGCATTATCTGGGTTTCTATTTCTTTTTTGTCATTTCCCTCATTTAGCTTTCTATTATTTAAATTGTTTATCTATCATTTTTTATTCATATCTCTTTTCTAACCATACATAGAATCTTTCCGTGTCTTGAAATACACCGATTCCTCTTTATCTTTTATTCTTAGACTTAATCTATTCATTTCCCCACAGTCTAGAATCTTTTTTTATTACTTCACTTTCTGACAGGATTTTCTCTGTCTTTCAATTTTGCACAAATACAATTCTTGCTGATGTTATTACATGTATAATTAAATACATATATTCTTTGCTATATCTCTCTGGCAAAATGCCCAATAAAAAAAATCTCTGGCTTTAATTCTATAGGTTTATGTAACATTTCCTCTAACTACGTCTGTATTCTAAACCAATAATTTTTTGCTTCTGTACATTACCACCACATATGATAATATGATCCCGGCAAAACATTTCCAACATTTAGCTGATTTATCTTTAAACATTTTTGCTAGCCTTTCTGGTGGCATGTGCCATCTATAAAACATTTTATATAAATTTTCTTTATATGCAGTTGCCATTGTCAGTTTAAAATTCCTTTCCCATAGTTGTTGCCATTTCTCTAATTCTATTGCATAACCAAAAATTTTCGCCCATGTTAGTATTGTCTCTTTTACTTCTTCATCTTCTAATTTAATTTGCAATAAGTAATTATACAATCTTTTAATCATTTTCCATCCTTTCCAGTCATTAGCTGATCCAACTCTGATTCCCCCAAATTAAAACCATATTGTTTCAAATCTTTATCATATCTTGATTGTATTTGCAGTCTTGTGTACCAATCAGTCTCAATCCCTTGTTTTTCTAGATCTAAAAGTCTTTATCATATCTTGATTGTATTTGCAATCTTGTGTATCAGTCCATCTCAATCCCTTGTTTTTCTAGATCTTGTTTCTGTTTTAGTTCTCCCTTCTCTCTTAAGATGTCCTTATACCTTACAATACTGTCCATGTTAATCATATTTGGATGTGTCAATGCTTCTATTGTTGAAAGCCACATTGGTATTTCCATCTAATGTTTTTCTTTCACTCTCTCCCATACTGTTAATAAACCATTTTTTACACAATGTCTCTGGAAGTATCCATGTATCCTATTTTTTTTATACCATAAGAAGGCATACCAGCCTAGTTGCAAATCATGTCCTTCCAAAGTCAATAGTCTTGTATTTCTTAGTAGAATCCATTCTTTAACCCAAGTTAACATCGCCGCTTGGTGATAAAGCCGGTTTAGCTCATGCTGGTAAAGCCTGTTATTAAGAACACAGTAGCCTGCAATTACTGCAGGTTCGAGCCCGGCCCAAGGTTGACTCAGCCTTCCATCCTTTATAAGGTAGGTAAAATGAGGACCCAGATTGTTGGGGGGGCAATAAGTTGACTTTGTAAAAATATACAAATAGAATGAGACTATTGCCTTATACACTGTAAGCCGCCCTGAGTCTTCGGAGAAGGGCGGGGTATAAATGTAAACAAAAAAAAATAAAATAAAAATAAAGTTCCCAATATGGTAGGCCAAATCCTTCTCTAATCTTAGTATCTTGAAGCAATTAATTCTTGCTTTCTTCCCTTGCCATATATATTTCCACATCATTTTATTCAAACTCTCAAAATATTTCTTCTCCAATTTTATCAGAATTGTTTGAAAAAAAAAAAACCAAAATTCTTGGCATTCATTTTGATTAACGCTATTCTAATAGTCGATAGTTGCAAATTTTTCCAAGTCTATTTCAATTTGATTTCTCAGTTTATAGTAGTTATTTTCCTTCACTGTAATACATCTTAAGGTTAATTGGATGCCCAAATATTTCACTTTCTTCACTATTTGAATATCTAACTTCTGCATTAATTGCTTCTTTTTGTTTTTCTCTCATATTTTTAACTATAATTTTTGTCTTGCCTTTATTTATTTTCAATTTATCTACTTCTCCATATTCCTCTATTTGAATTTTGTTTTTTTAGACAAACATACATAAAAACATCTTCAATACAAATACAAACAGGATGTCGGTTGGTTGGTTACAAATCTTTTGTGCAATTTCACCATATTCATAACGTGATTTATCTAATTTTACATTTTACCAATCTAATATATATCCAAATATTTTGGTCAATTAGTCATTTATTTAAGTATAGGTATTTCTTCCCTCCCTTCATATAAAATGTTCTAAATTTTATGTTAATTGTATTGCATCATTCATTTCATCATCTTGAATCAAACCGATGATATTACATTATGTTTTGTGTATTTCGACAATTCTTACATTATAAAAGCCTCTATCATACTTCATTAACATATTTTTTAATCTAACCATTGATAAAATAAATCCCATATCTTGTAATATTGTTTACTTTCCTGTTCTCTAATTTCAAATGTCAATTTGCTCATTTCTGCACATTCCATTATTTTCTTAATAACTTCATCTTGCATTGGTATTTTTTCTCATTTTTCCAGTTTTTAGCAAACACAATTCTAGCTGCTGTTAATACATTCATAATCAAATATCTCATTTCTCTATTGTATGTTTCAGGTATGATCCCCAATAAAAAAAACTTCTGGTTTAAAATCTATGTGTTTTTTTAATCATTTTTTCCAACCACATGTGGATTTTAGTCCAGTATCTTTTAGCTTCTATGCACGTCCACCACATATGGTAATATGAACCCGGTATCTGATGACATTTCCAACATTTTTCAGATTTATTCTTGAACATTCTTGCTATTCTCATCGAGGGTAGATGCCACTTACAAAACATCTTGTACAAATTCTCTTTATATGCAGTTGACATTGTCATTTTATAATTTTGTGACCACAATTTCTCTAAATCTATCCCATATCCAAAGTTTTTCTCCCAAGAAATCATTGTTTCTTTAATTTGTTCTTCCAATTTAACCTCTAATAAATGTCCATATAATTTTTTGATTACATTTTCATCAGTACCTGTTAAAATTTTATCTAAGTTAGTCAAGTTATTGTAAAAACCTTCCGTCTTGGAATCTTTATCATACCTAGAATGTATTTGCAAATAAGAAAACCAATTCGTTTTTATACCCTGTACTTCTAATTCTTGCATAGATTTAAGTTCACCCTTTTCATTCAATAATTCACTATATCTAATAATTTGTTCCTTTCTAAATGTTATTGAATATGAGAATGCTTCAATAGTTGATAACCAGACTGGAATTTTAAAATAATGTTGTCTCTTAATCTTCTCCCAATTTAATAACAAGGCCTCTCGTATGAAGTGTCTTCTGAACTACCCCTGTGTTTTTGCTTCCTTATAGCATAAGAAAGCATGCCATCCCAACAAGAAGTCATATCCTTCTAAAGTCAATATTCTAGTATTTCTCAATGTTATCCATTCCTTGATCCACATCAAACTTGTTGCTTGGTAGTATAATTCCCAATTAGGCAACCCAAAGCCTCCTCATATTCTGGCATCTTGCAACAATTTTAATTTTGTTATTGTTAGTTCCGAAGTCATGCCCAACCCATCGCGACCCCATGGACAACGTTCCGCCAGCCTTCCTATCCTCTACCATCCTCTGGAGTCCATTTAAACTCATGTCTACTGCTTCAGTGACTCCATCCAGCCACCTTGTTCTCTGTCGTCCCTTCTTCTTTTGCCCTCAATCTTTCCCAGCATTAGGCTATTCTCCAATGCGTCCTTCCTCCTCATTATGTGGCCAAAGTATTTCAGTTTCATCTTCAGGATCTGGCCTTCTAAAGAGCAGTCAGAGTTGATATCCTCTAGGACTGATTTGTTTGTTCGCCTTGCAATCCAAGGGACTCTCAGGAATCTTCTCCAGCACCAGAGTTTAAAGGCCTCGATTCTTTGGCGCTCAGCCTTTCTTATGGTCCAACTTTCACTGCCATACATTGCAACTGGGAAAACAATAGCCTTGACTATATGCACTTTTGTTGTCTCTGCTTCTTAGTATGCTGTCTAGATTTGCCATAGCTTTCCTCCCCAGGAGCAAGCGTCTTTTAATTTCTTGGCTGCAGTCCCCATCTGTGGTGATCTTGGAGCCCAGGAAAATAAAATCTGTCACGACCTCCATTTCTTCCCCATCTATCTGCCAGGAATTGAGAGGGCAAGATGCCATGATGTTAGTTTTCTTAATGTTGAGTTTCAAGCCAATTTTTGCACTCTCCTTTTTCACCCGCATCAAGAGGTTCTTTAGTTCCTCTTTGCTTTCTGCCATTAGGTGGTATCATCTGCATATCTGAGATTGTTGATATTTCTCCCAGCAATCTTAATTCCAACTTTTGATTCATCCAGCCCCGCCTTTCTCATGATGCGCTCTGCATATAAGTTAAATAGGCAGGGTGATAGTATACAGCCTTGCTGGACTTCTTTCCCAATCTTGAACCAATCAGTGCTTCCGTGTTCAGTTATCACTGTTGCTTCTTGATTCACATACAGGTTTCTCAAGAAACAAATAAGATGGTCTGATACGCCCAGCTCTTTAAGAACTTGCCACAATTTGTTGGGATCCACACAATCAAAGGCTTTAGCATAGTCAATGAAGCAGAAGTAGATGTTTTTCTGGAATTCCCTAACTTTTTCCATGATCCAGTGTATGTTGGCAATTTGATCTCTAGTTCTTCTGCCTCTTCAAAATCCTGCCTGTATTTCCGGTAGTTCTCGATCCACATACTGCTGGACCTTGGCTTGTAGGATTTTAAGCATAAACTTACTAGCAAGTGAAATGAGTGCAATGGTGCAATAGTTTGAACATTCTTTGGCATTGCCTTTCTTTGGAATTGGAATGTAAAACATTTTCCAATCCTATGGCCACTGCTGAGTTTTCCAATTTTGCTGACAAATTGAGTGTAGCACTTTTACTGCATCATCTTTTAAGATTTTGAATAGCTCAGCTGGAATACTGTCTCCTCGACTAGCTTTGTTGTTGCTCAGATTTCCTAAGGCCCATTTGACTTCACATTCTAGGATGTCTGGCTCAAGGCCAGTGACCACCCCATCATGGTTATCAGGGCTGTTTTTGTTTTTGTTTTTAATAAAAAAAATACTTTTCTATAACAACAACGACAACAAAAAAACATTCTCATCAAACAATTACAATGTGCTGAAGGGGTATTTACATATCTTCTTGTGCAATAAATATCTTATATTGTCTTTTCTAACATATCTTTCCTTCTAACCAATGGTAAAATAAATTCCATATTTCATAATATTGCTTATCTTCTTGATCTCTAATTTCAAATGTCAATTTACTCATCTCTGGACATTCCATCATCTTCCTAATTATTTTGTCTTGCAAAGGTAATTTCTCATTTTTCCAGTTTTTAGCAAACACAATCCTGGCTGCTGTAATATTCACAATCAAATATTTTACAATATAATATTTTAATTATATCTCAGGAATAATTCCCAACAGAAAGACTTCTGGCTTAAAGTCTATATGTTTTTAAATCATTTTCTCCAACCACATGTATTTTAGTCCAATATCTTTTTTTGATTACATTCTCATCAGTACCTGTTAAAATTTTATCTAAGTTAGTCAAGTTATTGTAAAAACCTTCCGTCTTGGAATCTTTATCATACCTAGAATGTATTTGCAAATAAGAAAACCAATTCGTTTTTATACCCTGTACTTCTAATTCTTGCATAGATTTAAGTTCACCCTTTTCATTCAATAATTCACTATATCTAATAATTTGTTCCTTTCTAAATGTTATTGAATATGAGAATGCTTCAATAGTTGATAACCAGACTGGAATTTTAAAATAATGTTGTCTCTTAATCTTCTCCCAATTTAATAACAAGGCCTCTCGTATGAAGTGTCTTCCGAACTACCCCTGTGTTTTTGCTTCCTTATAGCATAAGAAAGCATGCCATCCCAACAAGAAGTCATATCCTTCTAAAGTCAATATTCTAGTATTTCTCAATGTTATCCATTCCTTGATCCACATCAAACTTGTTGCTTGGTAGTATAATTCCCAATTAGGCAACCCAAAACCTCCTCATATTCTGGCATCTTGCAACAATTTTAATTCTGTTATTGTTAGTTCTGAAGTCATGCCCAACCCATCGCGACCCCATGGACAACGTTCTGCCAGCCTTTCTATCCCCTACCATCCTCTGGAGTCCATTTAAACTCATGTCTACTGCTTCAGTGACTCCATCCAGCCACCTTGTTCTCTGTCGTCCCTTCTTCTTTTGCCCTCAATCTTTGAATAATTCCCAACAGAAAGACTTCTGGCTTAAAGTCTATATGTTTTTTAATCATTTTCTCCAACCACATGTATTTTAGTCCAAAATATTTTTGCTTCCACGCATGTCCACCACATATGGTAATTGTTCTGTTCCCCTCCGCATTCCGGGAGACATGAGTGATGACTTAATTAGCCAGCAACAATCAGCTCTGGCAGCAAACTAGCGAGCGTCTGCCAAGTGTCTCTGTTATCTCTCTTGATGCCAATGAGTCAGCCAGGGAACCAGGAACAAAAAGGACTTCAGCTCTGATTCTCCCTCTAAACAGTTGATTTGCTCGCCACGAAGTGGTATAGCAACCCTTGCTGCTTTTATATCCTGTGGGGTGTGGCTCCATAACTCAGCACTTCCTAGGCCTGCCCCACCCCTGCTTCTATTGTTCCCGCCCGGCTGCCTACGAAACCTAGGGTCCAGCCAGGCCTGATTGCCATCAGCCGGGTCTGGAGGCATGGCCTGGGGGGGGGAAGAGTCAGGGGACAGAGGCCTTGTTATCTCTCCACCTGGCCTGCCTCTGGCTCTTGGAGCTGAGCCAGGGAAGTCAGTGCTCTAGAGGTGAGTCCTGATGGCCCTTCCCTCTCACTTTCCGAGTCACTTTCTGACAGGGGCCCCAGCTCGGGGGGCGCAGACACAACAGTAATATGTTCCAGGTGTTTGATGACACTTCCAGCATTTTTCAGATTTGTCCTTGAACATTCTAGCAATTCTTGTCGGGGGTAGATGCCACCTGTAAAACATCTTATACAAATTCTCTTTATATGCTGTAGACATTGTCATTTTATAATTATACATCCATAATTTCTGCCAGGCATCTAGATCTATCCCATGGCCAAAATTCTTCCCCCAAGCAATCATTGTCTCTTTTACTTGTTCTTCTCCCAATTTTCCCTCTAGTAGATATCCATACAATTTCCTAATCAAATTGTCATCAGGACCTGTTAAAATCTTATCAAAAATGGTTATATTATTATAAAAGCTTTCTGTTTTAACATCTTAATCATATCTGGATTGTATTTGCAAGCAGGAAAACCAATTCATTGTTATACCTTCTGCCTCTAATTCTGATTTAGATTTTAACTCACCCTTTTCATTCAACAATTCATTATACCTAACAATATGTTCCTTTCTAAATGTTATTGAATATGAGAATGCCTCAATAGATGATACCCAAATTGGAATTTTCAAAAAATGGTTTTTCTTTGTCTTCTCCCAGTTTGACAACAACGCTTCTCTAATTAAATGTCTTCTAAAATATCCCTGTGTTTTAGCTTGTCCATACCATAAGAAAGCATGCCATCCCAACAACAAACCATGTCCTTCCAGCATCAATATTCTATTATTTCTCACGGTTATTCATTCTTTAATCCACATCAAACTTGCTGCCGGTAATACAATTCCCAGTTAGGTAGCCCAAAACTGCCTCTCATTCTTTTGTTTTGTAATAGTTTTAATTTTATCCTTGCTTTCCTCCCTTGCCAAATATATTTCAAGGTTATTTTATTTAGTTCCAAAAAGTATCCTCTGCTCAATCTAATTGGAATAGTTTGAAAGAAATACAGAATTCTAGGTAGAATATTAATCTTAATTGTTGTTATTCTTCCAAGCAATGACAATTGTACATGTTCCCATTTAGCCAAATCTGTCACAATCTGCTGCTTGAGTTTGCCATAGTTGTTCTCTTTCAATGTACTACATCTTGCAGTCAAATATATCCCCAGGTATTTAATTTTATTTGAGCATTCTGCCAACTCAATTTTTTTGCTTCATTAACATATTTTTTTGTCAAAATTTTTGGTTTGTCCTTGTTAATTTTCAACCCTGCCACTTTCCCAAATTCACTTATTATTTCTATCAGACAATTTATAGATTCTAATCGGTCCTCAGTAATAAAAAACAAATTATCAGCAAAAGCTTGGAGTTTATATTTTTCCCTCTGAATTTTCAAACCTTTTATCTCTCTTTCCTCTCTGATGTTTCTATTTAGTACTTCCAGAGTGAACACAAACAGCAATTTGAAACGCTTCAGTCAATTCTCCATTTATCATAATCTTAGCTGATTGTTTATTGTATATAGTTTCTATTGCCTTAATGAACCTGTCACCAAAACCCATTTGTTTCAATTGTAGGAAGATAAAGCGTCAATTAACATTGTCAAAAGCTTTTTGTGCATCCAAAAAGATCAAAGCCATCTGTTTTTCGGGATGGGCCTCATAATATTCTAAAGTATCCAAAATTATTCTCATATTATTTTTAATATGTCTTTTAGGCAGAAATCCATTTGGATCAGAATGTATAAAATCATTCAAATATCGTTTCAATCTTTCTGCTAATATTAAGGCAAAAATTTTATAATTCAAATTTAACAGGGATATAGGTCTATAATTTTTAACTTGTTTTAAATCAGAATCCTCTTTAGGAATAAGAGTAATTTAGGCCTCTGTCCAGGTCTCAGGTATTCTCCCCTTTTGCATCACTTCATTCATAACCTCTAGTAATGGTAGGCCCAATTGTTCTTGAAAAGTCATATAATATTCAACTGGAAGCCCATCTTGGCCTGGCACTTTACCACTGTTTTGTTTTTTAAGCGCTTTCATTAATTCCATCATTGTTATGTTTCCCTCCAACATCATTTTTATATCTTCAGGAATCTGGGGTAAGTTTGCTTTATACAAATAGTGTTTCACGTCTTCCTCATCAATTTCCTCTTTTTCATATAATTGCGTGTAAAAATTCTAAACCACTTTTTTCTTTTCATCATTCATAAATTGAATCTGGCCTTTATCATCTTCTAATTGTACTATTTTACAATTTTCTTTCTCTTTTTTAAGTTTATAGGCTAACCATCTACCTGGTTTATTAGCGTTTTCAAAATAATTCTGTTTTGCCCCTTTGATTTTTTGTGCTAGCTCTTCCTTTTCAATCAAAGCCATTTTGTGTTTAATTAAATCCATTCTCATTTTGATATCTTTTCTCTCTGGAAATATTTGTAATTCTTGTTCCCATTTCCTGTAATCATTTTCTAGTGTTCTAAAAGTTTGTTTTTTCTTATGGTTCCTTTTTCCTATATCATCTTACATAAGCTTTCATTGTATCCCAACAATTTTGAATTGAGGTATCTTCCTTTTTATTTTCTTTTAAAAAAAAAGGTCAATTCCTTCTCTATTCTTTGTATGAGTTCTTAATCTTTTAAAATCATAGTATTTAAAGTCCATCTAGATCTTTTCCTTTGGCCTTTCCATATCAGCATCATAGGGTTATGATCTGCCCAAGTACTAGCTTCTATGTCAATTTGGCCTTTCCATATCAGCATCATAGGGTTATGATCTGCCCAAGTACTAGCTTCTATGTCAATTTTCCTTATATTAAGACTAATTTCTGTTGTCATCCATATCATATCTATTCTAGACCATGACAAGTGCCTATTTGAATAAAAAGTGTATTGTCTATTCTCTTGATTCCTTTCTCTCCATATGTCGTTTAAATTCAATTCCTCTACCATTTTGAAAAAGGATTTCGGAAGGGGCTTAATATTTTGCCTGGTTGTTTTTTGTGTTTTATAGTCCAACTTTACATTAACTACACTATTAAAATCACCAAGGATACAAGTATTTTCATAGTCCAATTCAACAACCTTCATATACAGTTTTTTATAGAACTCTTCTTGATTTTCATTAGGCGCGTATATTGCTATTAGAAGTATTTTTGTATTATCATCTGTTATTTCCAACATCAAAATTCTTCCATTCTCATCTGAGTATATTAAATTTGCCCTAAGTGTCTCTTTTATATATATGGCTATACCACTTTTCTTGCATTGTGGTAGTGAGGTGAATACTTTCCCTAATTTAGGTTGTGTTAATACTTGCTCATGCTGTTTTTTAATATATACTTCCTGCACACATATTATATCCAGTTTCAATTTTTCTAATTTGTGAAATGTTTTCCTCCTCTTAATAGCCGAATTTAATCCATTTATATTTATTGATATCTATTTTCTCTCTTCCATTTCTATACTTTATCATTAGGATTTATCGCTCTTGTCGATCTAGGTTCTCGATGTGGCTTAACTTCAACCTCACCACCCACAGCACCACCTTCTTTTGTGAGCAGGGTTAGTAGCTCTGACTCCTGTAATACAATCAATGAAACTTCAGCACTTGTATCTTCTCTCTCTTTAAAAAATTCTGCATAAAAATCCTTGGCTTTGTCTATTCTGTCTATTCTGTATTTTTGCTGTTGCCATGTAAACAAGAGGCCCTCTGGTGCCAACCATCTGTAATTCATGCCTTTCTGCAATAGTATCTTAGACAGAAATTGATATTCTCTTCTTAATTCTCTTACTCTTCTCGGAACTTGTTTCAGTACAATAATTTCTTTACCTTTATATTTCAATGTTTTGTCTCTTGTTGCTTGTAAAATTTGTGCTTTAAATGATTTTTTAGTAAATCTTATGTGAACTTCTCTAGGAAGATTATTTCTTGTTGCATATCTTGTGTATACTCTAAAGATCTCATCAATGCCATCAAGTGCCTTTTCCTTGCTAATTCTTAACAATTCAGCCAAAATTCCTGTCATTTTGTCTGCCAGGTTCTCACTTTCCTCTTCCTCTATATTTTGAAATCTAAGAAAAAATTCTGCTCTATCAATCTCCCAACCTAAAGCAACAGTTTTGTCTTTTTCCATTTCTTCCAATCTACTGTCAATATTTTGAATTTTTTTATCCCTTTGTTCCTATCTCTCCTCTACTTTTTGAAGTCTGTCCTCATAATGTTTCAACATCTGATCAACTTTCTCATCTTTTTTTTTCTGTTCTCTGCTTAATCCGTTCCACTTCTACTTGTAGTTTTTGGATCCCCTCTAGAATAAGTTGGAGAGAAGCCTCTTTTTCCTTCTCTTTTTCCTGGATAAGCATTGATTGTATTGTTCTTTGAGATCCTGATGGTGAGGAGGAGGGGACTGGGATTGCTGTGTCACGTGTAGCTGCTTTTCTACTCATTTTTTATTTATAGAAATGCAAATACAGAAAATCCAAATTGTAATCCAAATCGATAATAAAAAGAAAAGATTCCTTCAGACTCTTCCATGACTTAATCCAAAGGGGAGGGGGAAAAAAGAAAAAGATTAATAAAAAAAAAAAGAAGAGCGAATAAGCAAAAATTCAAAAGAATCCAAGAGTGTAAATATGAAGGGAGAGCAAAAAGTAAAAAGCTGAAAGAAGGGAGGGCAGAAAAAAAGTTCTTTTTTCCGTTGCTATCTCTTTAAGCTCTTTCCACAATTTCATTCAAAAAAAAAGAAAAAAGAAAAAAAGAAGAGGCTTTTTCTCTTGCCTTCTTCCCTTCCCTTACAGGCTTATTCCATTGACAGTGTATAATAGAACACCTGAATAAATAATCCTTAGTGTTCTCTCTCAGTATGTCAAAAGGCAACACTATATCTCAAGGTTAAAGCCCTAGGGAAATAATGCAACAATATAGCAGTTGTCTTGCAACAATAAAAAAACCAGCAGATGGCAGTCCGTTGCGTCTCCCTTCTCCCATCCACTCTTCCTTCACCTCATAAAAAAAGCATAAAAAGAAAGAAAAAGGATCTCACAGAAAGGATTAATTTAAAAAAAATTAAAAAATTAATTTATCATCATAACAATTAATAATGGCAACCAAAGATCAAAAATAAAACTTTTCCTAAAGAGTTAAATCCAACAACACCACCAAACAATTTTTTTTTTCTTTCACCCAGTCCAAAATGGAGACACGCTCAAAAAAAAAATACATAAATCCCCCAAAATTAAACATTTAAAAAGAAGTAGTTTCTCAGAGCATTTTTGATCCACCATTCAAATATTATTATTTTTAACAATTTTTTCTTCTTTCCAGTCTTAGGATGGTTTTACAAAGTCTACTAAAAATATTTTCTCACCCCTCTCAGCACGTTTCCTTCCGCTCTTCTGTTCCGGAGTTGTCCCAGCTTTGACAGCCGAGGCTGGAATAAATTGCCACGAAAAAGGGCTTCTCCTGGCTCGATTGGGGATTTTGCGATATCCCCGAGACCCACAGGAAGTACCCTACACGATCACTGTCCAAAAAAAGGACTGTCGTGGCAAAAAAAACATCGGCAGCAAGTCCAGAGTTCAAACTTGCATGCCGTTTCGCCGCAACACCAGCTCCGCCTTCCCTTAAGATCATTCTTGTATAGTTCTTCTGTGTAATTTTGCCATCTCTTCTTAATATCTTTTGCCTCTGCTAGGTCCCTGGCATTTTGGTCCTTTATCATGCCCATCTTTGCATGAAACGTTCCCTTCATATCTCCAATTTTCTTGAAGAGATCTCTTGTCCTCCCTATTCTATTGTTTTTTTCTATTTCTTTGCACTGTTCATTTAAGAATGTATTCTTATCTCTTCTAGCTATTTTCTGGAATTCTGCATTCAACTGGGTATATCTTTCTCTTTCTCCCTTGCCTTTCGCTTCCGTTCTTCAGCTATTTGCAAAGCTTCCTCAGACAGCCATTTTGCTTTCTTGCATTTTTTTTATTTGGGGATGGTTTTAGTACAATATTGCAAACCTCCGTCCATAGTTCTTCAGGCACTCTGTCTATCAGATCTAATTCCTTAAATCTAATCTGATTTCTGTGTTGACCGTCTGGTGATGTCCATGTGTAGAGTCGTCTCTTGGGTTGTTGGAAAAGAGTGTTTGCTATGACCATCGTATTATCTTGACAGAATTCTGTCAGCCTATGCCCTGCTTTATTTTGTACTCCAAGGCCAAACTTGCCTGTTATTCTGCTAATCTTTTGGCTTCCTACTTTAGCATTCCAATCCCCCAATGATGATAAGGACATCATTTTTTGGTATTAATTCTATAAGGTGCTGTAGGGCTTCATAGAACCGGTCAATTTCATCCTCTTCAGCACCAGTGGTTGGGGCATAGACTTGAACTACTGTGATACTGAATGGTTTGCCTTGGAATCGAACTGAGATCATTCTGTCATTTTAGGGATTGTATCCCAGTATTGCTTTTCCTACTCTTTTATTGATTATGAAGGCACTCCATTTCTTTTGAGGGATTCTTGCCTGCAGTAGTATACCTGATGGTCATCTGAATTAAATTTGCCCATTCCTGTCCACTTTAGTTTCCTGATTCCTAAGATGTCGATGTTCAGTCTTGCCATCTCTTGTTGGATCACATCCAGTTTGCCTTGATTCATGGATCTTACATTCCAGGTTCCTATGGAGAAAAAAATCTTTACAGCATTGGATTTTCCTTTTACCACCAGATACACCCACAGCTAAGCGTCCTTTCGGCTTTGGCCCAGTCGCTTCATTCTTTCTGGCGCTACTAGTACTAGCCCTCGGCTCTTCCCCAGTAGCATATTGGACACCTTCTGACCTGAGGGGCTCATCTTCCAGCGTCATATTTTTTTTTCCTTTTTGTACTGTCCATGGGGTTTTCATGGCAAAAATACTGGAGTGGGTTGCCATTTCCTTCTCCAGTGGATCACATTTTGTGATTTTAATTTTATCCTCACTTTTTTGCCCTGCTAAATAGATTTCAACACTATTTTATTTAATTCTTCAAAATAAGTTTTCCCCAACCTAACTGGAATTGTCTAGAACAAATATAAAATTCTAGGCAATATATTCATCTTAATTGTTGATATTCTCCCTATCAATGATAGTTGTAAGTTTTCTCACTTTGCCAAATCTGTCACTATCTGTTGTTTGAGTTTATTATAGTTATTCTCTTTAAGTGTACTACATCTTGCTGTCAAATATATACCCAAATATTTAACCTTATTTGTGACTTGTATCTTTGATCATTCCGCCAATTCCTCTTTTTGTTTTATTAACATGTTTTTTGTTAAAATCTTCATTTTATCTTTGTTTATTTTCAATCCTGCAACTTTTCCATATGCACCTTTTTTTCTATCAGTAAAGTTATTGATTCTAATGGATCTTCAAGAATAATAACCAGGTCATCTGTGAATACTTGCAATTTATATTCTTCCTTTTGAATTTTCAAGCCTTTTACGTCTTTTTCTTCTCTAATATTTCTATTTAACACTTCTAATGTTAATACAAATAACAGGGGTAACAGTGGACAACCTTGTCTTGTTCCTTTTTTTATTTCAATAGGCTCTGTCAATTCTCCATTTGTCATTACTTTTGCTGTTTGTTTATGATATATGGCTTCCATGGCCTGAATAAATTTTCTACCAAAGCCCATCTGTTCCAATTGTACTAGCATAAATTGCCAATTCACATTATCAAAAGCTTTCTGTGCATCAAGAAATATAAAAGCCATTTGCTTTTCGGGAGGCGGCTCATAATATTCCAAGGTATCCAGAATTATCCTCATATTATCTTTAATCTGTCTTTTTGGCAGAAACCCATTTTGATCTTTCATCAATACCTTTCAAGTCTTTCTGCCAATATTGAAGCAAAAATTGTATAGTCTGAGTTTAACAAAGATATAGGTCTATAGTTCTTGATTTGCTGTGAGTCAGTGTCCTCCTTTGGAATAAGTGTAATATAAGCCTCTGACCATGACTTAGATAGTTTCATCTTTAACATAACTTCATTCATGACTTCTAACAATGGGAGACTCAGCTACTCCTGTAGTGTCTTATAATATTCTGCTGGTAATCCATCTGGTCCAGGTGCCTTCCCATTGTTTTGTTTTTTGAGTGCTTCAGTTAGTTCCATCATCATTATATTTCCTTCTAGCATCATTTCAGTGTCTTTAGGAATCTGAGGTAAATTTGCTTTCTGCAGGTATCTTTTAAACTTTCCTCTTCTATATTCTCTTGCTCATACAATTTTCTACAATAGTATAATTTTTTTCTTCTTTTCATTCCCATATCTGATTTGTCCTTGGTCATCCACTAGCCATGTTATTTGTCTTGATTCTCTCTCTTTTTTCAGTTTATATGCTAATCATCTACCTGGTTTATTGGCATCTTCAAAATAGTTCTGTTTCACACTTCTAATTTTTCTAATTTTTTGCACTCAATCCTTTTTTTCTATTAATCCCATTTTATGTCTAATTATTTCTATTTTTGTTTTAATATACTTTTTTTGTGGAAATTTCTGTAATTCTTTTAATTAATTAAAATTAATTAATTTATTAATTCTTTTAATATTGTATAATATTGTATAATATCTTTTCCTTGTATAGTCTATTATCAGACCTCCAGCAAAGGCCTTCATTGTATCCCAAAGATTTTGTATTGATGTATTCTCTTTTCTATTTTTTTTAAAAGGAAAGCCAATTCTTTCTCCATCTTCTGTACAAATTCCTTATCTTTTAATATTGTGTTATTTAAGGTCCACATAGATCTTCTTCTTTGTCCTTTCCATTTCATCGTCATGAGCTTGTAGTCTGCCCAGGTATTGGTTTCTATATCAATTTCTTCTATGTTAAAAGTCAATTCTATTGTCATTCATATCATATCTATTCTAGACCATGATAAACATCTTATATTTCTTTCTCTCCATACATCTTTTAAGTTTATTTCCTCTATCATTTTCAACAAAGATTTTGGAAGCGTCTTTCTACTTTGCTTTGTTGTCTTCTGTGTATTGTAATCTAATTTCTCGTCCACTATACTGTTAAAATCTCCCATCGTGCAAATATTGTCATTGTTGTTAGTTGCGAAGTTGTGTCCGACCCATCGCAACCCCATGGACAACATTCCTCCAGGCCTTCCTGTCCTCTACCATCCTCTGGAGTCCATTTAAACTCATGCCTACTGCTTCAGTGACTCCATCCAGCCACCTCGTTCTCTGTCGTCCCCTTCTTCTTTTGCCCTCAATCTTTCCCAGCATTAGGCTCTTCTCCAGTGAATCCTTCTTTCTCATTAGGTGGCCAAAGTATTTCAGTTTCATCTTCAGGATCTGGCCTTCTAAAGAGCAGTCAGGGTTGATCTCCTCTAGAACTGACTTGTTTGTTCGCCTTGCAGTCCAAGGGACTCGCAGGAGTCTTCTCCAGCACCAGAGTTCAAAGGCCTCAATTCTTTGGCACTCAGCTTTTCTTATGGTCCAACTTTCACAGCCATACATTACAGCTGGGAAAACCATATTGTCATAGCCCAAGTCAATTATTTTCATGTGTAGTTTTCTATAAAAATCTTCTTGGTTATCATTTGGAGCATATATTGCTATTAACAGTATTTTCCTATTATTGTCTATTATTGTCTATTATTTCCACCATCAATATTCTTCCCTCTTCATCTGTATAAATTTGCTCCGCCGTAATTATATCTCTTATATATAGAACTATACCTCTTTTCTTACATTTTGGCAGTGAAGTAAATGTTTTCCCCAATTTTGGCTGTACCAATAATTGTTCATGTTGCTTTTTGATATGTACGTCTTGTCAACAAATTATGTCAAATTTTAATTTCTCTAATTTATAAAATGTTTTTCTTCTTTTGATAGCTGAATTAAGTCCATTTATGTTTATTGTAATCAATTTTTTCTCTTCCATGTTCATACTTTATAAGAAGGGTTTATTGCTCTAGTTGATCTCGGTACTCGTTATTCTTTACCTTCCATCTTCCCACCCACTGCACCTTCTTCTTTTTCAATCATTGCTAATAATTCTTCTTGTAGTTCTTATAGTCCAATCATTGTGACTTCTGGTTTTTTCTCCACTTCTTTCTCTCTGAGGTATTCTGCGCAAAATGCTTTGGCTTTATCAATTGAATCTATTCGATATTTTTGTTGTTACCATGTAAACACCAGGACTTCTGGTATCAGCCATCTGTAGCTCACGCCTTTCTGAATAATAGTTTGGTCAAAAATGATATTCTCTTCTCATCTCTCTCACTCTTCTTGATATTTGCATCAGAACCACAATTTCCTTATTCTTATATTTCAGTGTTTTGTCTCTTGCAACCTGCAGTATTTGCGCTTTAATGAATTTTTGGGTGAATCTTATGTGAACTTCTTGTGGTAATTTATTTCTCATTGTATATCTTGTAAATACTCGAAATATCTCATCCATGCCATCCATTATCTTTTCCTCAATAATTTCTAAAGCTTCTGCTAGGATTTCTACCATTTTTTCTGCCATATTTTCTCCCTTCTCTTCTATATTTTGAAATCTGAGGTAAAACTGATTTATCCATCTCCCATCCCAATATTCTGGTCTTATCTTGTTCAACCTCATCTAATCTACTATCAATATCTTTAATTTTTTGTTTCTTTGTTCTTTTTTTCCTCAATTTTTTGAAGTCTATCCTCATATTTTTGCATCATTGGATGTATATTCTCTATCTTTTCATCTGTTTTTTCTGTTCTCTGTTCAATATTCTCCACTCTTGTTTGTATTTGTTGAATTCCTTGCCAAATCATCTGCAATGTCACTTCCTTTTTCTTTTCTCATTTCTTTTCCTTTTCCAGTTGTAACATTGTCTATATTGAGCGTTGTCTCCCAGGGGACAACTGTCTAGTTCCTTTTCTGATATCTGCTTACTCTGTCATTTCGCCATTTATTATTACCTTTGCTGATTGGTCTTTATATATAGTCTTAACCATAGTCTTACAACCATCTTTTGTAATTGTGTGGTCATAAATTGCCAATTCACATTATCAAATGCCTTCTGTGCATCTAAAAATAACAATGCCATTTGTTTCTCTGAATATGCTTCATAATATTCCAATGTATCCAATATAATTTGTATATTGTCTCTAATTTGTCTTTTAGGCAAAAAACCATTTTGATCTGCAAGTATAAATTCATTTAGCAACCTCTTCAATCTTTCCGCCATGATTGTTGCAAATATTTTGTAATCTGCATTTAATAGTGAAATTGGTCTATAATTCTTTATTTGTTGTAAATCTGTTTTTTCTTTTGGTATAAGAGTTATATATGCCTCCATCCATGAATTTAAAACCCTGGTTTTTATTAATAAATCATTAAATACTTGTAACATTTTATCACTTAGTACATCTTGCATTTTTTTATATACTTTTACTGGTAGTCCATCTGGTCCTGGGGTTTTTCCATTCTTCTGCTTTTTAATTCCCTCCACCAATTCCATCATTGATATTCTTTCTTCTAGTGCTTTTTAAAATTCTTCTGGTATTTTAGGAATCATTGCTTTTTCCAAATATTGTTCTATTTTCCCTTCTGATATCTGCTCTGATATCTATAATTTCTTGTAATATTCCTCAATTATTTTTTTCTTTTCCTCATTTCGATAGCATATCTTTCCATCTTTATCTAGTAGTTGAGTTATAAGTTTCCTTTCTTTTTCCTTTTTCCTTTTATATGCCAGCCATCTTTCTGATTTATTTGTATTTTCAATTTTTTTTTGCTTTGTTTATTTTATTTTCCTTGCCAGGTCTTCATTCTCAATTAAGTTTATGTTTTTTCAAGTCCATTAGGTTTTTAATTTTTTTATCTTGTGGGTTTTTTCTTATATTCCTCCTCCAATTTCTTTTGTGTTTGTCTATTCTGTTTATTTCTTTTCCCTGCACAAGTTATTGCCAAGCTTCTTATATATGCTTTAATAGTATTCCATATGTTTTTCAATGATGTATCTTCTTTTCTATTCTCTTTGAAGAAAAATGTCAGTTCTTTTTCCATATGTTGTATAAAGTCTTTCTCATTTAATAAGCTTTGATTTAATGTCCATCTCATTCTTTTTCTTTGTCCTTTTTATACCATCATTATCGGATTGTGGTCTGCCCATATATTTGCCTCTATATCAATTTCGTCTATCTTAGATATTAAATCTGTAGACATCCACATCATATCTATTCTTTTTTCCCCCAAGCATCTTGTAGACTTAATTCATCTACCATTGTATAAAATGCTTTTGGAAGTGTCTTCCTTGGTTTTTTATGCACTTTATAGATTTATAGTCTAACTATTTATCAACTATTGCGTTAAAGTCTTATACTTATACATTGTAAGCCGCCCTGAGTCTTCGGAGAAGGGCGGAGTATAAATGTAAACAAAAAAAAAAGTCTCCTATTATGCAAATATATTCATATTCATATTCTAATATTTTTCTATGTAGTTTCGCATAAGATTCTTCTTGATTTTCATTTGGAGCATATATACCCACAAGTAATATTTTTTATAGTTCATTACAATTTCTACCATTAACACTCTTCCTTCCTCATCCTCAAATATTTGTTTGGATTGAATTGTCTGTTTGATATAAAATTCTATTCCTCTTTTACTTTGAGAAGCCAATGTTGTATACAATATCCCCAATTTTGTTCGCTCCAAAAGTTTTTTAGGTTGCTTTCTAATATGAACTTCTTGTAAGCATATAATTTCTAATTTTAGCTTCTCTAATTTATTTAATATTTCCTTCTTTTTATTGCCAAATTTAGTCCATTTATATTCAAAGACATTACTTTAATTTCTTCTTTCATTTCTTATTTATTTACTTGTTTTGTCGATCTAGTCATTCTTATCTCCCTTTGTTCTTTAATTTCTTTTGTTCTTGCTCTCTTCTTGTTCTTTAGTCATCTCCCCTGGCTGCTCTTTCTCCTCCTCCTGTCATCCATCTCCTTTTTCATCTCTCAGTCTTTCTTCCTCTTGAAAACCTATGTGTTGTTCATAAAATAACTCTGCTTTTTCTGTTGAATCTAATCTGTATCTTTGCTCTTGCCAATTCACCAATATTCCTTCTGGAATCAGCCACCTAAAATTTATTCCTCTTTTTATCAAACATTTAGTGAGGAATTGATATTCTTTTCTCAGGTCTCTCACTCTTCTTGGAATTTGTTTCAGTGCTATTACTTCTCTCCCTTTGTGCTTTATCATTACATTTCTCATCATTTGAAATATCTCTGTTCTCAAAGTTTTCTTAGTGAATCTAAGATGAATGTCTTTAGATAAGTTGTTTCTCATTGCATATCTTATGTCCACTCATCAATCCCATTTAAAATTCTTTCCTTGCTTTCTTCCATTACTTCTGCTAATATCTCTGCAACTTCCTCTGCTAGATTTTCTCCCTTTTCTCCTCAATATTTTGGAATCTTAAATAATAATCAGCTTTATCGATTTCCAGGGTTATAATTGTTTTTTCCTGTTTATCTATAGTCCATCTCTTCAACTTTTTTCTCCATTGCCTCTGCTTTTTCTTCCATTTGCTGCAATTATTCTTTGTTTTTCCCTATCATCTCTTTAACTTCTTTCAATTTTCCTTCCATTTTTTCCATATTTCCTTCCATTTTTTCATCTACCTTGTCTAATCTTGTTTTAAGATTAGACTGTAATCTTTTAGTCTGTAACATGTTTTTTAATTCCATGTTGATTTTATCTTGCTGTGATGTAGTTTCTATTGTCTTTTGCCCTGTGACACCTGATGCTGTTGATATTGATGGTGATGATAGATGTTGTGTCATTTTCTTCATCTTATAATAATATAATATAACAACAGAGTTGGAAGGGACCTTGGGGGCCTTCTAGTTCAACCCCCTGCCTAGGCAGGAAACCCTACACCATCTCAGTCAGATGTTATCCAACATTTTCTTAAAAATTTCCAGTGTTGGAGCATTCACAACTTCTGCAGGCAAGTCGTTCCACTTATTAATTGTTCTAACTGTCAGGAAATTTTTCCTTAGTTCTAATTTTCTTCTTTCTTTGATCAGATTCAACCCATTACTTCTTGTTCTACCCTCAGGTGCTTTGGAGAACAGCCCGACTCCCTCTTCTTTGTGGCAACCCCTGAGATATTGGAACACTGCTATCATGTCTCCCCTAGTCCTTCTTTTTATTAAACTAGACATACCCAATTCCTGCAACCGTTCTTCATATGTTTTAGCCTCCAGTCCCCTAATCATCTTTGTTGCTGTTCTCTGCACTCTTTCTAGAGTCTCAACATCTTTTTTACATCGTGGCGACCAAAACTGGATGCAATATTCCAAGTGTGGCCTTACCAAGGCATTATAAAATGGCACTAACACTTCATTTGATCTTGATTCTATCCCTCTGTTTATGCAGCCCAGAACTGTGTTGGCTTTTTTAGCAGCTGCTGCACACTGCTGGCTCATATCTAAATGGTTATCCACTAGGATTCCAAGATCCCTCTCACAGGTACTACTATTGAGCAAGGTACCACATATACGGTACCGGTGCATTTTGGGGTTTTTTTGCCTAAATGTAGAACCTTACTTTTTTCACTGTTGAATTTCATTTTATTAGATAGCGCCCAATGTTCAAGTCTGTCAAGATCTTTCTGTAACTTGAGCCTATCTTCTGGAGTGTTGGCTATTCCTGCCAGCTTGGTGTCATCTGCAAATTTGATGAGTTCCCCGTCTATCCCCTCATCCAGGGTCATTGATGAAGATGTTGAAGAGTACTGGGCCTAAAACAGAGCCTTGGGGTACTCCACTGCATACTTCCCTCCATGTGGATGTAGTTCTGTTGAGGACTACACGTTGAGTGCGGTTGGTCAGCCAGTTACGAATCCATCTGGTGGTGGTGCTGTCTAACTCACATTTTTCTACTTTATCTAGTAGTAGGTTATGGTCTACTTTATCAAATGCTTTACTGAAGTCCAAGTAAATTATATCAACAGCATTCCTCTGGTCTACTAATTTTGTCATTTTTTCAAAGAATGCAATATGATTAGTCTGGCATGATATGTTTTTGACAAACCCATGTTGGCTTTTGGTTATTACTTTGTTAGCTTCTAGGTGTTCAGTGATTCATTGCTTGATTATCTTTTCCAGAATCTTCCCCGGTATTGAGGTCAGGCTGATAGGTCTGTAGTTTCCTGGATCTGTTTTTTTTCCTTTTTTGAAGATGGGAATTACATCAGCTCTTTTCCAGTCCTCTGGCAGCTCCCCTGTGCTCCAGGATCTTTGAAAGATATAGTTCAGTGGTTCTGAAATCATGTCTGCCAGTTCCTTCAGAACCTTGGGGTGTAATCCATCCGGTCCTGGTGATTTGAACTCGTCTAGGGTAGACAGGTGTTCACTTACCATTTTCTTCCCTATTTTAACTTGTGTTCCTAATCTGTTTTTTGTGGTGCTGTTTTTGATAGGTTGGATTGTTTTTTCCTTTTGTGTAAAGACAGATGCAAAAAATGAGTTAAGTAGATCTGCTTTCTCCCTGTTGCTTGTCATCTTCTTGCCACTTTCTCCCAGCAATGGGCCAATTGTTTCCTTGACATTTTTCTAGTTTTTTATATGTTGGAAGAAGCTTTTTGTTATTTTTTACTTTTGTCGCTAGCCTTTGTTCATTGTGAGCCTTAGCTTTCCTCACTTCATCTTTACAGGCTCGGGCTATTTGCTGATATTCTGCCTTAGTTATTTGCCCCTCTTTCCACTTTTTATATTTGTCCTTTTTGTCTTTCAATTTGTCAGATAGTTCTTTATGCATCCATGCTGGTTTCTTTTGAGATCTATTATTTTTCTTCTTCATTGGTATTGTGCTAGACTGTGCTTTTATAATCTCACTTTTCAAAATTTCCCAAGCTTCTTGAGTTGTTTTCCCCCTGAGGATTCTCATCCATTGAATCCTTCTCAAGCTCTCTCTAAGTTTATTGAAATTAGCTCTCTTAAAGTCCAAGATTCTAGTTTGACTTTGTTCTACTACTTGTATTTGCTTAATGTCGAATTCCAATATTGCGTGGTCACTTGCCCCCAAGGTTCCTGTAGCTTCAACACCTTCTATCATTTCATCTCTGTTAGTGAGAATTAAGTCCAGTATGGCTGATCCCCTTGTTGCCTTCTCTATTTTTTGGGAAACAAAAGTGTCTGCTAGGTCTGTTAGGAACCTGTTGGATCTTCCACTTGGTGCAGAGTTTGTTTCCCAGTCGATGTCAGGGTAGTTAAAATCCCCCATTACTACTGTGATGTGCTTCCTACATACCTTAGTTAGCTGACTAGCAAAAAGTTCATCTATTTCCTCTGTTTGGTTGGATAGCCTATAGTATAGACCTATGGCAATATCGTTTTTCACCCCTTTTATATTGACCCAAATACATTCAAGATGATTTTCATCATTGTTGTGCTCTATTTCTGTAGAGATGTAGTTATTTCTTATATATAGTGCAACTCCACCTCCTCTTTTATTTGGTTATTTCTTTTAAATAATTTATATCCCTCTAGCTATATGTTCCATTTGTCAGTTTCATCCCACCAAGTTTCCGTAATGGCAACAATATCATATCTGCCCTCATTTACTTGAATTTCTAATTCACCCTGTTTATTCCTCATACTCTGTGCATTGGTGGCGTATGTCTTGTCTCTTCAAATTACACCACTCAATTTGTAATCCAAATAATCCAATTCTTATGTTCCAACTATCTCTTTATTTAAATTCCAAATTCAAATTCCAGATCTGCTCCCAAATCAATCAAACCCTTCAGGTTCTTGATACCCTAATCCACATATGTTTAATCCATATAAGAAAAAGGTAGAACGGCTATGTCAGAGAGAAACAAAATACCAAAAACAAACCAGGAATAACCCAAAAAGCCAAAGAGGAAAAAATGGAAAAAGGAGAAAAGAAAAAAACGGATCAGAACAAAAATAAAAATTCACCAATAAAAAAATTCCAAAACTAAGGTATTCACTCAAAATATCCAATCAAACAATAAAAAAAGGGTAAAATATAATCTCCGAAGAATTAATTAAGAATTAATTAAGAAAAATGGAAAAAAAACCAAAAGAAAAGACAAAAACCATACCAATCACAAAATTTTAAAACCAGGAAGAAAGAACCAGAAGAGGAAAAACAAAAACAAAAAGCAGAAAGAAAAAATAAGAATATTCCAAAATACCATTATTCCAAAGTTTTCCAAAATTTATAAGTCCATCAAGCGGAAGGAAAAAAAACCCAGACAGTTCAATCCTAGTAGTTTACAAAAGCTTTCATTCATCTTCCCCCCCCCTTTCTGTTACAAAATCACAAGACCACTTCTTATCAAAATCTTCTTGCCATTTTCCAAAATATTGTCCAAGGTCATTTCACTCTCATCTTCTCCTTTATTCAGTATGTCTATTTAATTTTCTCTGTCATCACTAGATGGCACTGCAGTTCACTTAAAATAATCTTTAAAATATCAATATATTTTTCTTCTTTCCACTTTGCACTTCCAGCTACAAAACTCAAATTTTCAAAATACAATTCATTATCCAAACAAAGTCTCTTTTCCAATCTGTTTTCAATTCATTAAATTTATTTTTCAGTTTTCAATAATCAGTCTTTATTAATGGCTTCCGCTTCTTCACTGCTGTTCCTTATTCCTCTCCCTCCCCTCTCCTCTTTGTAATGTCTCACAAGAAAATATTTTTAAAAGTTCAGGAATTCAATATATAAAAGGAATCTTGTTTCCAAGATCTCAATTTCTCACCCAGATAATCACTTCACTCTTTTTTTCATCTTCAGCATCTGGCCTTCTAAAGAGCAGTCAGGGTTGATCTCCTTTAGGACTGACTTTATTTTATTTATTTTTATTTATTTGATTTATTTGATTTCTATACCGCCCTTCTCCCGAAGGACTCAGGGCGGTGTACAGGCAAAAATAAAACAGACAGTACAATATATAATTTAAAATGCAATTAAAAAACTTATTTTAAAATTGGCCTGAAAATTAAAATATACAGTGAGCTAAAACCCCAATTAAAATTAGTTAATAAGAATTTTAAAAATTTGATGAAATTCAATTTAAGACAGCCCCATGCAAATAAAAAGATGTGTCTTCAGTTCGCGACGAAATGTCCGAAGGTCAGGTATTTGGCGTAAACCCGGGGGAAGTTCGTTCCAGAGTGTGGGAGCCCCCACAGAGAAGGACCTTCCCCTGGGGGCCGCCAGCCGACATTGCTTGGCGGACGGCACCCTGAGAAGTCCCTCTCCGTGAGAGCGTACGGGTCGGTGGGAGGCATGTGGTAACAGCAGGCGGTCCCGTAAGTACCCAGGCCCTAAGCCATGGAGCGCTTTAAAGGTCGTAACCAGCACCTTAAAGCTTGTTTGTTTGACTTGTTTGTTCGCCTTGCAGTCCAAGGGACTCGCAGGAGTCTTCTCCAGCACCAGAGTTCAAAGGCCTCGATTCTTTGGGGCTCAGTCTTTCTTATGGTCCAACCTTCACAGCCATACATTGCAACTGGGAAAACCATCGCCTTGACTATATGCACTTTTGTTGGCAGGATGATGTCTCTGCTTTTTAGTATGCTGCCCCTACAGGACAGTTATGATCCCTGGGGATCCCCTGGATCGCCTAGGATATTGGTGTTTTTCCAGAGCTCCGGAATTCCATGCCATACCACTGCAATGCTGGTCACGCCCCCCCAAATTTGTCAATCCCAATGGTGTTCAAGTGGTGCTCCAGTTATTTTGGGATTCCACCCAAGGCTCTTATTACTATTGGGTACTATCTTTGCTTGCTTTTGCCACAGTTGTTCTATTTGTAGGTTTTATATTTTGTTAACTTTTCCAGTTCTTTCTCTTCTCTTCTGCTGTCTCCAGATATTGCAACATCAAAAATCCCAACTTTTTTGTATTTCTTATCAACAATTGTTAAGTCTGGGGTGTTAAGTGGCAGGAGTTTAAAGTCCCAGAGCAATTTAGCTTCTTTATTTTCTATGACTTTCTCTATTTTTTGGTCCCATCAGTTCTTGCTTGCAGGCAAATGATATTTCATTCATATGTATGTATATATCTATATCTATATCTATATCTATATCTATATCTATATCTATATCTATATATTTATATAAAAATTTTTATTTTCTTTTAATACAAACATTTCATGTTTCATTAAACAATGTGTCATCTGAGTATATATTTTTGTGTCATAAAAATTAAAATTTACTACCATATTCATTATTTGTATCTATTCTTGTATTAATACTAATACTTAACATAACTACTATTTCTTTTCTTAACTTATTTGCCTTTATAATACATTACTTTCATATTTATTCTCTAAGCACTGATAAAATAACTCCCATATATTGTAATAATCAGATTCTTCCTTTCCTTTAATTGCAAGTGTTAAATCTATTCATTTCTGCACATTCTAATAGTTTCTCAATCATATTTACATCTGTAGAGATCTCTTCACTTTTTCAATTTTGTGCAAATACAATTCTAGCTGCAATCATTACATGAATAATCAAATATACATTTTCTTTACTATAAGTTTCTGGTAGAATCCCAAACATGAATATTTCAGGTTTTAAATTGATATGTTGCTGCATCATCTTCTCCAACACATACAAATTTTTGTCCAATATTTTTTTCCTTCTAGGCATATCCACCACATATGATAATATGACCCCGGTATCTGATGAAATTTCCAACATCTAGCTGATTTGTCTTTAAACATTTTTGCCAATTGTTACTGTGACAAATGCCATCTATAAAACATTTTGTATAAATTTTACTTGTATGCAATTGACATTGTTAATTTGTAATTTCTATCCCATAGTTGCTGTCATTTATCTAACTCAATCGTATAACCAAAGTTTTTCGCCCATACTATCATTGTTTCTTTTACTCGTTTTTCTAATTTAATATGCAATAAATAACGATAGAAACTTTTATCGCCTACTCTTCTATATTATTTTATTCAATTCTGTCAATTCCATATAAAAACTCTATAGTTTAACAATTTTTTGATATCTAGATTGTACTTGCAGTTGTGTATTCCAAACCATATCAATCCCATTTTTCCAATTGCCTGCCTAAAATCAATATCAGTGGTGAGCAATTTAATCTCCCTGCCTGCCTGCCTTGTGCCTTCAATTGGGTAAGTAACTGGGATTTTTGGTGGGGTTTATAAAGATAGTTATTGTGTGACTGTATGAGGTTCCTGCTTGTTACAGGGGCCATTTTGGGTGAAGTGCAGCTGTCTTACATTGTGTGTGAGTCAGTTGTCTTGTGTTCTGTTGTATGTGTGTGTAAAGTGTGAAAGTTGGATTTTGGATTTTGGATTATTATTTAAGTATTGATTGCATGACATAATTGATATATCTTCTCCTTGTAGGTCATTATTATTATTTGTTCAAGAAACGACATTGAAGACATCACTTTTATTGCTCATGTAAATATCTCTGTGACTCTTATTGTTTTGTGTACTTGGTTTTTCAAGTATTGATTGCATGAAATAATTGTTATATTTCCTTTTTGTAGGTCAAAAAAGGGCAAAGAAGTGACATCGACTTGAACACGCTCACCAGGTCACTTGACCACCAAGCCACGCCTGCCAATTAAACCAAGCCCACAGAACCGGTAAGGAAAATTTTTAGATTTCACCCCAGTTGGATTATAGATTTACAGTGGTAGACAAAAATCAATAAAAATCAATTATCTCCATAGAAATGGATAGGGCAGATTATTATTTGACATTTCAGAATGTGGAAGAAGAAAAAGGAGGAAACCTAGTGAAGATAATGGCAGATCTGCTGTTGGAAGCGGTGGAGGAATCTAAGGAAAAAATGCTGAATGAGATTAATGAAATATTTAGAGTGCCTATTAGATACACAATGAGAAACAAATTACTAAAAGAGGTGCATGTTAGCTTCACCAAGAAAGCAATAAAAACAGAGATCCTGCAGAGAGCAAGAGATAACCCGATGAAGTATAAAGATATACTTCATATAAAGAAGGCCTGTGGCCTTCCGGGTGCATGTCAAGGTTTTGGTAACCATCTTCAAAGCGCTCCATGGCTTAGGGCCGGGCTATTTACCGGACCGTCTACTGCCACCGATTGCCTCCCACCGACTCGTGCACTCTCACAGGGAGGGACTCCTTAGGGTGCTGTCCGCCAGGCAGTGCCGACTGGCGACACCCAGGGGAAGGGCCTTCTCTGTGGGGGCTCCCACCCTCTGGAATGAACTTCCCCCAGGACTCCGCCAACTTCCTGACCTTCGAACCTTCTGCCGCGAGCTTAAAACACATCTATTTATCTGTGCAGGACTGGACTAACATTTTAATTTTACATTTAATTTTAATGGGGTTTATATAATTTTAATTGTAATTTTAAATTTTGGCCTATTTAAATAAGTTTTTTAACTTTGTGTTTTACCTTGTATTATATTGTATTTTTTACCAGCCTGTAAACAGCCCTGAGTCCTCTGGGAGATAGGGCGGTATAAAAATTTGAATAAATAAATAAATTAATAGAGAAATAGTAGTGTTAAAACAAATTCTAAGACGAATTAGAGACTTAAGTAAAAAATACCAGTTTTTGACAAAGTATTTAATTAAAAGAGGACTGAATTTTAGATGGTTGATACTGGAGGGAATATTGGTGACCTTGGAGGAGCAATGGCAAAGGTGGTTTGGAGAACCGGTAGCAAAAATCCCTGCCCTCCCCGCCTATGCCCACCCAATATCCCGATCACCCACTTGCCAGCTTGGCCGCTTGCTGCTTTTTTCCTGTTCGCTCGCTTTTCTTGCCTTGCTTTGCCTGCTGCAATCCCTGCAATCAACTACATCAGATAGCAACTGAATCTGCCTGCCTGCAATCAATCTCACTGGTAAGCAACGTAAACTACGTGCCTGCCTGTCCTGCCTTGTGACTTCAATTATATTGAAGTCAAAAGTATTGATTGCATGAAATAATTGTTATATTTCCTTTTTGTAGGTCAAAAAAGGGCAAAGAAGTGTCATTGACTTGAACACCAGGTCACCTGACCATGCCTGCCAATTAAACCAAGCCCACAGAACCGGTAGGGAAAATTTTTAGATTTCACCCCAGTTGGATTATAGATTTACAGTGGTAGACAAACATAAAGAAAAATCAATTACCTCCATAGAAATGGATAGGGCAGATTATTATTTGACATTTCAGAATGTGGAAGAAGGAAAAGGACGAAACCTAGCAGAGATAATGGCAGATCTGCTGTTGGAAGCGGTGGAGGAATCTAAGGAAAAATGCTGAATGAGATTAACGAAATATTTAGAGTGCCTACTAGATACAAAATGAGAAACAAATTACCAAGAGAGGTGCATGTTAGCTTCACCAAGAAATCAATAAAAACAGAGATCCTGCAGAGAGCAAGAGATAACCCGATGAAGTATAAAGATAGAGAAATAGTAGTGTTGAAACAACTTCTGAGACGAGTTAGAGACCTAAATAGAAAATACCATTTTTTGATAAAGTATTTAATTAAAAGAGGACTGAATATTAGATGGTTGATACTGGAGGGAGTATTGGTGACCTTGGAGGAGTGATGGCGATAGTGGTTTGGAGAACCGGTAGCAAAAATCCCTGCCCTCCCCACCTATGCCCACCCAATCTCCCGGTCACCCACTTGCCAGCTTGGCCGCTTGCTGCTTTTTTCCTGCTCGCTCGCTTTTCTTGCCTTGCTTTGCCTGCTGCAATCAATTGCAATCAATTGCATCAGATAGCAACTGAATCTTCCTGCCTGCAATCAATCTCACTGGTGAGCAACGTAAACTACGTGCCTGCCTGCCTGGGTAAGTAACAGGGATTTTTTTGGAGGGTGGTTTTTTTAAAAAAGATAGTTAATTGGGTTTTTTTGTAAGAGTTTTCCTTTTTTTTGACATAGCTATTTAAAGTTTAGGAAGTTTTAAATTTAGCTGCTTTTATCTAAAAAATAGAAATAAAATAAAGTAATAAAATAAACTGTTTGTGCAGCCTTCTGAGATTTGGTGTGTTTCTGTAGTGTTTCACTCTAACTATACAAACACACAAAATATTGCAAGGTTGTAGGTAGCATTTTGTGCCGAAAAAGTGTGAAAGTTGGGTTTAGAGCTTTTTGTGGCTCTGTGAGGTTCCTGCTTCTTGCAGGGGCCATTCTGGGTCAAATGCAGCTGTTTTACATTGCGTGTGAGTCAGCTGTGTTGTGTTCTGTTGTGTGTGTGTAAAGTGTGAAAGTTGGTTTTTGGATTATTATTTAAGACTCGAAAGGAGAATTAACAGAAACAGGCCAAGGTGACACTCTTTTTTGTTCCTCTTCTTTTTGGAGGCACTTTGAATTACGCTGTCACGTTTTTCTTTTTAAGTGTTACCACTTCTATTTTTTTTACCTATATCTATTTGCTTCCAGGTGGTAACATTGTGAATTCTTCTTCTTTCTTTTTTTTAAATTGCAATTTGGGGTATTTTTCCTCTCTCTGAGGCAATTGGATTAAGGTCAGAAGAACCTGAAGAAAAGAACCATGAAAATCTCTGAGATTTGGATTTGGATTACAAAGCTTTTGGGCTGCTCTTTTTTTTTTTTTAATCATTTTTGTTACCACTTTGGTTTTCTAATTTTCTTTTTCTCTTTCTTGTGGTTTTTTTTTTTTTTTGGTGGCCCTATATTTGGATATAAATTGACTTGGAAATTGACTTTATATTGACTTTATATTAAATTTATATTTCCGAGCTATATTTCATGGATTAGAAATCTCAAGACATTACAAGTTGAAGAAAACAACATCAGCATTGTCCTCAGGCTCATCCTCTGCAACTTTTTTTGGGGAGAGCTTTAAAACAAATAGTTAATTGCACTTTTCTAGAGTTTTTTTTTTTTTAGACATAGCCATTTAAGGTTTAGGAAGTTTTAAATTTAGCTGCTCTTATCTAAAAATATAAATAAAATAAAATAATAAAATAATATAATATAATATTTGTGTGACTTTCTAAGATTTGGTGTGTTTCTGTAGTGTTTCACTCTAACTACAGAAACACACAAAATCTTGCAAAGCTATAAGTTTCATTTTGTGCGGAAAAAGTGTGAAAGTTGGTTTTTGAGCTTTTTGTGGCTGTGTGAGGTTCCTGCTTTTTGCAGGGGCCATTTTGGGTCAAGGGCAGCTGTTTTACATTGCGTGTGAGTCAGTTGTGTTGTGTTCCATTGTGTGTGTGTGCAAAGTGTGAAAGTTGTATTTTGGATTATTATTGAAGTATTGATTGCATGAAATAATTGATATACCTTCTCCTTGTAGGTCATTATTATCATTGGTTCAAGAAGCGACGTTGAAGACATCACTTTTATTGCTCATGTAAATATCTCTGTGACTCTTATTGTTTTGTGTACTTGGTTTTTTAAGTATTGATTGCATGAAATAATTGTTATGTTTCCTTTTTGTAGGTCAAAAAAGGGCAAAGAAGTGACATCGACTTGAACACGCTCACCAGGTCATTTGACCACCAAGGCACGCCTGCCAATTAAACCAAGCCCACAGAACCGGTAGGGAAAATTTTTAGATTTAACCCCAATTGGATTATAGATTTACAGTGGTAGACAAAAATAAATAAAAATCAATTATCTCCATAGAAATGGATAGGGCAGATTATTATTTGACATTTCAGAATGTGGAAGAAGAAAAAGGAGGAAACCTAGTGAAGATAATGGCAGATCTGCTGTTGGAAGCGGTGGAGGAATCTAAGGAAAAAATGCTGAATGAGATTAACGAAATATTTAGAGTGCCTACTAGATACAAAATGAGAAACAAATTACTAAAAGAGGTGCATGTTAGCTTCACCAAGAAAGCAATAAAAACAGAGATCCTGCAGAGAGCAAGAGATAACCCGATGAAGTATAAAGATAGTGAAATAGTAGTGTTGAAACAAATACTGAGATGAGTTAAGAGGCTTAAATAGAAAATACCAGTTTTTGACAAAGTATTTAATTAAAAGAGGACTGAATTTTAGATGGTTGATACTGGAGGGAGTATTGGTGACCTTGGAGGAACAATGGCGTCAGTGGTTTGGAGAACCGGTAGCAAAAATCCCTGCCCTCCCCACCTATGCCCACCCAATCTCCTGGTCACCCACTTGCCAGCTTGGCCGCTTGCTGCTTTTTTCCTGCTCGCTCGCTTTTCTTGCCTTGCTTTGCCTGCTGCAATCCCTGCAATCAATTGCATCAGATAGCAACTGAATCTGCCTGCCTGCAATCAATCTCACTGGTGAGCAACGTAAACTACGTGCCTGCCTGCCTGCCTTGTGACTTCAATTGGGTAAGTAACAGGGATTTTTTTGGAGGGTGATTTTTTTAAAAAAGATAGTTAATTGGGTTTTTTTGTGAGAGTTTTCCTTTTTTTTGACATAGCTATTTAAAGTTTAGGAAGTTTTAAATTTAGCTGCTTTTATCTAAAAAATAGAAATAAAATAAAGTAATAAAATAAACTGTTTGTGCAGCCTTCTGAGATTTGGTGTGTTTCTGTAGTGTTTCACTCTAACTACACAAACACACAAAATATTGCAAGGTTGTAGGTAGCATTTTGTGCGGAAAAAGTGTAAAAGTTGGATTTTGAGCTTTTTATGGCTGAGTTTCCTGCTTGTTGCAGGGGCCATTCTGGGTGAAGTGCAGCTATTTCACATTGCGTGTGAGTCAGTTGTGTTGTGTTCTGTTGTTTGTGTGTAAAGTGTGAAAGTGGGTTTTTGGATTATTATTTAAGACTTGAAAGGAGAATTAACAGAAACAGGCCAAGGTGACACTCTTTTTCTTTCTCTTCTTTTTGGAGGCACTTTGAATTACGCTGTCACGTTTTTCTTTTTAAGTGGGTGTTACCACTTATATTTTTTTTACCTATATCTATTTGCTTCCAGGTGGTAACGTTGTGAATTCTTTTTTTTTTTTTGAATAATTGTAATTTGGGCTATTTTTCCTCTCCTGAGGCAATTGGATTAAGGTTACAAGAACCTGAAGAAAAGAACCAGGTATTTTTCCTCTCTCTGAGGCAATTGGATTAAGGTTACAAGAACCTGAAGAAAAGAACCAAGAAAAACTCTGAGATTTGGATTTGGAATACAAAGCTTTTGGGCTGCTCATTTGTTTTTTTATCATTTTGTTACCACTTTGGTTTTCTAATTTTCTTTTTGTCTTTCTTGTGGGAATTTTTTTTGGGCGGGCCTATATCTGGATATAAATTGACTTGCAAATACAACGAGCTATATTTGGATTAGAAATCTCAAGACATTACAAGATGAAGAAAACAACATCAGCATTGTCCTGTTTCACTCTAACTACAGAAACACACAAAATCTTGCAAAGCTGTAAGTGGCATTTTGTGCGGAAAAAGTGTAAAAGTTGGTTTTTGAGCTTTTTGTGGCTGTGTGAGGTTCCTGCTTTTTGCAGAGGCCATTTTGGGTCAAGGGCAGCTGTTTTACATTGCGTGTGAGTCAGTTGTGTTGTGTTCTGTTGTTTGTGTGTAAAGTGTGAAAGTTGTATTATTATTATTGAAGTATTGATTGCATGAAATAATTGATATATCTTCTCTTTGTAGGTCATTATTATCATTGGTTCAAGAAGCGACGTTGAAGACATCACTTTTATTGCTCATGTAAATATCTCTGTGACTCTTATTGTTTTGTGTACTTGGTTTTTTAAGTATTGATTGCATGAAATAATTGTTATATTTCCTTTTTGTAGGTCAAAAAAGGGCAAAGAAGTGTCATTGACTTGAACACGCTCACCAGGTCACTTGACCACCAAGCCACACCTGCCAATTAAACCAAGCCCACAGAACCGGTAGGAAAATTTTCAGATTTCACCCCAGTTGGATTATAGATTTACAGTGGTAGACAAAAATCAATAAAAATCAATTATCTCCATAGAAATGGATAGGGCAGATTATTATTTGACATTTCAGAATGTGGAAGAAGGAAAAGGAGAAAACCTAGCAGAGATAATGGCAGATCTGCTGTTGGAAGTGGTGGAGGAATCTAAGGAAAAATGCTGAATGAGATTAACGAAATATTTAGAGTGCCTACTAGATACACAATGAGAAACAAATTACTAAAAGAGGTGCATGTTGGCTTCACCAAGAAATCAATAAAAACAGAGATCCTGCAGAGAGCAAGAGATACCCCAATGAAGTATAAAGATAGAGAAATAGTAGTGTTGAAACAAATACTGAGACGACTTAGAGACTTAAATAGAAAATACCAGTTTTTGACAAAGTATTTAATTAAAAGAGGATTGAATTTTAGATGGTTGATACTGGAGGGAGTATTGGTGACCTTGGAGGAGCGATGGCGACAGTGGTTTGGAGAACCGGTAGCAAAAATCCCTGCCCTCCCCACCCAATCTCCTGGTCTCCCACTTGCCAGCTTGGCCGCTTGCTGCTTTTTTCTTGCTCGCTCGCTTTTCTTGCCTTGCTTTGCCTGCTGCAATCCCTGCAATCAATTGCATCAGATAGCAACTGAATCTGCCTGCCTGCAATCAATCTCACTGGTGAGCAACGTAAACAGCCTGCCTGCCTACCTGCCTCGTGCCTTCAATTGGGTAAGTAAGTGGGATTTTTTTTGGAGGGTGGTTTTTTTTAAAAAGATAGTTAATTGGTTTTTTTTGTAAGAATTTTTCTTTTTTTTTGACATAGCTATTTAAAGTTTAGGAAGTTTTAAATTTAGCTGCTTTTATCTAAAAAATAGAAATAAAATAAAGTAATAAAATAAACTGTTTGTGCAGCCTTCTGAGATTTGGTGTGTTTCTGTAGTGTTTCACTCTAACTACACAAACACACAAAATATTGCAAGGTTGTAGGTGGCATTTTGTGCAGAAAAAGTGTGAAAGTTGGGTTTTGAGCTTTTTGTGGCTGTGTGAGGTTCCTGCTTGTTGCAGGGGCCATTCTGGGTCAAGTGCAGCTGTTTTACATTGCGTGTGAGTCAGTTGTGTTGTGTTCTATTGTTTGTGTGTAAAGTGTGAAAGTTGTTTTTTGGATTATTATTTAAGACTTGAAAGGAGAATTAACAGAAACAGGCCAAGGTGACACTCTTTTTCTTTCTCTTCTTTTTGGAGGCACTTTGAATTACGCTGTCACGTTTTTCTTTTTAAGTGGGTGTTACCACTTATATTTTTTTACCTATATCTATTTGCTTCCAGGTGGTAACATTGTGAATTCTTTTTTTTTTCGAAACGTAATTTGGGGTATTTTTCCTCTCTCTGAGGCAATTGGATTAAGGTTACAAGAACCTGAAGAAAAGAACCAGGTATTTTTCCTCTCTCTGAGGCAATTGGATTAAGGTTACAAGAACCTGAAGAAAAGAACCAAGAAGATCTCTGAGATTTGGATTTGGATTACAAAGCTTTTGGGCTGCTCATTTGTTTTTTATCATTTTGTTACCACTTTGGTTTTCTAATTTTCTTTTTGTCTTTCTTGTGGGGTTTTTTTTTGGGCGGGCCTATATCTGGATATAAATTGACTTGCAAATACAACGAGCTATATTTGGTGGATTAGAAATCTCAAGACATTACAAGATGAAGAAAACAACATCAGCATTGTCCTGTTTCACTCTTAACTACAGAAACACACAAAATCTTGCAAAGCTGTAAGTAGCATTTTGTGCGGAAAAAGTGTGAAAGTTGGTTTTTGTAAGAATTTTCTTTTTTTGACATAGCTATTTAAAGTTTAGGAAGTTTTAAATTTAGCTGCTTTTATCTAAAAAATAGAAATAAAATAAAGTAATAAAATAAACTGTTTGTGCAGCCTTCTGAGATTTGGTGTGTTTCTGTAGTGTTTCACTCTAACTACACAAACACACAAAATAATGCAAGGTTGTAGGTGGCATTTTGTGCAGAAAAAGTGAAAGTTGGGTTTTGAGCTTTTTGTGGCTGTGTGAGGTTCCTGCTTGTTGCAGGGGCCATTCTGGGTCAAGTGCAGCTGTTTTACATTGCGTGTGAGTCAGTTGTGTTGTGTTCTATTGTTTGTGTGTAAAGTGTGAAAGTTGTTTTTTGGATTATTATTTAAGACTTGAAAGGAGAATTAACAGAAACAGGCCAAGGTGACACTCTTTTTCTTTCTCTTCTTTTTGGAGGCACTTTGAATTACGCTGTCACGTTTTTCTTTTTAAGTGGGTGTTACCACTTATATTTTTTTACCTATATCTATTTGCTTCCAGGTGGTAACATTGTGAATTCTTTTTTTTTTCGAAACGTAATTTGGGGTATTTTTCCTCTCTCTGAGGCAATTGGATTAAGGTTACAAGAACCTGAAGAAAAGAACCAGGTATTTTTCCTCTCTCTGAGGCAATTGGATTAAGGTTACAAGAACCTGAAGAAAAGAACCAAGAAGATCTCTGAGATTTGGATTTGGATTACAAAGCTTTTGGGCTGCTCATTTGTTTTTTATCATTTTGTTACCACTTTGGTTTTCTAATTTTCTTTTTGTCTTTCTTGTGGGGTTTTTTTTTGGGCGGGCCTATATCTGGATATAAATTGACTTGCAAATACAACGAGCTATATTTGGTGGATTAGAAATCTCAAGACATTACAAGATGAAGAAAACAACATCAGCATTGTCCTGTTTCACTCTTAACTACAGAAACACACAAAATCTTGCAAAGCTGTAAGTAGCATTTTGTGCGGAAAAAGTGTGAAAGTTGGTTTTTGAGCTTTTTGTGGCTGTGTGAGGTTCTTGCTTTTTGCAGGGGCCATTTTGGGTCAAGGGCAGCTGTTTTACATTGCGTGTGAGTCAGTTGTGTTGTGTTCTGTTGTTTGTGTGTAAAGTGTGAAAGTTGTATTTTGGATTATTATTGAAGTATTGATTGTATGAAATAATTGATATATCTTCTTCTTGTAGGTCATTATTATCATTGGTTCAAGAAGCGACGTTGAAGACATCACTTTTATTGCTCATGTAAATATCTCTGTGACTCTTATTGTTTTGTGTACTTGGTTTTTTAAGTATTGATTGCATGAAATAATTGTTATATTTCCTTTTTGTAGGTCAAAAAAGGGCAAAGAAGTGACTTTGACTTGAACATGCTCACCAGGTCACTTGACCACCAAGCCACGCCTGCCAATTAAACCAAGCCCACAGAACCGGTAGGAAAATTTTTAGATTTCACCCCCGTTGGATTATAGATTTACAGTGGTAGACAAAAATCAATAAAAATCAATTATCTCCATAGAAATGGATAGGGCAGATTATTATTTGACATTTCAGAATGTGGAAGAAGGAAAAGAAGGAAACCTAGCAGAGATAATGGCAGATCTGCTGTTGGAAGCGGTGGAGGAATCTAAGGAAAAAATGCTGAATGAGATTAACAAAATATTTAGAGTGCCTACTAGATACACAATGAGAAACAAATTACTAAAAGAGGTGCGTGTTGGCTTCACCAAGAAATCAATAAAAACAGAGATCCTGCAGAGAGCAAGAGATAACCCGATGAAGTATAAAGATAGAGAAATAGTAGTGTTGAAACAAATTCTGAGACGAGTAAGAGACTTAAATAGAAAATACCAGTTTTTGACAAAGTATTTAATTAAAAGAGGACTGAATTTTAGATGGTTGATACTGGAGGGAGTATTGGTGACCTTGGAGGAGCGATGGCAATAGTGGTTTGGAGAACCGGTAGCAAAAATCCCTGCCCTCCCCGCCTATACCCACCCAATCTCCCGGTCACCCACTTGCCAGCTTGGCCGCTTGCTGCTTTTTTCCTGCTCGCTCGCTTTTCTTGCCTTGCTTTGCTTGCTGCAATCCCTGCAATCAATTGCATCAGATAGCAACTGAATCTGCCTGCCTGCAATCAATCTCACTGGTGAGCAACGTAAACAGCCTGCCTGCCTGCCTGCCTCGTGCCTTCAATTGGGTAAGTAAGTGGGATTTTTTTTGGAGGGTGGTTTTTTTAAAAAGATAGTTAATTGGGTTTTTTTGTAAGAGTTTTTCTCTTTTTTTGACATAGTTATTTAAATTTAGGAAGTTTTAAATTTAGCTGCTTTTATCTAAAAAATAGAAATAAAATAAAGTAATAAAATAAACTGTTTGTGCAGCCTTCTGAGATTTGGTGTGTTTCTGTAGTGTTTCACTCTAACTACACAAACACACAAAATATTGCAAGGTTGTAGGTGGCATTTTGTGCAGAAAAAGTGTGAAAGTTGGGTTTTGAGCTTTTTGTGGCTGTGTGAGGTTCCTGCTTGTTGCAGGGGCCATTCTGGGTCAAGTGCAGCTGTTTTACATTGCGTGTGAGTCAGTTGTGTTGTGTTCTGTTGTTTGTGTGTAAAGTGTGAAAGTTGGTTTTTGGATTATTATTTAAGACTTGAAAGGAGAATTAACAGAAACAGGCCAAGGTGACACTCTTTTTCTTCCTCTTCTTTTTGGAGGCACTTTGAATTACGCTGTCACATTTTTCTTTTTAAGTGGGTGTTACCACATATTTTTTTTACCTATATCTATTTGCTTCCAGGTGGTAACGTTGTGAATTCTTTTTTTTTTTTTGAATAATTGTAATTTGGGGTATTTTTCCTCTCTCTGAGGCAATTGGATTAAGGTTACAAGAACCTGAAGAAAAGAAGCAAGAAAAACTCTGAGATTTGGATTTGGAATACAAAGCTTTTGGGCTGGTCTTTTGTTTTTTATCATTTTGTTACCACTTTGGCTTTCTAATTTTCTTTTCGTCTTTCTTGTGGGGATTTTTTTTGGGCGGGCCTATATCTGGATATAAATTGACTTGCAAATACAACGAGCTATATTTGGTGGATTAGAAATCTCAAGACATTACAAGATGAAGAAAACAAGTTCAGCATTGTCCTGTTTCACTCTAACTACCGAAACACACAAAATCTTGCAAAGCTGTAAGTGGCATTTTATGCGGAAAAAGTGTGAAAGTTGGTTTTTGAGCTTTTTGTGGCTGTGTGATTTTCCTGCTTTTTGCAGGGGCCATTTTGGGTCAAGGGCAGCTGTTTTACATCGCGTGTGAGTCAGTTGTGTTGTGTTCTGTTGTTTGTGTGTAAAGTGTGAAAGTTGTATTTTGGATTATTATTGAAGTATTAATTGCATGAAATAATTGATATATCTTCTCCTTGTAGGTAATTATTAACATTGGTTCAAGAAGCGACGTTGAAGACATCACTTTTATTGCTCATGTAAATATCTCTGTGACTCTTATTGTTTTGTGTACTTGGTTTTTTAAGTATTGATTGCATGAAATAATTGTTATATTTCCTTTTTGTAGGTCAAAAAAGGGCAAAGAAGTGACTTCGACTTGAACACGCTCACCAGGTCACTTGACCACCAAGCCACGCCTGCCAATTAAACCAAGCCCACAGAACCGGTAGGAAAATCTTTAGATTTCACCCCCGTTGGATTATAGATTTACAGTGGTAGACAAAAATAAATAAAAATCAATTATCTCCATAGAAACGGATAGGGCAGATTATTATTTGACATTTCAGAATGTGGAAGAAGGAAAAGGAGGAAACCTAGCAGAGATAATGGCAGATCTGCTGTTGGAAGCGGTGGAGGAATCTAAGGAAAAAATGCTGAATGAAATTAACGAAATATGTAGAGTGCCTACTAGATACAAAATGAGAAACAAATTACCAAGAGAGGTGCATGTTAGCTTCACCAAGATATCAATAAAAACAGAGATCCTGCAGAGAGCAAGAGATAACCCAATGAAGTATAAAGATAGAGAAATAGTAGTGTTGAAACAAATTCTGAGACGAGTTAGAGACTTAAATAGAAAATACCAGTTTTTGACAAAGTATTTAATTAAAAGAGGACTGAATTTTAGATGGTTGATACTGGAGGGAGTATTGGTGACCTTGGAGGAGCAATGGCGACAGTGGTTTGGAGAACCGGTAGCAAAAATCCCTGCCCTCCCCACCCAATCTCCTGGTCTCCTGGTCTCCCACTTGCCAGCTTGGCCGCTTGCTGCTTTTTTCCTGCTTGCTCGCTTTTCTTGCCTTGCTTTGCCTGCTGCAATCCCTGCAATCAATTGCATCAGATAGCAACTGAATCTGCCTGCCTGCAATCAATCTCACTGGTGAGCAACGTAAACAGCCTGCCTGCCTGGGTAAGTAACAGGGATTTTTTTGGAGGGTGGGTTTTTTTAAAAAGATAGTTAATTGGGTTTTTTTGTAAGAGTTTTCCTTTTTTTTGACATAGCTATTTAAAGTTTAGGAAGTTTTAAATTTAGCTGCTTTTATCTAAAAAATAGAAATAAAATAAAGTAATAAAATAAACTGTTTGTGCAGCCTTCTGAGATTTGGTGTGTTTCTGTAGTGTTTCAATCTAACTACACAAACACACAAAATATTGCAAGGTTGTAGGTGGCATTTTGTGCAGAAAAAGTGTGAAAGTTGGGTTTTGAGCTTTTTGTGGCTGTGTGAGGTTCCTGCTTGTTGCAGGGGCCATTCTGGGACAAGTGCAGCTGTTTTACATTGCGTGTGAGTCAGTTGTGTTGTGTTCTATTGTTTGTGTGTAAAGTGTGAAAGTTGTTTTTTGGATTATTATTTAAGACTTGAAAGGAGAATTAACAGAAACAGGCCAAGGTGACACTCTTTTTCTTCCTCTTCTTTTTGGAGGCACTTTGAATTACGCTGTCACGTTTTTCTTTTTAAGTGGGTGTTACCACTTATATTTTTTTACCTATATCTATTTGCTTCCAGGTGGTAACCTAGTGAATTCTTTTTTTTTTTTTTGAATAATTTTAATTTGGGGTATTTTTCCTCTCTCTGAGGCAATTGGATTAAGGTTACAAGAACCTGAAGAAAAGAAGGAAGAAAAACTCTGAGATTTGGATTTGGAATACAAAGCTTTTGGCTGCTCTTTTTTTTCATCATTTTTGTTACCACTTTGGTTTTCTATTTTTCTCTTCCATCTTCCTTGTTGGGTTTTATTTTTTTGGAGGGCATATATTTGGCTATAAATTGGCTTGGAAATACAACGAGCTATATTAGGTGGACTACAAATCTCAAGAGATTACAAGATGAAAACAACATCAGCACTGTCCTCATTGTATTCCTCTACAACTAGTTTATTGGGTTTTTTTAGGAGTTTTCTTTTTTTTAGACATAGCCATCTAAAGTTTAGGAAGTTTTAAATTTAGCTGCTCTTATATAAAAATAGAAATAAAATAATAAAATAAAATATTTGTGCAACTTTCTAAGATTTGGTATGTTTCTGTAGTTTTTACTCTAACTACACAAAACACAAAATCTATCAAAGTTGTAGATGGCATTTTGTGCGGGAAAAGTGTGAAAGTTGGTTTTTGGATTATTATTTAAGTATTGATTGCATGTCATAATTGGTATATTTTCTCCTTGTAGGAAATTATTATCATTGTGCAAGAAGCGACATTGAAGACATCACTTATATTGCTCTTATATTTGTGTGCCTCTTTTGTTTTGTGTACTTTGTTTATTTGTATTGATTGCATGAAATAATTGTTATATTTTCTTTTTGTGGGTCAAAAAAGAGCAAAGAAGTGACATCGACTTGAACATGCTCACCAGCTCCCTTGACCAGCAAGCCACACCTGCCAATTAAACCAAGCCCAAAGAACGGTAGTGTGTGTGTAAAGTGTGAAAGTTGGTTTTTGGTACCTCTTATTGTTTTGTGTACTTTATTTATTATTTAAGTATTGATTGCATGAAACAATTTGTATATCTTCTCCTTGTAGATCATTATTATCATTGGTGCAAGTTGCCAGATTAAAGACAAAACTTTTATTGCTCGTATGTAAGTATCTTTGTACCTCTTATTGTTTTGTGTTCTTCGTTTATTTAAGTATTGCTTGCATGAAATAATTAGTATATTTTCTTTTTGTAGGTCAAAAAAGGGCAAAGAAATTACATCGACTTGGACATGCCCACATGGTCACCTAACCACCAAGCTATGCCCATAGAACCGGTAGGGGAAAATTTTAAATTTCACCCCTGGTTGGATTATTTCTATAGTGGGAGACAAAAATAAAGAAAAATCAATTATCTCCTTAGAAATGGATAGGACAGATTATTATTTGAGATTTCAGAATATAGAAGAAGGAAAAGGGGCAAACCTAGTGGAGATAATGGCAGATCTGCTGTTGGAAGCGATGGAGGAATATAAGGAAAATATTCTGAATAAGATTACTGAAATATTTAGAGTGCATACTAGATAGACAATGAGAAACAAATTACCTAGAGAGGTGCATGTTAGCTTCACCAAGAAAGTAATAAAAACAGAGATCCTGCAGAGAGCAAGCGATAACCTGAGGAATTATAAAGGTAGAGAACTAGTAGTGTTAAAACTAATTCTGAGAAGAGTCAGAGACTTACGTAGAGAATATCAGTTTTTGAGAAAGTATTTAATTAAAAGAGGAGTGAAATTTAGATGGTTGCTACTGGAAGCAGTATTGGTGACCTGGGAGAAACGATGGCGACAGTGGTTTGGAGAACCAGTAGCAAAAATTTCTGCCCTCCCCATCCATGCCCCCCCAATCGCCTGGTTGCCCGCTTACCAGGTTATTTTCTTGTAGGAGTTTTCTTTTTTCCCCCAGACATAGCCATTTAAAGTTTAGGAAGTTTTAAATTTACCAGTTTTTATTTAAAAATATAAATAAAATAAAATAATAAAATAAAATATTTCTGCAGCTTTGTGAGATATGGTATTTTTCTGTAGTGTTTCACTCTAACTACACAAACACAAAAAATATTGCAAGGTTGTAGGTGGCATTTTGTGCAGGGAAAAGTGTGAAAGTTGGTTTTTGAGTTTTTTGTGGCTGTGTGAGGTTCCTGCTTGTTGCAGGGGCCATTCTGGGTCAAGTGCAGCTGTTTTACGTTGCATGTGAGTCAGTTGTGTTGTCTTCTGTTGTGTATGTAAAGTGTGAAAGTTGGTTTTTGGATTATTATGTAAGACTTGAAAGGAGAATTAACAGAAATAGGCCAAGGTGAAACTCTTTTTTCTTCCTCTTCTTTTTGGAGGCACTTTGAAATATGGCTGTTACATTTTTCTTTTTAAGTGGCTGTTACCATTTCTATTTTTTTTTTTTTTGCCTATATCTATTTGCTTCCAGGTGGTAACGTTGTGAATTCTTTTTTTTTTGTTGGAATAATTGTAATTTGGGGTATTTTTCCTCTTTCTGAGGCAATTGGATTAAGGTCAGAAGAACCTGAAGAAAAGAACCATGAAAATCTCTGAGATTTGGATTTGGATTACAAAGCTTTTGGGCTGCTCTTTTTTTTTTTTTTAATCATTTTTGTTACCACTTTGGTTTTTTAATTTTCTTTTTCTTTTCGTCTTTCTTGTTGGTTTTTTTTTGGTGGGCCTAGATTTGGCTATAAATTGGCTTGGAAATACTATGAGCTATATTCAGTGGATTACAAATATCAAGACGTTACAAGATGAAAAAAACAAAATCAGCATTGTCCTCAGTGTGTTCCTCTGCAACTTCTTTTATGGGGAACTTTAAAATAAATATTTAATTTGTTTTTTTAGGAGTTTTCATTTTTTATATATATACATAGCCATCTAAAGTATAGGAAGCTTTAAATTTAGCTGCTCTTATCTAACAATATAAATAAAATAAAATAATAAAATAAAATATTTGTGCAACTTTCTAAGATTTGGTTTGTTTCTGTAGTGTTTCATTCTAACTACAAAAACACACAAAATCTTGCAAAGCTGTAGGTGGCATTTTGTGCAGAAAAAGTGTGAAAGTTGGTTTTTGAGCTTATTGTGGCCGTGTGAGGTTTCTGCTTGTTGCAGGGGCCATTTTGAGTCAAGTGCAGCTGTTTTACATTGTGTGTGAGTCAGTTGTGTTGTATTCTGTTGTGTGTGTGTAAAATGTGAAAGTTGGTTTTTGGTACCTCTTATTGTTTTTTGTACTTTGTTTATTATTTAAGTACTGATTGCATGAAATAACTGATATATCTTCTCCTAGTAGGTCATTATTATCATTGGTGCAAAAAGGGATGTTGAACACATCACTTTTATTGCTCTTATGTAAGTATCTGTGTAATTTTTATTGTTTTGTGTACTTCATTTGTTTAAGTATTGATTGCATGAAATAATTGTTATGTTTTCTTTTTGTAGGTCAATAAAGGGCAAAGAAGTGACGTTGATTTGAACACGCTCACCCAGTCACTTGACTACCAAGCCACACCCGCCAATTAAACCAAGCCCACAGAACCGGTAATGAAAATTTATAGATTTCACCCTGGTTGGATTTACAGTGGCAGACAAAAATAAAGAAAAATCTACTACCAAGCTTCAAACTTAATGTGGATTAAAGAATGGATAACCTTAAGAAACATTAGACTATTGACTTTGGAAGGACACGATTTATGACTGGGATGGCATGCCTTTTTATGGTATATGGAAGTAAAAACACATTTCAGAAGACATCTTATAAGAGACAGTTTGTTATTAAATTGGGAAAGGATTAAGAAAAAATATTACTTAAAAATTCCAATCTGGGTATCAACATTCTATGCCTATTGAGCAACATTCTATGCCTAAATATTATTTAGAAAGGAACAAATTGTCAGATATAATGAATTGTTGAATGAACTAAAAACAATGCAAGAACAAGAAACACAAGGCATAAAAATGAATTGGTTTTCATATATGATAAAGACTGCAAAACAGAAGGTTTTCACAACTTGACTAATCTAGATAAAATCTTAACAGGTACGGATGACAAATTAATTAGAAAACTATATGGATACTTGTTAGAGGTTAAACTAGAAGAAGAACAAGTTAAAGAGACTATGATTGGGAAAAATTTTGGGCATGGCATTGATTTAGAGGCATGGTAAAAATTGTGGATGCAAAATTATCAGATGACAATGTCTACTGCATATAAAGAGAATTTGTATAAGATGTTTTATAGTGGCACTTACCTCTGACAAGAATAGCCAGAATGTTCAAGAATAAATCAGAAAAATGCTGGAAATGTCATCAGACACCTGGTTCTTATTACCATATGTGGTGGACATGTGCAGAAGCTAAAAGATATTGGACTAAAATCCACACATGGTTGGAAAAAACAATAAAAAAACATATAGACTTTAAACCAGAAGTTTTTCTATTGGGGATTATATCTGAAATTTATAATAGAGAATTGAGATACCTGATTTGTGAATGTAGTAACAGCAGCCAGGATTGTATTTGTTAAGAATTGGAAAAATGAGAAATTACCATTGCAATATGAAATTATTAAGAAAATAATGGAATGTGTAAAAATGAGTAAACTGAAATTAGAGAACAGGAAGATAAGCATTATTATAAGATGGGATTTATTTTATCAATGGTTAGAAGGGAAAATATGTTAAAAAAGAGTGGAGTGTCTTACAAAGCAAGAATTATTTGATACAATTGATTTAAGATGATGGAATAAATGATGTAATAAGACAAAATATTGTTTTAGAATAAATTATAATGAAAGGAGAGAATAAAATACAATAGTTAATTAAAGGATTAATTGATTAAAATATTTGGATATATTTTGGATGATAAAATGTAAAATTAGATGAATTAATGAAATGCGTATGTTGAAATTGCACAAAAGATTTGTAATCAACCCACTGACACATTGTATTTGGATGGAAGCTGGTTTTATGTTTGTTTGTTTTATAAATAAAAACAACTAAAAAAATAAAGAAACCTCAATTATCTCCTTAGAAATGGATAGGGCAGATGATTATTTGACATTTCAGAATATGGAAGAAGAAAAAGGAGGAAACCTAGCGGAGATGGCACATCTGATGTTGGAAGTGATGGAAGAATCTAAAGAAAAAATTCTGAATGAGATTAATGAAATATTTAGAGTGCATACTAGATACACAATGAGAAATAAATTCCCTAGAGAGGTGCATGTTAGCTTCACCAAGAAAGCAATAAAAACAGAGATCCTGCAGAGAGCAAGAGATAACCCGATGAAGTATAAAGGTAGAGAAATAGTAGAATTGAAACAAATTCTGACAAGAGTTACAGACTTAAGTAGAAAATACCAGTTTTTGACAAAGTATTTAATTAATAGAGGAGTGAATTTTAGTTGGTTGATATTGGACGGAGTATTGGTGACCTGGGAGGAACGATGGCAACAGTGGTTTGGAGAACCAGTAGCAAAAATCCCTGCTCTCCCCGCCCATGCCCACCCAATCGCCCGGTCACCCACTTGCCAGCTTGGCTGCTTGCTGCTTCTTTCTTGCTCGCTCGCTTTTCTTGCCTTCCTTCTCCTGCTGCAATCCCTGCAATCAATTGCATCAGATAGCAACTGAATCTGCCTCCCTGCAATCAATATCAGTGGTGAGCAACTTATTCTGCCTGCCTGCTTGCCTGCCTTGTGCCTTCAATTGGGTAAGTAACTGGGATTTTTTGGTGAGGGGAAGCTTTAAAAAAGGTAGTTAATTGGGTTTTCTTGTAGGAGTTTTCTTTCCCCCCCCAGTTATAGCCATTTAAAGTTTAGGAAGTTTCATCCTCTGCAACTTCTTTTGGGGGGAGCTTTAAAATAAATAGTCAATTGGGTTTTTTTAAGGTGGTTGGTTTTTTTTAGTGTTGTGTTGTATGTATGCAAAGTGTAAAAGTTGTTTTTGGGTTTTTGTGGCTGTGTGGCATTCCTCCTTGTTGCAGGGGCCATTGTAGATCAAGCACAGCTGCTTTTACATTGTGGGTGAGTCTGTTGTGTTGTGTTGTGTGTGTGTAAAGTGTAAAAGTTGTTTTTTGGGCTTTTTGTGGCTTTTGTGCGCTTTTACATCGTCTGTCATCAGCTAACAAAGCTCCTTTTTTCCTTTTTGCAATAGCTGCTTCCTTTAACAGGAAGGATGAAAAGGCAACAGACTTTGACGGGTTTCTTGGCCAAGAAACCAAAACATGAACAACAACCAGCAGAAGTGAACAAGAACCATCCCCAGCGCCACAAGCACCACCACCTGAAACCAGACGAAACAGCAAAGCGAGTACAGAGTCACCCGCCGCATCTGAAATCTGAACCATTCTTCCAGACGGCTGGACCATGCAACAGTACAGCTACTTCCAAGAGAAGCATGACAGGTTGGAAGTTCAAACAAGAAACTAGGTTGTAAATACTGTGCAGAACATGGCTTCTCAATGGAGAGCGGTATTCATGTAAGCAAAGAGTGGAAGCTTTTCAAGATTGAGCCAGCTAGGAAAAAGAAGGAAGAGCACCAGGCGTTTCTACGGAAGAAAATGAGAGAACATTTTGTATCGAAATCGCATGCCATTTGTAGAGACAACGTCATACAAGCTGAGCAGGAAGCCATAACAAAAGCAATGGATAAGATTTCTGAAATGCAATTTGCCACCAACTTTTAAAATGTTCAAAACTGTTTACAGCCTGGCAAAAGCACGCAGACCAATTTCAAGCATCGAGGAATTGATAGAATTACAAACTGAAAATGGACTAGATCTGGGAGTAGGGTTGCATTCAAGACTGCAGTTGTCAAAATAGTTGAGTGCATTGCAAACGAAATTAAAACCCAAATGTTTTCCAGCACCATTGCACAGAATCTGAAAATATGTCTGATCATTGATGAAGCCTCAACAGTATCCTGCAAACCAGTTCTGATAGTTTTCTTAAAAGTTGAGGACTCAGAGGACCCACCAACAATTTTTATCGAGCTGGTTGAATTGAAGAAACAAGATGCAGGGACAATACGTTCTGCAGTTTTTGAAAGTTTACATAAGGTTGGATTTACCTGGGACTACCTACAAAAAAATGTAATAGCGTTCTGCTCTGATGGTGCCAGCGTTATGCTTGGGAGAAAATCTGGAGTGAGCACCAGAAAAATCAAAGAGTTTCCAAATATCATCATATGGCACTGCTTGAACCATCGCCTCCAACTTGTTTTAGATGACGCCATAAAGGAAATAAAGCAAGTCAATCATTTTAAAAATTGTATTGATAAGATATGCTCCATTTTCCAGCAATCGAATAAAAACCGAATTGAACTTGACGAAATAGCTGAAGAACTTGATATTAACATCATAAGGATTGGTCGGGTTTTTGAGCCAAGATAGGCTACCTGTAGTTTAAGGGCCACCATAGATGTCTGGCATGCTTATCCTGTGCTACAGCAATACTTTCATGCGAATGCAAAATACTCGGATATGGCTGCCCGTCTGGAAAATAAACATTTCTTAAATGATTTGGCATTGATGATAGACGTTTTGGAATAAATTTCACTTCTTTCAACTGCACTGCAAGCACGCAATACCGATATAATAAAAGCTGAAAAATTGGTGAGAAGATCAATAAAGGCATTTGAACTGCTAACAAAGGGAAAGGGCGAAAGAAAGTTGAAGGACTAATTACCTCAGAAACCTTCAGGAATATAAAGATCATAGAAAACGATCGATTTGTTGGTCTTCATCGAGAAAGACTTTTACAAAGTATCATCAAAAATTGGGGACTGATGGACTGTGAGCATTTAAAAACTGGGAACCAACTGCAAGACACCCAAATAAACTACAGTTTCTACAGTTTTTGATGCCAGAATAAAGGGATGTTGAGGAAATAGTCCTTCCATGGGCAGCAGCTGAAAAACAACTGCGCACATTTAGAGACATTTTCAACTACAAAATTGACATCGATGACCACAGAGATTTTGTGGAGAATATCTTGAAAGATCCGAAGAGGTATGCAATTCCTGAGAGTATCAAAAAAGCAAAAGATATTGTCACAACAATTGCAGCGAGTTCTGAGAAGTGGAAAGGGGTTTTTCTAAAGTGAACCTGATATTTCAGAGAGCAGAAGTCACCTAGCCGTTTCCAATCTAACCAGCCTCATGACCATCAGCGTTACTGGACTATCTCTTCCAAAATGGGATCCTATTCTTGCAGTGAAAAAATGGTTCAGAGAACACCATCGCTCAGCCAATGATCCAAGCATCAAGTGCAAGAAAAGTGGAAGTGAGGAGAGTGCCACTGAAATAGCTATGTGGAAACATCTCATAGCTAAAGACGACTAACAGTTTTATGTAAGTATTTAAGTACCTCTTTTGTTGTTTTTTTACTGTTTTGTGTACCTCTGTTATTCTTATTTACGTATTAAATGGCTAAATTTGTCTATCATGGTATATCTCCTTGCAGGTCGTTATTATCCTTGGTGCAAGAAGCGTCGTTGAAGACAACACTTTTATTGCTCTTCTGTAAGTATTTGTGTACCTCTTACTGTTTTGTGTACCGCTTATTATTTAAGTATTGATTGCATGAAATATTTGGTATATTCTTTTTAAAGCTCCAAAAAGGGCAAAGAAGTGATGTTGACTTGGCCATGCCCACCAGTCACCTGACCACCCAGCCACGCCCACCCGGTCAGGAAGCCACACCCACCAATTAAGCCACGCCCACAGAACCGGCAGGGAAAATTTTTAGATTTCACCCTAGTCACTTTTTCAGGGCCATTGACGTTACTAAATGAACTGTTGTAAGTCAAGGATTACGGTATAAAATAGAAAAAGCTTCTTTGCTTGCAAAAAGGTGCCCTCCCTAGATTACAAATACTTGCAACCCAGCTACAAATCAGTCAGGGTGCGAGAGCACCTTGAGGAATTAAAATAGTTAAAATGCAATGACAACTATCAGCAGCCAACTCTTGCTCATAAAGTGAAACCCTTTAGCAGGGAGGTCATTTAAGCTCTCCGAAAAGTGAGTGGGCATATTTGGGCTACAAAATGCTGAGCTAAAGGGACAAAGTAACAAATTATAAAGGGAAGCCAGGCTCACATCCCTTTACCACGTTTGGTAAGCATGGCTGGTCTCACTCACGTCACAAGACATCCGAAGGAATGGGAGCCTGCAAATTAAATTGATAAGAAGTTGTTTCGATTGTCAGAGAGCGGAGTACTGGAAGCTTTGTTGTTGTTTTTTATTTGAATAGTGTAGCTCTTGGGACTTGAAAGGAGAAATAACAGAAACAGGCCAAGGTAAAACTCTTTTTTCTTCTTCTTTTTGGATGCACCTTGAAATACCGCTGTAACATTTTTCTTTTTAGGTGGCTGTTACCATTTCTAATTTTTCTACCTATATTTTTTTATTGCCAGGTGGTAAGGTTGTGAATTCTTTTTTTTGGAATAATTGTAATTTGGGGTATTTTTCCTCTCTCTGAGGCATATTGGATTAAGGTAAGAAGAACCTAAAGAAAAGAAGCAAGAAAAACTCTGAGATTTGGATTTGGATTACAAAACTTTTGGGCTGCTCTTTTTTCTTTTTTATCATTTTGGTTACCACTTTGGTTTTCTATTTTTCTTTTTCTTTTTGTCTTTCTTGTGATTTTTTTTTGGGGGGGCGGGCCTATATTTGGATATAAATTGGCTTAGAAATACTACGAGCTATATTCGGTGGATTACAAATATCAAGACGTTACAAGATGAAGAAAACAACATCAGCATTGTCCTCAGGGTCATCCTCTGCAACTTCTTTTGCAGGGAGCTTTAAAATAAAGTCAATTGGGTTTTTTAAGGAGTTTTCTTTTTTTAAAACTCCTGTGTTGTATGTGTGCAAAGTGCAAAAGTTGTTTTGGGGCTTTTTGTGGCTATATGGCATTCCTGCTTGTTCCAGGGGCCATTGTGGGTCAAGCACAGCTGCTTTTACATTGTGGGTGAGTCTGTTGTGTTGTGTTGTGTGTGTGTAAAGTGTAAAAGTTGTTTTTTGGGCTTTTTGTGGCTTTTGTGCGCTTTTACATCGTGCGTCATCAGCTAACAAAGCTCCTTTTTCCCTTTTTGCAGTAGCTGCTTCCTTTAACCGGAAGGATGAAAAGGCAACAGACTTTGACGGGTTTCTTGGCAAAGAAACCAAAACATGAACAACAACCAGCAGAAGTGAACAAGAACCATCCCCAGCGCCACAAGCACCATCACCTGAAACCAGACAAAACAGCAAAGCGAGTACAGAGTCACCCGCCGCATCTGAAATCTGAACCATTCTTCCAGACGGCTGGACCTTGCAACAGTACAGCTACTTCCAAGAGAAACATGACAGGTTGGAAGTTCAAACAAGAAACTAGGTTGTAAATACTGTGCAGAACATGGCTTCTCAATGGAGAGCGGTATTCATGTAAGCAAAGAGTGGAAGCTTTTCAAGATTGAGCCAGCTAGGAAAAAGAAGGAAGAGCACCAGGCGTTTCTACGGAAGAAAATGAGAGAACATTTTGTATCGAAATCGCATGCCATTTGTAGAGACAACGTCATACAAGCTGAGCAGGAAGCCATAACAAAAGCAATGGATAAGATTTCTGAAATGCAATTTGCCACCAACTTTTAAAATGTTCAAAACTGTTTACAGCCTGGCAAAAGCACGCAGACCAATTTCAAGCATCGAGGAATTGATAGAATTACAAACTGAAAATGGACTAGATCTGGGAGTAGGGTTGCATTCAAGACTGCAGTTGTCAAAATAGTTGAGTGCATTGCAAACGAAATTAAAACCCAAATGTTTTCCAGCACCATTGCACAGAATCTGAAAATATGTCTGATCATTGATGAAGCCTCAACAGTATCCTGCAAACCAGTTCTGATAGTTTTCTTAAAAGTTGAGGACTTAGAGGACCCACCAACAATTTTTATCGAGCTGGTTGAATTGAAGAAACAAGATGCAGGGACAATACGTTCTGCAGTTTTTGAAAGTTTACATAAGGTTGGATTTACCTGGGACTACCTACAAAAAAATGTAATAGCGTTCTGCTCTGATGGTGCCAGCGTTTATGCTTGGGAGAAAATCTGGAGTGAGCACCAGAAAAATCAAAGAGTTTCCAAATATCATCATATGGCACTGCTTGAACCATCGCCTCCAACTTGTTTTAGATGACGCCATAAAGGAAATAAAGCAAGTCAATCATTTTAAAAATTGTATTGATAAGATATGCTCCATTTTCCAGCAATCGAATAAAAACCGAATTGAACTTGACGAAATAGCTGAAGAACTTGATATTAACATCATAAGGATTGGTCGGGTTTTTGAGCCAAGATAGGCTACCTGTAGTTTAAGGGCCACCATAGATGTCTGGCATGCTTATCCTGTGCTACAGCAATACTTTCATGCGAATGCAAAATACTCGGATATGGCTGCCCGTCTGGAAAATAAACATTTCTTAAATGATTTGGCATTGATGAGAGACGTTTTGGAATAAATTTCACTTCTTTCAACTGCACTGCAAGCACGCAATACCGATATAATAAAAGCTGAAAAATTGGTGAGAAGATCAATAAAGGCATTTGAACTGCTAACAAAGGGAAAGGGCGAAAGAAAGTTGAAGGACTAATTACCTCAGAAACCTTCAGGAATATAAAGATCATAGAAAACGATCGATTTGTTGGTCTTCATCGAGAAAGACTTTTACAAAGTATCATCAAAAATTGGGGTAAACGACTGATGGACTGTGAGCATTTAAAAACTGGGAACCAACTGCAAGACACCCAAATAAACTACAGTTTCTACAGTTTTTGATGCCAGAATAAAGGGATGTTGAGGAAATAGTCCTTCCATGGGCAGCAGCTGAAAAACAACTGCGCACATTTAGAGACATTTCCAACTACAAAATTGACATCGATGACCACAGAGATTTTGTGGAGAATATCTTGAAAGATCCGAAGAGGTATGCAATTCCTGAGAGTATCAAAAAAGCAAAAGATATTGTCACAACAATTGCAGCGAGTTCTGAGAAGTGGAAAGGGGTTTTTCTAAAGTGAACCTGATATTTCAGAGAGCAGAAGTCACCTAGCCGTTTCCAATCTAACCAGCCTCATGACCATCAGCGTTACTGGACTATCTCTTCCAAAATGGGATCCTATTCTTGCAGTGAAAAAATGGTTCAGAGAACACCATCGCTCAGCCAATGATCCAAGCATCAAGTGCAAGAAAAGTGGAAGTGAGGAGAGTGCCACTGAAATAGCTATGTGGAAACATCTCATAGCTAAAGACGACTAACAGTTTTATGTAAGTATTTAAGTACCTCTTTTGTTGTTTTTTTACTGTTTTGTGTACCTCTGTTATTCTTATTTACGTATTAAATGGCTAAATTTGTCTATCATGGTATATCTCCTTGCAGGTCGTTATTATCCTTGGTGCAAGAAGCGTCGTTGAAGACAACACTTTTATTGCTCTTCTGTAAGTATTTGTGTACCTCTTACTGTTTTGTGTACCTCTTATTATTTAAGTATTGATTGCATGAAATATTTGGTATATTCTTTTAAAGCTCCAAAAGGGCAAAGAAGTGATGTTGACTTGGCCATGCCCCCCAGTCACCTGACCACCCAGCCACGCCCACCCGGTCAGGAAGCCACACCCACCAATTAAGCCACGCCCACAGAACCGGTAGGGAAAATTTTTAGATTTCACCCCTGGTCACAAGTCACTTTTTTCAGGGCCATTGAACGGTTACTAAATGAACTGTTGTAAGTCAAGGATTACCGGTATAAAAATAGAAAAAGCTTCTTTGCTTGCAAAAAGGTGCCCTCCCTAGATTACAAATACTTGCAACCCAGCTACAAATCAGTCAGGGTGCGAGAGCACCTTGAGGAATTAAAATAGTTAAAATGCAATGACAACTATCAGCAGCCAACTCTTGCTCATAAAGTGAAACCCTTTAGCAGGGAGGTCATTTAAGCTCTCCGAAAAGTGAGTGGGCATATTTGGGCTACAAAATGCTGAGCTAAAGGGACAAAGTAACAAATTATAAAGGGAAGCCAGGCTCACATCCCTTTACCACGTTTGGTAAGCATGGCTGGTCTCACTCACGTCACAAGACATCCGAAGGAATGGGAGCCTGCAAATTAAATTGATAAGAAGTTGTTTCGATTGTCAGAGAGCGGAGTACTGGAAGCTTTGTTGTTGTTTTTTATTTGAATAGTGTAGCTCTTGGGACTTGAAAGGAGAAATAACAGAAACAGGCCAAGGTGAAACTCTTTTTTCTTCTTCTTTTTGGAGGCACTTTGAAATACCGCTGTAACGTTTTTCTTTTTAGGTGGCTGTTACCGTTTCTAATTTTTCTACCTATATTTTTTTACTGCCAGGTGGTAAGGTTGTGAATTCTTTTTTTGGAATAATTGTAATTTGGGGTATTTTTCCTCTCTCTGAGGCAAATTGGATTAAGGTAAGAAGAAACTGAAGAAAAGAAGCAAGAAAAACTCTGAGATTTGGATTTGGATTACAAAACTTTTGGGCTGCTCTTTTTTCTTTTTTATCATTTTGGTTACCACTTTGGTTTTCTATTTTTCTTTTTCTTTTTGTCTTTCTTGTGATTTTTTTTGGGAGGGGGCGGGCCTATATTTGGATATAAATTGGCTTGGAAATACTACGAGCTATATTCGGTGGATTACAAATATCAAGACGTTACAAGATGAAGAAAACAACATCAGCATTGTCCTCAGGGTCATCCTCTGCAACTTCTTTTGCAGGGAGCTTTAAAATAAAGTCAATTGGGTTTTTTTAAGGAGTTTTCTTTTTTTAAAACTCCTGTGTTGTATGTGTGCAAAGTGCAAAAGTTGTTTTGGGGCTTTTTGTGGCTATATGGCATTCCTGCTTGTTGCAGGGGCCATTGTGGGTCAAGCACAGCTGCTTTTACATTGTGGGTGAGTCTGTTGTGTTGTGTTGTGTGTGTGTAAAGTGTAAAAGTTGTTTTTTGGGCTTTTTGTGGCTTTTGTGCGCTTTTACATCGTGCGTCATCAGCTAACTAAGCTCCTTTTTTCCTTTTTGCAGTAGCTGCTTCCTTTAACCGGAAGGATGAAAAGGCAACAGACTTTGACGGGTTTCTTGGCCAAGAAACCAAAACATGAACAACAACCAGCAGAAGTGAACAAGAACCATCCCCAGCGCCACAAGCACCACCACCTGAAACCAGACAAAACAGCAAAGCGAGTACAGAGTCACCCGCCGCATCTGAAATCTGAACCATTCTTCCAGACGGCTGGACCATGCAACAGTACAGCTACTTCCAAGAGAAACATGACAGGTTGGAAGTTCAAACAAGAAACTAGGTTGTAAATACTGTGCAGAACATGGCTTCTCAATGGAGAGCGGTATTCATGTAAGCAAAGAGTGGAAGCTTTTCAAGATTGAGCCAGCTAGGAAAAGAAGGAAGAGCACCAGGCGTTTCTACGGAAGAAAATGAGAGAACATTTTGTATCGAAATCGCATGCCATTTGTAGAGACAACGTCATACAAGCTGAGCAGGAAGCCATAACAAAAGCAATGGATAAGATTTCTGAAATGCAATTTGCCACCACTTTTAAAATGTTCAAAACTGTTTACAGCCTGGCAAAAGCACGCAGACCAATTTCAAGCATCGAGGAATTGATAGAATTACAAACTGAAAATGGACTAGATCTGGGAGTAGGGTTGCATTCAAGACTGCAGTTGTCAAAATAGTTGAGTGCATTGCAAACGAAATTAAAACCCAAATGTTTTCCAGCACCATTGCACAGAATCTGAAAATATGTCTGATCATTGATGAAGCCTCAACAGTATCCTGCAAACCAGTTCTGATAGTTTTCTTAAAAGTTGAGGACTCAGAGGACCCACCAACAATTTTTATCGAGCTGGTTGAATTGAAGAAACAAGATGCAGGGACAATACGTTCTGCAGTTTTTGAAAGTTTACATAAGGTTGGATTTACCTGGGACTACCTACAAAAAAATGTAATAGCGTTCTGCTCTGATGGTGCCAGCGTTATGCTTGGGAGAAAATCTGGAGTGAGCACCAGAAAAGCCAAAGAGTTTCCAAATATCATCATATGGCACTGCTTGAACCATCGCCTCCAACTTGTTTTAGATGACGCCATAAAGGAAATAAAGCAAGTCAATCATTTTAAAAATTGTATTGATAAGATATGCTCCATTTTCCAGCAATCGAATAAAAACCGAATTGAACTTGACGAAATAGCTGAAGAACTTGATATTAACATCATAAGGATTGGTCGGGTTTTTGAGCCAAGATAGGCTACCTGTAGTTTAAGGGCCACCATAGATGTCTGGCATGCTTATCCTGTGCTACAGCAATACTTTCATGCGAATGCAAAATACTCGGATATGGCTGCCCGTCTGGAAAATAAACATTTCTTAAATGATTTGGCATTGATGATAGACGTTTTGGAATAAATTTCACTTCTTTCAACTGCACTGCAAGCACGCAATACCGATATAATAAAAGCTGAAAAAATGGTGAGAAGATCAATAAAGGCATTTGAACTGCTAACAAAGGGAAAGGGCGAAAGAAAGTTGAAGGACTAATTACCTCAGAAACCTTCAGGAATATAAAGATCATAAAAAATGATCGATTTGTTGGTCTTCATCGAGAAAGACTTTTACAAAGTATCATCAAAAATTGGGGTAAACGACTGATGGACTGTGAGCATTTAAAAACTGGGAACCAACTGCAAGACACCCAAATAAACTACAGTTTCTACAGTTTTTGATGCCAGAATAAAGGGATGTTGAGGAAATAGTCCTTCCATAGGCAGCAGCTGAAAAACAACTGCGCACATTCAGAGACATTTTCAACTTCAAAATTGACATCGATGACCACAGAGATTTTGTGGAGAATATCTTGAAAGATCCGAAGAGGTATGCAATTCCTGAGAGTATCAAAAAAGCAAAAGATATTGTCACAACAATTGCAGCGAGTTCTGAGAAGTGGAAAGGGGTTTTTCTAAAGTGAACCTGATATTTCAGAGAGCAGAAGTCACCTAGCCGTTTCCAATCTAACCAGCCTCATGACCATCAGCGTTACTGGACTATCTCTTCCAAAATGGGATCCTATTCTTGCAGTGAAAAAATGGTTCAGAGAACACCATCGCTCAGCCAATGATCCAAGCATCAAGTGCAAGAAAAGTGGAAGTGAGGAGAGTGCCACTGAAATAGCTATGTGGAAACATCTCATAGCTAAAGACGACTAACAGTTTTATGTAAGTATTTAAGTACCTCTTTTGTTGTTTTTTTACTGTTTTGTGTACCTCTGTTATTCTTATTTACGTATTAAATGGCTAAATTTGTCTATCATGGTATATCTCCTTGCAGGTCGTTATTATCCTTGGTGCAAGAAGCGTCGTTGAAGACAACACTTTTATTGCTCTTCTGTAAGTATTTGTGTACCTCTTACTGTTTTGTGTACCTCGCTTATTATTTAAGTATTGATTGCATGAAATATTTGGTATATTCTTTTTAAAGCTCCAAAAAGGGCAAAGAAGTGATGTTGACTTGGCCATGCCCACCAGTCACCTGACCACCCAGCCACGCCCACCCGGTCAGGAAGCCACACCCACCAATTAAGCCACGCCCACAGAACCGGTAGGGAAAATTTTTAGATTTCACCCCTGGTCACAAGTCACTTTTTTCAGGGCCATTGAACGGTTACTAAATGAACTGTTGTAAGTCAAGGATTACCGGTATAAAAATAGAAAAAGCTTCTTTGCTTGCAAAAAGGTGCCCTCCCTAGATTACAAATACTTGCAACCCAGCTACAAATCAGTCAGGGTGCGAGAGCACCTTGAGGAATTAAAATAGTTAAAATGCAATGACAACTATCAGCAGCCAACTCTTGCTCATAAAGTGAAACCCTTTAGCAGGGAGGTCATTTAAGCTCTCCGAAAAGTGAGTGGGCATATTTGGGCTACAAAATGCTGAGCTAAAGGGACAAAGTAACAAATTATAAAGGAAGCCAGGCTCACATCCCTTTACCACGTTTGGTAAGCATGGCTGGTCTCACTCACGTCACAAGACATCCGAAGGAATGGAGCCTGCAAATTAAATTGATAAGAAGTTGTTTGATTGTCAGAGAGCGGAGTACTGGAAGCTTTGTTGTTGTTTTTATTTGAATAGTGTAGCTCTTGGGACTTGAAAGGAGAAATAACAGAAACAGGCCAAGGTGAAACTCTTTTTCTTCTTCTTTTGGAGGCACTTTGAAATACCGCTGTAACGTTTTTCTTTTTAGGTGGCTGTTACCGTTTCTAATTTTTCTACCTATATTTTTTTACTGCCAGGTGGTAAGGTTGTGAATTCTTTTTTTGGAATAATTGTAATTTGGGGTATTTTTCCTCTCTCTGAGGCAAATTGGATTAAGGTAAGAAGAAACTGAAGAAAAGAAGCAAGAAAAACTCTGAGATTTGGATTTGGATTACAAAACTTTTGGGCTGCTCTTTTTTCTTTTTTATCATTTTGGTTACCACTTTGGTTTTCTATTTTTCTTTTTCTTTTTGTCTTTCTTGTGATTTTTTTTGGGAGGGGGCGGGCCTATATTTGGATATAAATTGGCTTGGAAATACTACGAGCTATATTCGGTGGATTACAAATATCAAGACGTTACAAGATGAAGAAAACAACATCAGCATTGTCCTCAGGGTCATCCTCTGCAACTTCTTTTGCAGGGAGCTTTAAAATAAAGTCAATTGGGTTTTTTTAAGGAGTTTTCTTTTTTTAAAACTCCTGTGTTGTATGTGTGCAAAGTGCAAAAGTTGTTTTGGGGCTTTTTGTGGCTATATGGCATTCCTGCTTGTTGCAGGGGCCATTGTGGGTCAAGCACAGCTGCTTTTACATTGTGGGTGAGTCTGTTGTGTTGTGTTGTGTGTGTAAAGTGTAAAAGTTGTTTTTTGGGCTTTTTGTGGCTTTTGTGCGCTTTTACATCGTGCGTCATCAGCTAACTAAGCTCCTTTTTTCCTTTTTGCAGTAGCTGCTTCCTTTAACCGGAAGGATGAAAAGGCAACAGACTTTGACGGGTTTCTTGGCCAAGAAACCAAAACATGAACAACAACCAGCAGAAGTGAACAAGAACCATCCCCAGCGCCACAAGCACCACCACCTGAAACCAGACAAAACAGCAAAGCGAGTACAGAGTCACCCGCCGCATCTGAAATCTGAACCATTCTTCCAGACGGCTGGACCATGCAACAGTACAGCTACTTCCAAGAGAAACATGACAGGTTGGAAGTTCAAACAAGAAACTAGGTTGTAAATACTGTGCAGAACATGGCTTCTCAATGGAGAGCGGTATTCATGTAAGCAAAGAGTGGAAGCTTTTCAAGATTGAGCCAGCTAGGAAAAAGAAGGAAGAGCACCAGGCGTTTCTACGGAAGAAAATGAGAGAACATTTTGTATCGAAATCGCATGCCATTTGTAGAGACAACGTCATACAAGCTGAGCAGGAAGCCATAACAAAAGCAATGGATAAGATTTCTGAAATGCAATTTGCCACCACTTTTAAAATGTTCAAAACTGTTTACAGCCTGGCAAAAGCACGCAGACCAATTTCAAGCATCGAGGAATTGATAGAATTACAAACTGAAAATGGACTAGATCTGGGAGTAGGGTTGCATTCAAGACTGCAGTTGTCAAAATAGTTGAGTGCATTGCAAACGAAATTAAAACCCAAATGTTTTCCAGCACCATTGCACAGAATCTGAAAATATGTCTGATCATTGATGAAGCCTCAACAGTATCCTGCAAACCAGTTCTGATAGTTTTCTTAAAAGTTGAGGACTCAGAGGACCCACCAACAATTTTTATCGAGCTGGTTGAATTGAAGAAACAAGATGCAGGGACAATACGTTCTGCAGTTTTTGAAAGTTTACATAAGGTTGGATTTACCTGGGACTACCTACAAAAAAATGTAATAGCGTTCTGCTCTGATGGTGCCAGCGTTATGCTTGGGAGAAAATCTGGAGTGAGCACCAGAAAAGCCAAAGAGTTTCCAAATATCATCATATGGCACTGCTTGAACCATCGCCTCCAACTTGTTTTAGATGACGCCATAAAGGAAATAAAGCAATCATTTTAAAATTGTATTGATAAGATATGCTCCATTTTCCAGCAATCGAATAAAACCGAATTGAACTTGTGAAATAGCTGAAGAACTTGATATTAACATCATAAGGATTGGTGGTTTTGAGCCAAGATAGGCTACCTGTAGTTTAAGGGCCACCATAGATGTCTGGCATGCTTATCCTGTGCTACAGCAATACTTTCATGCGAATGCAAAATACTCGGATATGGCTGCCCGTCTGGAAAATAAACATTTCTTAAATGATTTGGCATTGATGATAGACGTTTTGGAATAAATTTCACTTCTTTCAACTGCACTGCAAGCACGCAATACCGATATAATAAAAGCTGAAAAAATGGTGAGAAGATCAATAAAGGCATTTGAACTGCTAACAAAGGGAAAGGGCGAAAGAAAGTTGAAGGACTAATTACCTCAGAAACCTTCAGGAATATAAAGATCATAAAAAATGATCGATTTGTTGGTCTTCATCGAGAAAGACTTTTACAAAGTATCATCAAAAATTGGGGTAAACGACTGATGGACTGTGAGCATTTAAAAACTGGGAACCAACTGCAAGACACCCAAATAAACTACAGTTTCTACAGTTTTTGATGCCAGAATAAAGGGATGTTGAGGAAATAGTCCTTCCATAGGCAGCAGCTGAAAAACAACTGCGCACATTCAGAGACATTTTCAACTTCAAAATTGACATCGATGACCACAGAGATTTTGTGGAGAATATCTTGAAAGATCCGAAGAGGTATGCAATTCCTGAGAGTATCAAAAAAGCAAAAGATATTGTCACAACAATTGCAGCGAGTTCTGAGAAGTGGAAAGGGGTTTTTCTAAAGTGAACCTGATATTTCAGAGAGCAGAAGTCACCTAGCCGTTTCCAATCTAACCAGCCTCATGACCATCAGCGTTACTGGACTATCTCTTCCAAAATGGGATCCTATTCTTGCAGTGAAAAAATGGTTCAGAGAACACCATCGCTCAGCCAATGATCCAAGCATCAAGTGCAAGAAAAGTGGAAGTGAGGAGAGTGCCACTGAAATAGCTATGTGGAAACATCTCATAGCTAAAGACGACTAACAGTTTTATGTAAGTATTTAAGTACCTCTTTTGTTGTTTTTTTACTGTTTTGTGTACCTCTGTTATTCTTATTTACGTATTAAATGGCTAAATTTGTCTATCATGGTATATCTCCTTGCAGGTCGTTATTATCCTTGGTGCAAGAAGCGTCGTTGAAGACAACACTTTTATTGCTCTTCTGTAAGTATTTGTGTACCTCTTACTGTTTTGTGTACCTCGCTTATTATTTAAGTATTGATTGCATGAAATATTTGGTATATTCTTTTTAAAGCTCCAAAAAGGGCAAAGAAGTGATGTTGACTTGGCCATGCCCACCAGTCACCTGACCACCCAGCCACGCCCACCCGGTCAGGAAGCCACACCCACCAATTAAGCCACGCCCACAGAACCGGTAGGGAAAATTTTTAGATTTCACCCCTGGTCACAAGTCACTTTTTTCAGGGCCATTGAACGGTTACTAAATGAACTGTTGTAAGTCAAGGATTACCGGTATAAAAATAGAAAAAGCTTCTTTGCTTGCAAAAAGGTGCCCTCCCTAGATTACAAATACTTGCAACCCAGCTACAAATCAGTCAGGGTGCGAGAGCACCTTGAGGAATTAAAATAGTTAAAATGCAATGACAACTATCAGCAGCCAACTCTTGCTCATAAAGTGAAACCCTTTAGCAGGGAGGTCATTTAAGCTCTCCGAAAAGTGAGTGGGCATATTTGGGCTACAAAATGCTGAGCTAAAGGGACAAAGTAACAAATTATAAAGGGAAGCCAGGCTCACATCCCTTTACCACGTTTGGTAAGCATGGCTGGTCTCACTCACGTCACAAGACATCCGAAGGAATGGGAGCCTGCAAATTAAATTGATAAGAAGTTGTTTCGATTGTCAGAGAGCGGAGTACTGGAAGCTTTGTTGTTGTTTTTTATTTGAATAGTGTAGCTCTTGGGACTTGAAAGGAGAAATAACAGAAACAGGCCAAGGTGAAACTCTTTTTTCTTCTTCTTTTTGGAGGCACTTTGAAATACCGCTGTAACGTTTTTCTTTTTAGGTGGCTGTTACCGTTTCTAATTTTTCTACCTATATTTTTTTACTGCCAGGTGGTAAGGTTGTGAATTCTTTTTTTGGAATAATTGTAATTTGGGGTATTTTTCCTCTCTCTGAGGCAAATTGGATTAAGGTAAGAAGAAACTGAAGAAAAGAAGCAAGAAAAACTCTGAGATTTGGATTTGGATTACAAAACTTTTGGGCTGCTCTTTTTTCTTTTTTATCATTTTGGTTACCACTTTGGTTTTCTATTTTTCTTTTTCTTTTTGTCTGTCTTGTGATTTTTTTGGGGGGGGGGCGGGCCTATATTTGGATATAAATACTATGAGCTATATTCGGTGGATTACAAATATCAAGAAGTTACAAGATGAAGAAAACAACATCAGCATTGTCCTCAGGGTCATCCTCTGCAACTTCTTTTGGGGGGAGCTTTAAAATAAATAGTCAATTGGTTTTTTTGTAAGAATTTTCTTTTTTTTTGGACGTAGCCGTTTAAATATTTGGAAGTTTTTGCAGGGGCCATTTTGGATCAAGTGCAGCTTTTTTACATTGCATGTGAGTCAGTTGTGTTGTTCTCTGTTGTGTGTTTGTAAAGTGTGAAAGTTGGATTTTGACTTATTATTTAAGTATTGATTGCATGAAATAATTTTTATATCTTCTCCTTGTAGGTCATTATTATCATTGGTGCAAGAATCGAGGTTGAAGACATCACTTTTATGTAAGTATCTGTATGCCTCTTATTGTTTTGTGTACTTCATTTATTTAAGTATGGCTTGCACGTCATAATTGGGATATCTTCTCCTTGTAGGTCATTATTATCAGTGGTGCAAGAAGCGACGTTGAAGACATCACTTTTATTGCTCTTATGTAAGTATCTGTGTGCCTCTTATTGTTTTGTGTGCTTTGTTTATTTAAGTATTTATTGCATGAAATAATTGTCATATTTTCTTTTTGTAGGACAAAAAAAAAAGAAAAGAAGTGACTTCGACTTGAACACGCTCACTCGGTCACTTGACCACCAAGCCACGCCCGCCAATTAAACTGAGCCCACAGAACCTGTAGGGAAAATTTTTGTATTTCATCCCTGGTTCGATTATAGATTTACCTATAACTATTTGCTGACAGGTGGTAACATTGTGAATGCTTTTTTTTTTTTTTTGGAATAATTGTAATTTGGGGTATTTTTCCTCTCTCTGAGGCAATTGGATTAAGGTTACAAGAACCTGAAGAAAAGAAGCAAGAAAAACTCTGAGATATGGATTTCGATTAAAAAGCTATTTGGCTGCTGTTTTTTTTTTAGCATTTTTGTTACCACTTTGGTTTTCAAGTTTTCTTTTTCTTTTGGTCTTTGTTGTGGGTTTTTTTTGGCGGGCCTATATTTGGCTATAAATTGGCTTGGAAATACTATGAGCTATATTCAGTGGAATTCAAATATCCAGACGTTACAAGATGAAGAAAACAACATCAGCATTGTCCTCAAGGTCATCCTCTGCAACTTTTTTTGGGAGGAGCTTTAAAATAAATATTTAATTGGGTTTTTTGTAAGAGTTTTCTTTTTTTTTAGACATAGCCATTTAAATTTTAGGAAGTTTTAAATTTAGCTGCTGTTATCTAAAAATATAAATAAAACAATAAAATAGCATATTTGTGCAACTTTCTAAGATTTGGTGTGTTTCTGTAGTATATCACTCTAGCTATACAAACACACAAAATCTTGCAAAGCTGTAGGTGGCATTTTGTGCGTAAAAAGTGTGAAAGTTTGTTTTTGAGCTTTTTGTGGCTATGTGAGGTTCCTGCTTTTTGCAGAGGCCACTTTGGGTCAAGTGCAGCTGTTTTACATTGCATGTGAGTCGGTTGTGTTGTTCTCTGTTGTGTGTTTGTAAAGTGTGAAAGTTGGGTTTTGACTTATTATTTAAGTATTGATTGCATGAAATAATTTTATATCTTCTCCTTGTAGGTCAAAAAAGGGCAAAGAAGTAACTCCGACTTGAACACACTCACTCGGTCACTTGACTACCAAGCCACGCCCGCCAATTAAACCGAGCCCACAGAACTGGTAAGGAAAATTTTCGTATTTCACCCCTGGTTGGATTATAGATTTACAGTGGCAGACAAAAATAGAGAAAAATCAAGTATCTCCTTAGAAATGGATAGGGCAGATGATTATTTCAGAATACGCAAGAAGAAAAAGGAGGAAACCTAGCGGAGATAATGGCAGATCTGTTGTTGGAAGCAATGGAGGAATCTAAGGAAAACATTCTGTATAATAGTACTGAAATATTTAGAATGCATACTAGATACACAATGAGAAACAAATTACCTAGAGAGGTGCATGTTAGCTTCACTAAGAAAGTAATAAAAACAGAGATCATGCAGAGAGCAAGCGATAACCTGAGGAAGTATAAAGATAGAGAAATAGTAGTGTTCAAACAAATTCTGAGAAGTGTTAGAGATTTAAGTAAAGAAAACCATTTTTTGACAAAGTATTTAATTAAAAGAGGAGTGAATTTTAGATGGTTGATACTGGATGAAGTATTGGTGATCTGGGAGGAGCGATGGTGACAGTGGTTTGGAGAACCGATAGCAAAAATCCCTGCCATCCCCGCCCATGCCGATTCAATCGCCCGGTCACCCAATTGCCACCTTGGCCGCTTGATGCTTCTTTCCTGCTCGCTCGTTTTTCTTGCCTTGCTTCGCCGGCCGCAATCTCTACAATCAATTTCATCAGCTAGCAACTGAATCTGCCTGCCTGCAATCAATCTCTGTGGTAAGCAACGTAAACAGCCTGCCTGCCTGCCTTGTGCCTTCGGTTGTGTAAGTAACTGGGATTTTTTTTGGCGGGGGAGCTTTAAAAAGATAGTTAATTGGGATTTTGTAGGAGCTTTCTTCCCCCCCCCCCAGAAATAGCCATTAAAAGTTTAAGAAGTTTTAAATTTAGCTGCTCTTCTATAAAAACATAAATAAAATAAAATAATAAAATAAAACATTTGTGCAACTTTCTAAGATTTGGTGTGTTTCTGTAGTGCTTCACTCTAGCTGCACAAACACACAAAATATTGCAAGGTTTTAGGCGGCCTTTTGTGTGGAAAAAGTGTGAAAGTTGGTTTTTGAGCTTTTTGTGGCTGTGTGAGGTTCCTGCTTGTTGCAAGGGCCCTTTTGGCTCAAGTCAGCTGTTTTACATTGCGTGTGAGTCAATTGTGTTGTGTTCTGTTGTGTGTGTAAACTGCGAAAGTTGGTTTTTGTTTTATTATTTAAGACTTGAAAGGAGAATTAACAGAAACAGGCCAAGATGAAACTTTTTCCTTCCTCTTCTTTTTGGAGGCACTTTGAAATATGGCTGTTACGTTTTTCTTTTTAAGCGGCTGTTAGCACTTCTATATTTTTTACCTATAACTTTTTGCTGACAGGTGGTAACATTGTGAATGCTTTTTTTTTTTTTTTTTTTGGAATAATTGTAATTTGGGGTATTTTTCCTCTCTCTGAGGCAATTGGATTAAGGTTACAAGAACCTGAAGAAAAGAAGCAAGAAAAACTCTGAGATATGGATTTGGATTAAAAAGCTATTTGGCTGCTGTTTTTTTTTTTTAGCATTTTTGTTACCACTTTGGTTTTCAAGTTTTCTTTTTCTTTTTGTCTTTGTTGTGGGTTTTTTTTGGCGGGCCTATATATGGCTATAAATTGGCTTGAAAATACTATGAGCTATATTCGGTGGGATTCAAATATCAAGCCGTTACAAGATGAAGAAAACAACATCAGCATTGTCCTCAAGGTCATCCTCTGCAACTTCTTTTGGGGGGAGCTTTAAAATAAATATTTAATTGGGTTTTTTGTACGAGTTTTCTTTTTTTTTAGACATAGCCATTTAAATTTTAGAAAGTTTTAAATTTAGCTGCTGTTATCTAAAAATATAAATAAATTAATAAAATAACATATTTGTGCAACTTTCTAAGACTTGGTGTGTTTCTGTAGTATATCACTCTAGCTACACAAACACACAAAATCTTGCAAAGCTGTAGGTGGCATTTTGTGCGTAAAAAGTGCGAAAGTTTGTTTTTGACCGTTTTGTGGCTATGTGAGGTTCCTGCTTTTTGCAGGAGCCATTTTGGGTCAAGTGCAGCTGTTTTACATTGCATGTGAGTCAGTTGTGTTGTTCTCTGTTGTGTGTTTGTAAAGTGTGAAAGTTGGGTTTTGACTTATTATTTAAGTATTGATTGCATGAAATAATTTTTATATCGTCTCCTTGTAGGTCAAAAAAGGGCAAAGAAGTGACTTCGACTTGAACATGCTCACTCGGTCACTTGACCACCAAGCCACGCCCGCCAATCAAACCGAGCCCACAGAACTGGTAAGGAAAATTTTCGTATTTCACCCCTGGTTGGATTATAGATTTACAGTGGCAGACAAAAATAGAGAAAAATCAAGTATCTCCTTAGAAATGGATAGGGCAGATGATTATTTCAGAATACGCAAGAAGAAAAAGGAAGAAACCTAGCGGAGATAATGGCAGATCTGTTGTTGGAAGCGATGGAGGAATCTAAGGAAAACATTCTGTATAATATTACTGAAATATTTAGAGTGCATACTAGATACACAATGAGAAACAAATTACCTAGAGAGGTGCATGTTAGCTTCACTAAGAAAGTAATAAAAACAGAGATCATGCAGAGAGCAAGCGATAACCTGAGGAAGTATAAAGATAGAGAAATAGTAGTGTTCAAACAAATTCTGAGAAGCGTTAGAGATTTAAGTAAAGAAAACCATTTTTTGACAAAGTATTTAATTAAAAGAGGAGTGAATTTTAGATGGTTGATACTGGATGAAGTATTGGTGATCTGGGAGGAGCGATAGTGACAGTGGTTTGGAGAACCGGTAGCAAAAATCCTTGCCATCCCCGCCCATGCCGATTCAATCGCCCGGTCACCCAATTGCCACCTTGGCCGCTTGATGCTTCTTTCCTGCTCGCTCGTTTTTCTTGCCTTGCTTCGCCGGCCGCAATCTCTACAATCAATTTCATCAGCTAGCAACTGAATCTGCCTGCCTGCAATCAATCTCTGTGGTAAGCAACGTAAACAGCCTGCCTGCCTGGTGCCTTCGGTTGCGTAAGTAACTGTGATTTTTTTGGCGGGGGAGCTTTAAAAAGATAGTTAATTGGGATTTTGTAGAGTTTTCAGAAATAGCCATTAAAGTTTAGGAAGTTTTAAATTTAGCTGCTCTTCTCTAAAAACATAAATAAAATAAAATAAAATAAATCATTTGTGCAGCTTTCTAAGATTTGGTGTGTTTCTGTAGTATTCACTCTAGCTGCACAAACACACAAAATATTGCAAGATTTTAGCGTGTGTGGAAAAAGTGTGAAAGTTGGTTTTGAGCTTTTTGTGGCTGTGAGGTTCCTGCTTGTTGCAAGGGCCCTTTGGCTCAAGTCAACTGTTTTACATTGCGTGTGAGTCAGTTGTGTTGTTCTCTGTTGTGTGTGTAAACTGCGAAAGTTGGTTTTTGTTTTATTATTTAAGACTTGAAAGGAGAATTAACAGAAACAGGCCAAGGTGAAACTTTTTCCTTCCTCTTCTTTTTGGAGGCACTTTGAAATATGGTTGTTACGTTTTTCTTTTGAAGTGGCTGTTAGCACTTCTATATTTTTTACCTATAACTATTTGCTGACAGGTGGTAACATTGTGAATGCTTTTTTTTTTTTGAATAATTGTAATTTGGGGTATTTTTCCTCTCTCTGAGGCAATTGGATTAAGGTTACAAGAACCTGAAGAAAAGAAGCAAGAAAAACTCTGAGATATGGATTTGGATTAATAAATTATTTGGCTATTTGGCTGCTGTTTTTTTTTTTTTAGTATTTTTGTTACCACTTTGGTTTTCAAGTTTTCTTTTTCTTTTTGTCTTTCTTGTGATTTTTTTTGCGGCCTATATTTGGCTATAAATTGGCTTGGAAATACTATGAGCTATATCCGGTGGAATTCAAATATCCAGACGTTACAAGATGAAGAAAACAACATCAGCATTGTCCTCAAGGTCATCCTCTGCAACTTTTTTGTGGGGAGCTTTAAAATAAATATTTAATTGGGTTTTTTGTAAGAGTTTTCTTTTTTTTTAGACATAGCCATTTAAATTTTAAGAAGTTTTAAATTTAGCTGCTGTTATCTAAAAATATAAATAAATTAATAAAATAACATATTTGTGCAACTTTCTAAGATTTGGTGTGTTTCTGTAGTGTTTCACTCTAACTACACAAACACACAAAATCTTGCAAAGCTGTAGGTGGCATTTTGTGCGTAAAAGTGCGAAAGTTTGTTTTGAGCTTTTGTGGCTATGTGAGGTTCCTGCTTTTGCAGGAGCCATTTTGGGTCAAGTGCAGCTGTTTTACATTGCATGTGAGTCAGTTGTGTTGTTCTCTGTTGTGTGTGTAAAGTGTGAAAGTTGGGTTTTGACTTATTATTTAAGTATTGATTGCATGAAATAATTTTTATATCTTCTCCTTGTAGATCAAAAAAGGGCAAAGAAGTGACTTCGACTTGAACACGCTCACTCGGTCACTTGACCACCAAGCCACGCCCGCCAATTAAACCGAGCCCACAGAACTGGTAAGGAAAATTTTTGTATTTCACCCCTGGTTGGATTATAGATTTACAGTGGCAGACAAAAATAGAGAAAAATCAAGTATCTCCTTAGAAATGGATAGGGCAGATGATTATTTCAGAATACGCAAGAAGAAAAAGGAGGAAACCTAGCGGAGATAATTGCAGATATGTTGTTGGAAGCGATGGAGGAATCTAAAAACATTCTGTATAATATTACTGAAATATTTAGAGTGCATACTAGATACACAATGAGAAACAAATTACCTAGAGAGGTGCATGTTATCTTCACTAAAGTAATAAAAACAGAGATCATGCAGAGAACAAGCGATAACCTGAGGAAGTATAAAGATAGAGAAATAGTAGTGTTCAAACAAATTCTGAGAAGCGTTAGAGATTTAAGTAAAGAAAACCATTTTTTGACAAAGTATTTAATTAAAAGAGGAGTGAATTTTAGATGGTTGATACTGGATGGAGTATTGGTGATCTGGGAGGAGTGATGGTGACAGTGGTTTGAGAACCGTAGCAAAATCCTTGCCATCCCCGCCCATGCCGATTCAATCATCCGGTCACCCAATGCCACCTTGGCCGCTTGATGCTTCTTTCCTGCTCGCTCGTTTTTCTTGCCTTGCTTCGCCGGCCGCAATCTCTACAATCAATTTCATCAGCTAGCAACTGAATCTGCCTGCAATCAATCTCTGTGGTAAGCAACGTAAACAGCCTGCCTGCCTGGTGCCTTCGGTTGCGTAAGTAACTGGGATTTTTTTGGGGAGCTTTAAAAGATAGTTAATTGGGATTTTGTAGGAGTTTCTTAGAAATAGCCATTAAAGTTTAGGAAGTTTTAAATTTAGCTGCTCTTCTCTAAAAACATAAATAAAATAAAATAATAAAATAAATCATTTGTGCAGCTTTCTAAGATTTGGTGTGTTTCTGTAGTGCTTCACTCTAGCTGCACAAACACACAAAATATTGCAAGATTTTACGCGGCCTTTTGTGTGGAAAAAGTCTGAAAGTTGGTTTCTGAGCTTTTTGTGGCTGTGAGGTTCCTGCTTGTTGCAGGGCCATTTTGGCTCAAGTCAACTGTTTTACATTGCGTGTGAGTCAGTTGTGTTGTGTTCTGTTGTGTGTAAAGTGAAAGTTGGTTTTTGTTTTATTATTTAAGACTTGAAAGGAGAATTAACAGAAACAGGCCAAGGTGAAACTTTTTCCTTCCTCTTCTTTTTGGAGGCACTTTGAAATATGGTTGTTACGTTTTTCTTTTGAAGTGGCTGTTAGCACTTCTATATTTTTTACCTATAACTATTTGCTGACAGGTGGTAACATTGTGAATGCTTTTTTTTTTTTTGAATAATTGTAATTTGGGGTATTTTTCCTCTCTCTGAGGCAATTGGATTAAGGTTACAAGAACCTGAAGAAAAGAAGCAAGAAAAACTCTGAGATATGGATTTGGATTAATAAATTATTTGGCTATTTGGCTGCTGTTTTTTTTTTTTAGTATTTTTGTTACCACTTTGGTTTTCAAGTTTTCTTTTTCTTTTTGTCTTTCTTGTGATTTTTTTTGGGGGGGCGGGCCTATATTTGGCTATAAATTGGCTTGGAAATACTATGAGCTATATTCGGTGGAATTCAAATATCCAGACGTTACAAGATGAAGAAAACAACATCAGCATTGTCCTCAAGGTCATCCTCTGCAACTTTTTTGTGGGGAGCTTTAAAATAAATATTTAATTGGGTTTTTTGTAAGAGTTTTCTTTTTTTTTAGACATAGCCATTTAAATTTTAGGAAGTTTTAAATTTAGCTGCTGTTATCTAAAAATATAAATAAATTAATAAAATAACATATTTGTGCAACTTTCTAAGATTTGGTGTGTTTCTGTAGTATATCACTCTAGCTACACAAACACACAAAATCTTGCAAAGCTGTAGGTGGCATTTTGTGCGTAAAAAGTGCGAAAGTTTGTTTTTGAGCGTTTTGTGGCTATGTGAGGTTCCTGCTTTTTGCAGGAGCCATTTTGGGTCAAGTGCAGCTGTTTTACATTGCATGTGAGTCAGTTGTGTTGTTCTCTGTTGTGTGTTTGTAAAGTGTGAAAGTTGGGTTTTGACTTATTATTTAAGTATTGATTGCATGAAATAATTTTTATATCTTCTCCTTGTAGATCAAAAAAGGGCAAAGAAGTGACTTCGACTTGAACACGCTCACTCGGTCACTTGACCACCAAGCCACGCCCGCCAATTAAACCGAGCCCACAGAACTGGTAAGGAAAATTTTTGTATTTCACCCCTGGTTGGATTATAGATTTACAGTGGCAGACAAAAATAGAGAAAAATCAAGTATCTCCTTAGAAATGGATAGGGCAGATGATTATTTCAGAATACGCAAGAAGAAAAAGGAGGAAACCTAGCGGAGATAATTGCAGATATGTTGTTGGAAGCGATGGAGGAATCTAAGGAAAACATTCTGTATAATATTACTGAAATATTTAGAGTGCATACTAGATACACAACGAGAAACAAATTACCTAGAGAGGTGCATGTTATCTTCACTAAGAAAGTAATAAAAACAGAGATCATGCAGAGAGCAAGCGATAACCTGAGGAAGTATAAAGATAGAGAAACAGTAGTGTTCAAACAAATTCTGAGAAGCGTTAGAGATTTAAGTAAAGAAAACCATTTTTTGACAAAGTATTTAATTAAAAGAGGAGTGAATTTTAGATGGTTGATACTGGATGGAGTATTGGTGATCTGGGAGGAGTGATGGTGACAGTGGTTTGGAGAACCGGTAGCAAAAATCCTTGCCATCCCCGCCCATGCCGATTCAATCATCCGGTCACCCAATGCCACCTTGGCCGCTTGATGCTTCTTTCCTGCTCGCTCGTTTTTCTTGCCTTGCTTCGCCGGCCGCAATCTCTACAATCAATTTCATCAGCTAGCAACTGAATCTGCCTGCAATCAATCTCTGGTAAGCAACGTAAACAGCCTGCCTGCCTGGTGCCTTCAGTTGGGTAAGTAACTGGGATTTTTTTTGGAGGAGCTTTAAAAGATAGTTAATTGGGATTTTGTAGCTTTCTTCCCAGAAATAGCCATTAAAAGTTTAAGAAGTTTTAAATTTAGCTGCTCTTCTCTAAAAACATAAATAAAATAAAATAATAAAATAAATCATTTGTGCAGCTTTCTAAGATTTGGTGTGTTTCTGTAGTGCTTCACTCTAGCTGCACAAACACACAAAATATTGCAAGATTTTAGGCGGCCTTTTGTGTGGAAAAAGTGTGAAAGTTGGTTTTTGAGCTTTTTGTGGCTTTGTGAGGTTCCTGCTTGTTGCAAGGGCCCTTTTGACTCAAGTCAACTGTTTTACATTGCGTGTGAGTCAGTTGTGTTGTGTTCTGTTGTGTGTGTAAACTGCGAAAGTTGGTTTTTGTTTTATTATTTAAGACTTGAAAGGAGAATTAACAGAAACAGGCCAAGGTGAAACTTTTTCCTTCCTCTTCTTTTTGGAGGCACTTTGAAATATGGTTGTTACGTTTTTCTTTTGAAGTGGCTGTTAGCACTTCTATATTTTTTACCTATAACTATTTGCTGACAGGTGGTAACATTGTGAATGCTTTTTTTTTTTTTGAATAATTGTAATTTGGGGTATTTTTCCTCTCTCTGAGGCAATTGGATTAAGGTTACAAGAACCTGAAGAAAAGAAGCAAGAAAAACTCTGAGATATGGATTTGGATTAATAAATTATTTGGCTATTTGGCTGCTGTTTTTTTTTTTTAGCATTTTTGTTACCACTTTGGTTTTCAAGTTTTCTTTTTCTTTTTGTCTTTCTTGTGATTTTTTTTGGGGGGGCGGGCCTATATTTGGCTATAAATTGGCTTGGAAATACTATGAGCTATATTCGGTGGAATTCAAATATCCAGACGTTACAAGATGAAGAAAACAACATCAGCATTGTCCTCAAGGTCATCCTCTGCAACTTTTTTGTGGGGAGCTTTAAAATAAATATTTAATTGGGTTTTTTGTAAGAGTTTTCTTTTTTTTTAGACATAGCCATTTAAATTTTAGGAAGTTTTAAATTTAGCTGCTGTTATCTAAAATAAAATAAATTAATAAAATAAATATTTGTGCAACTTTCTAAGATTTGGTGTGTTTCTGTAGTATATCACTCTAGCTACACAAACACACAAAATCTTGCAAAGCTGTAGGTGGCATTTGTGCGTAAAAGTGCGAAAGTTTGTTTTGAGCTATGTGAGGTTCCTGCTTTTGCAGGAGCCATTTTGGGTCAAGTGCAGCTGTTTTACATTGCATGTGAGTCAGTTGTGTTGTTCTCTGTTGTGTGTGTAAAGTGTGAAAGTTGGTTTTGACTTATTATTTAAGTATTGATTGCATGAAATAATTTTTATATCTTCTCCTTGTAGATCAAAAAAGGGCAAAGAAGTGACTTCGACTTGAACACGCTCACTCGGTCACTTGACCACCAAGCCACGCCCGCCAATTAAACCGAGCCCACAGAACTGGTAAGGAAAATTTTTGTATTTCACCCCTGGTTGGATTATAGATTTACAGTGGCAGACAAAAATAGAGAAAAATCAAGTATCTCCTTAGAAATGGATAGGGCAGATGATTATTTCAGAATACGCAAGAAGAAAAAGGAGGAAACCTAGCGGAGATAATTGCAGATATGTTGTTGGAAGCGATGGAGGAATCTAAGGAAAACATTCTGTATAATATTACTGAAATATTTAGAGTGCATACTAGATACACAACGAGAAACAAATTACCTAGAGAGGTGCATGTTATCTTCACTAAGAAAGTAATAAAAACAGAGATCATGCAGAGAGCAAGCGATAACCTGAGGAAGTATAAAGATAGAGAAATAGTAGTGTTCAAACAAATTCTGAGAAGCGTTAGAGATTTAAGTAAAGAAAACCATTTTTTGACAAAGTATTTAATTAAAAGAGGAGTGAATTTTAGATGGTTGATACTGGATGGAGTATTGGTGATCTGGGAGGAGTGATGGTGACAGTGGTTTGGAGAACCGGTAGCAAAAATCCTTGCCATCCCCGCCCATGCCGATTCAATCATCCGGTCACCCAATGCCACCTTGGCCGCTTGATGCTTCTTTCCTGCTCGCTCGTTTTTCTTGCCTTGCTTCGCCGGCCGCAATCTCTACAATCAATTTCATCAGCTAGCAACTGAATCTGCCTGCCTGCAATCAATCTCTGTGGTAAGCAACGTAAACAGCCTGCCTGCCTGGTGCCTTCGGTTGCGTAAGTAACTGGGATTTTTTTGGCGGAGGAGCTTTAAAAAGATAGTTAATTGGGATTTTGTAGGAGCTTTCTTCCCCCCCCCCCAGAAATAGCCATTAAAAGTTTAAGAAGTTTTAAATTTAGCTGCTCTTCTCTAAAAACATAAATAAAATAAAATAATAAAATAAATCATTTGTGCAGCTTTCTAAGATTTGGTGTGTTTCTGTAGTGCTTCACTCTAGCTGCACAAACACACAAAATATTGCAAGATTTTAGGCGGCCTTTTGTGTGGAAAAAGTGTGAAAGTTGGTTTTTGAGCTTTTTGTGGCTTTGTGAGGTTCCTGCTTGTTGCAAGGGCCCTTTTGGCTCAAGTCAACTGTTTTACATTGCGTGTGAGTCAGTTGTGTTGTGTTCTGTTGTGTGTGTAAACTGCGAAAGTTGGTTTTTGTTTTATTATTTAAGACTTGAAAGGAGAATTAACAGAAACAGGCCAAGGTGAAACTTTTTCCTTCCTCTTCTTTTTGGAGGCACTTTGAAATATGGTTGTTACGTTTTTCTTTTGAAGTGGCTGTTAGCACTTCTATATTTTTTACCTATAACTATTTGCTGACAGGTGGTAACATTGTGAATGCTTTTTTTTTTTTTGAATAATTGTAATTTGGGGTATTTTTCCTCTCTCTGAGGCAATTGGATTAAGGTTACAAGAACCTGAAGAAAAGAAGCAAGAAAAACTCTGAGATATGGATTTGGATTAATAAATTATTTGGCTATTTGGCTGCTGTTTTTTTTTTTTAGTATTTTTGTTACCACTTTGGTTTTCAAGTTTTCTTTTTCTTTTGTCTTTCTTGTGATTTTTTTTGGGGGGGCGGGCCTATATTTGGCTATAAATTGGCTTGGAAATACTATGAGCTATATTCGGTGGAATTCAAATATCCAGACGTTACAAGATGAAGAAAACAACATCAGCATTGTCCTCAAGGTCATCCTCTGCAACTTTTTTGTGGGGAGCTTTAAAATAAATATTTAATTGGGTTTTTTGTAAGAGTTTTCTTTTTTTTTAGACATAGCCATTTAAATTTTAGGAAGTTTTAAATTTAGCTGTTATCTAAAAATATAAATAAATTAATAAAATAACATATTTGTGCAACTTTCTAAGATTTGGTGTGTTTCTGTAGTATATCACTCTAGCTACACAAACACACAAAATCTTGCAAAGCTGTAGGTGGCATTTTGTGCGTAAAAAGTGCGAAAGTTTGTTTTTGAGCGTTTTGTGGCTATGTGAGGTTCCTGCTTTTTGCAGGAGCCATTTTGGGTCAAGTGCAGCTGTTTTACATTGCATGTGAGTCAGTTGTGTTGTTCTCTGTTGTGTGTTTGTAAAGTGTGAAAGTTGGGTTTTGACTTATTATTTAAGTATTGATTGCATGAAATAATTTTTATATCTTCTCCTTGTAGATCAAAAAAGGGCAAAGAAGTGACTTCGACTTGAACACGCTCACTCGGTCACTTGACCACCAAGCCACGCCCGCCAATTAAACCGAGCCCACAGAACTGGTAAGGAAAATTTTTGTATTTCACCCCTGGTTGGATTATAGATTTACAGTGGCAGACAAAAATAGAGAAAAATCAAGTATCTCCTTAGAAATGGATAGGGCAGATGATTATTTCAGAATACGCAAGAAGAAAAAGGAGGAAACCTAGCGGAGATAATTGCAGATATGTTGTTGGAAGCGATGGAGGAATCTAAGGAAAACATTCTGTATAATATTACTGAAATATTTAGAGTGCATACTAGATACACAACGAGAAACAAATTACCTAGAGAGGTGCATGTTAGCTTCACTAAGAAAGTAATAAAAACAGAGATCATGCAGAGAGCAAGCGATAACCTGAGGAAGTATAAAGATAGAGAAATAGTAGTGTTCAAACAAATCCTGAGAAGCGTTAGAGATTTAAGTAAAGAAAACCATTTTTTGACAAAGTATTTAATTAAAAGAGGAGTGAATTTTAGATGGTTGATACTGGATGGAGTATTGGTGAACTGGGAGGAGCGATGGCGACAGTGGTCTGGAGAACCGGTAGCAAAAATCCCTGCCATCCCCGCCCATGCCGATTCAATCGTCCGGTCACCCAATGCCACCTTGGCCGCTTGATGCTTCTTTCCTGCTCGCTCGTTTTTCTTGCCTTGCTTCGCCGGCCGCAATTCCTACAATCAATTTCATCAGCTAGCAACTGAATCTGCCTGCCTGCAATCAATCTCAGTGGTGAGCAAGTTAATCTTCTTGCCTGCCTGCCTGCCTGTCTTGTGCTTTCAATTGGGTAAGTAACTGGGATTTTTTTGGCGGGGGAGCTTTAAAAATATAGTTAATTGGGGTTTTTTAAAGGAATTTCCTTTTTTTAGACAAGTTTAGGAAGTTTTAAATTTAGCTGCTTCTATCTAAAAATATTAATAAAATAAAATAATAAAATAAAATATTTTTGCAGCTTTTTGAGATTTGGTGTATTACTGTAATGGTTCACTTTAACTATACAAACACACAAAATCTTTCAAAGCTTTTTTTGTTTTTTATTTGAATAGTGTAGCTCTTAGGACTTGAGAAATAACAGAAACAGGCCAAGGGGAAAGTTTTTTTTCTTTTTCTTCTTTCTGGAAGTACTTTTGAAATATGGCTGTAATGTTTTTCTTTTTAAGTGGCTGTGTTACCATTTCTATTTTTTTCTATTTATATCTTTTTGCTGCCAGGTGGTAATGTTGTGAATTCTTTTTTTTGGGAATAATTGTAATTTGTGTTATTTTTCCTCTCTCTGAGGCAAATTGGATTAAGGTTAGAAGAACCTGAAGAAAAGAAGCAAGAAAAACTCTGAGATTTGGATTTGGATTACAAAGTTTTTTGGCTGCTCTTTTTTCTTTTTTAGCATTTTTGTTACCACTTTGGTTTTATATTTTTCTTTTTCTTTTTGTCTTTTTTGTGTGTGTTTTTTGGCAGGCCTATATTTGGATAACCTGAGGAAGTATAAAGGTAGAGAAATAATAGTGTTAAAACAGATTCTGAGAGGAGTTAGAGACTTAAGAAGAAAATACCAGTTTTTGACAAGTGTTTAATTAAAAGAGGAGTGAATTTTAGAAAGTTGATACTGGAGGGAGCATTGGTGACCTTACAGGAGCAAAGGCATAGATTAGTTTCAATAAAGAAGACAGAACAATGTTATGATCAATATTTGGGATTGCAGGAGGAGTATGAAAAATGGTCATAAATCACTTTTTTCAATGCTATTGTAACTTTGAATGGTCCCTAAATGAACTGCAGTAAGTCAAGGATTACCTGACTAAAAATACAAAAAGCTTCTTTGCTTGCAAAAAGGTGCCCTCATTAGATTACAAATACCTAAAACCCAGTTACAAATCAAGCAGGGTACCAGAGCACCTTGAGGAATTAAAATAGTTAAAATGGAATTTTAGAGAAAGGGGAAAATTTAGCAGCGATAATGGCAGACTTATTGATGGATGCGATGGGGGAAACCAAGGGAAGAATTTTGAATGATACTGATGAAATATTAAAGTGCATACAAGATTCGCAATGAGAAATAATCTACCCAGACAGGTGCATGTTACGTTTATCAAGAAAGCAATAAAAGCATAGATTTTACATAGGAATGTGTAAGAAACATTCCTATGAAGTAGAAGGGTAGAGAAATAGTAGTGTTAAAACATATACCAAGAAGAGTTATAGATTTGAGAAGAGTATCAGATCTTTACAAAATGTTTAATTAAAAGAGGAGTGAATTTTAGATGGCTGATACCTGAAAAAGTTTTGGTGTCTTGGCAGGAGCAAAGACAGATTAGACTCAATAAAGAAGGCAGAACAATTTTATGATCAATATTTGGGACCGCAAGAGGAAGAGAGACTGAGAAAGGAGAGAGAGATATACTAGAAAGAGTTTATGGAAGAGTGAGTCAAACAACAAAAAGAAGCTGCTAAAGATCAGAAAGTAACAGCATTAAGAGAAGGAGCAATGGTAAAAGAACCAAGAGAGCCAAGAGAGACGAGGACTAGAGTAACAAAATTCACATATAAATAAAACATGGAAGAAGAAATAAAATTAACATCAATTAATATAAATGGACTGAATTTGACAATAAAAAGGAAAATAACTTAAAGATTGGATTTTTTTAATCTTGTTTTTTATTTTATAAACAAACAAACATTCAATACCTAATCAGTCATTCAGTGTATCATCTGTGTGCTTCTCCTGTGTCTTCTTCTTGCTCCTCCTATCTTCATCATTTCTTGATATTTTCTATTGATTTGCTATAACATTTTCCACATATTATTAATTTATTATAACATTGTCTTGCTTACTATTAATACAGGGGTGAAATCTAATTTTTTTTGCTACTGGTTCTGTGGGCGTGGCATGGGGGCATGGCTTGGGGGGGTCATCTGATTGGGGTGGGCATGGCTATGTGACTGGGGGATCAAAAGACAGAAACTCACTAACAATGTCCTGCTGGAGCAGGATTGGACTAAATTAGAAGTCTCTAACTTTGGCTAAAGCTGGCTGAGGAACTCTGGGAGTTGAAGTCCACAAGTCTTAAAGTGACCAAGGTTGGAGACCCCTGGACTAGATGACCTCCAGCCCTGGATTATCCTCTGAAGCTGCATCTAGTGCCAGGTTTGTACCCCTTCCTTCCTTCCTTCCTTCCTTCCTTCCTTCCTTCCTTCCTTCCTTCCTTCCTTCTCTGTGTCCCTCCCTCCCTCCTTTCTTTCTCTCTCTCTCAAAAACGACCCCCCCACACACACCCCATTTTTCCTCCCAGCCTACATGAAGCCTGCTAGCCACACCCAAAAACGGGAAGGGGGGAAAGTCCGTTTTTCCTCCCAGCAGGCTTCAGCAGGCTTCCCCCCCCCATTTTTTTGCCTAGCACTTAACTGAGCTGCACGATCATCAGAGTTGTTTTTTTTTTACTTTTAAAAGCTTTTTTATTGGAATTATCTGAAATAGTAATATATTCATCTTAATTGTAATTTTACCCATTCATGATAACTGTAAGTTTTTCTATTTCTCCAAATCATTCTCAATTTGTCTTTTTAGATTATAATATTTATCTTGTTTTATTGTTACACATCTTGAAGTTAATTGTATTCCTAAATATTTTATTTTCTTCAATTTGATCTAATTTCTCCTTTAGGTCTCTTTTTTGCTTTTCTGTAATATTTTTCACCAATATTTTTTTTTCTTAATTTTTAAACCTGCCACCTCTCTATATTCTTCTATTTGTTCTAGTAATTTAGGACCTATTGTTTGAGGGCCCTTCAAAATAAACACCAAATCATCTGCAAAGGCCTATAGTTTATATTCTTCTTTTTAAATTTTCATCCCTTTTATTTTTTCATTCCTTCTTATATTTCTATTTGGCACTTCTAATATCAACACAAATAACAATGGATATAACTGATATCCTTGTCTTGTTCCTTTCATTATATTAACTTTCACTGTCATCTCTCCATTCATCATTATCTTTGTTGATTGTTTATTATAAATTGTTTTTATCATGTTTATAAATCTCTTTCCAAAGTCCATTATCTGTAATTGCTTTATCATAAACTGCCAATTCATGTTGTCAAATGCTTTCTGTGCATCTATAAATATCATTGCCATTTTTGTACCTCATAATATTCCCAGGTATTCAAAATTATCCTCATATTATTTCTAATTTGTCTTTTGGGTAAAAAGCCATTTTGATTCATATGAACACTGTTGTGACCCAGGTTCCCGGACTCGGACTCCTGGAGGAGGATGATTCAGAGAGTGAGGAGGAGGAGTTGGCAAGGCCTGCTTCCCCTGGACCCTCTCCCTCCCTGGCACCGACCCAGGAGGAGGAGAAGGGGCTGGCAAGGCCTGATTCCCCTGGACCTTCTTCTGATTTGGCAATGCCCCAAGAACAATCTTGGCTTGACGCGAGACTGTGCAGACGTGACAGCGCGCACAGCAGAGAAGGCGTTGGGACAGGGTCAGAGAATGATGAGTCACGGAGTGACACACACAGGGGCTATAAAGCAGGAGGTGGAGCTTCCTGGCTTTTTGTCTTGGAGAAAGCAATGAATTTGCACGGGCAAACTGTTTCATGGATAGAAGAATCTGTTTGTGAGTGAATCGTGCTTTATCTATAATTTTCTGGTTATCTCCAGGGATTTTGGCAGGCGTGTGGGGAGACGTGTCCAGAACATATCTGTGCCAGAAGGAATCCAGCCAAGTGTAAATAAACTGGGAGAAGGCCTTTGACTGACTTTTTGTTGGGAGTGGTGGGAGGGGGAAACAGAATATTTTGTCCAAGACCCCAACTAAACCATTTTCCACCAATGGACCAGCAGCAGGTACAGCAGCAGTTACAGCAGCTACAAGTGGCTAATCAACAGCTACAGCAGCAAGTGGCTCACTTGGCAGGCCAACTTGCTGCCGGGAATGTGCCTGCAGGCCCCCCCATCCTCCCACTCCTCCTCGTCACAAGTGCCCAATAACCGTGCTGGATAAGTTTTCTGGGCAGCCTGAGATGTTCCCGATCTTCTTGGAATGGTGCCAGCTCTACATGGCTATGCGGCCGGAGGATTTCCCAGATGACTGGGCTAAGATGGCCTTCGTGATTAACCTCCTTTCCGGCTTGGCTGCCTGATGGGCCACGCCCCTCTTACTCCAGGACAGACCCCTACTGGCGGACCACCAGCGTTTTTGGCAATACCTGCGCATCATGTACGAGAACCCCGTTTGGACTCTGACGGCCACCAGGCGCCTTAAGGAACTCCATCAAGGGAAGCACACCCTGCAGGAGTACATCACCGAATTTCGTCTTTTGTGCCAGGACTCTGACTGGAATGATACAGTGATGGTGGACACGTTCCAGGAGGGCCTCTCAGAGGAGCTGCAGGATGAGCTGGCCCGGGTGGAGGCGCCGCGGACCCTCGACGACTTGGTGCCCCTTTGTCTCCGCCTCGACTCCCATCTGCAATGGCAACTGTCTTGTCGCGCCCCCCAGGATCAGCCGTCAATGTCTGCACCCTGCTTCCTGCGCCACCAGCGCCCAGGGTCGCCCCATGTTTTGTAACCGCTGTGGAGGAGCCCATGTTGTTGGGAGCGGCCAGACCTCTCCTGACGGCCCAGGAGCAGAACTGGAGGCACCAAGGGGGATTGTGCATGTACTGCGGGGAGCCCGGCCACTTAGAGCTTCTTGCCCCAGAAAGCGAAGTTCCCGAATGACAGCGTGACCAATCGGGAAACGGAGCAGGCCTGACCTCAGAGAAACCTTAGGTCAGGCACGAACCAAGCCCCCACTGGACATTGCAGAAGTAGACTCTGCCCCCCCTCGGCATTGGATTCTGGACACACGGATATGGTTGGGGAACCAGTCGGACGGGCTCCAGGCACATGTGCTGGTGGACACAGAGGCCACAACAAACTTTATGGACCAGGCCTTTGTGACCCAATTTGCAGTCCCCGTGGTTCCGGTGGACCCTCCGATGCGGGTAGAGACAATTGATGGACGAGAACTGATGGCCAGCCCCATTAAATTCTCCACCCAGCCTTTGCGCCTGGCCATTTGCGACCATGAGGAGGTAACCCAGTTTTATTTCACGGCGGACCTTCATTTTCCCTTGATCCTTGGGTTGGCCCAGCTTTGGACCCACGATCCTCAGGTGGCCTGGTCATGGAACGCCATCTCTTTCCTGAGTCTGCAGTGCATCGACCACATCTGCCACACCTGTGCCGACCAGGACATCCCCACCCCTGCCATCTCCTCACCTCCTGAGCTGACCGACTTCGCCGATGTGTTCAGCAAGAAGGAGGTGGACCGATTACCCCCGCATCGGCCCTAAGATTGCCCCGTGGACCTTCTGCCCAACGCACCGCTGCCTTTGGGACACCTGTATTTCATGTCGGAACCCGAGTTGGACTTTCTGGACAAAAACCTGGCCCGAAGTTCATCCGGCCTTCGAAGTCCCCTCTCTCAGCCCCGGTCCTCTTCATGAAGAAAAAGACAGAGGACTTGCATCTGTGCTGCGATTACTGCTGGCTAAATGCCATTACGGTGCAGAATCGCTACTCCCTGCTGCTCAGCCCCGAGCTGCTGGAGAGGTTGCAGAAGGCCACGATCTTCACCAAGCTCGATCTCCAGGGGGCCTACAACCCCTAGAATCCGCATGGTATGGGAGATAGATGGAAGACGGCATTTGGCATCTGATACGGACACTACAAATACAACGTCATGCCGTTCGGGTTGACCAACACCCCCACCGTCTTCCAACACTTCATGAACGACGTGTTCCAAAACATGTTGGATCAGTTCATTGTGATCTACCTGAACAACATCCTGATTTACTCCCGGTCCAGGGAAAGCCACCTTCGGCACATCCGTCTGGTTCTGCAACGCTTGCGGGAACAACAACTCAATGCAAAGCTGGAGAAATGCGTCTTCTTCCGGACTTCCATAGAGTTCCTCGGGCATATCATCTCGCCCGAGGGTATAGCCATGGACTCGTGCAAAGTAGAGGCTTTGTTTAGCTGGGAAGCCCCTCGTCGGGTGAAGGATGTTCAGCGCCTGCTGGGTTTCGCCAACTACTACCGGACCTTCATCCCGGGCTTTGCCACACTGACGGCTCCACTTACCCAGCTCCTCAGGAAGAAGGTCCCATTCCGGTGGGGTCCCCCGCAGCAAGAAGCATTCACAGCCCTCAAGAAAGCCTTCGTCACGGAACCCGTCCTGAGGCATCCCGACCTGCTCCGGCCTTTGGTGGTGGAGACAGAGGTGTCCAATGTGGCTCTTGGAGCGGTGCTGCTACAGGCTCCGGCAAATGGTGGCACTCTTTTTCCCTGCACTTACTACTCCCGGAAACTGAATCCTTCCGAGCGCAACTACACCATCTGGGAAAAGGAGTTGCTGGCTATCAAAGCCGCATTCAAGGCTTGGCGACACCATCTGGAGGGGGCCCGACATCAGGTGGAGGTCCGAATGGACCATCAGAATTTCGAACACCTCACCACAGCTCGGAAGTTGAACCAGCGGCAGATTCGGTGGTCGTTGTTTTTTGCCCGGTTCAACTTCCGCATGACCTACATTCCCAGCGGTCATAACCGGAGGGCGGACGCCCTGTCCCACAAGCCGGAGTACCTCTGCGCCAAGGACCCCTTTCCTCCATGGATGGTGCTGCCGGCAGAAGCCTTGGCTGCAGCATGGGAACCGGTGGATTTGCGGGCCCGGGTACAAGAGGCGCAGTGCCAGGACACCTGGTCGCAGCAAAGGAGAGCAGAGGTGGGCCCCACATCTCCTTGGACCTTGGAGGAGGACTTACTCATTTCGGGGGTGATTATACATGCCCTCAGGACCACTCCGAGCCCTTCTCATGACCCAGTGCCACGACAACCCTGCAGCAGGACATTTTGGGTTCTTCAAGACCCTCCACCTGGTGACACGAAACTTTTGGTGGCCCTGAGTGTGGCATGATGTACATGCATATGTGACATCCTGCATGCTGTGCCGGCAAGCCAAGGCTGCCACAGGGGCCTCTCCCGGGCTCCTCCAGCCCTTGCTGACACCCGACAGACCCTGGGGGCGATCTCCATGGACTTCCTGACGGACCTGCCGCTGTCCTCTGGGTTCACCATGGTGCTGGTAGTGGTGGACATGCTCACCAAGATGGCACACTTCATTCCTTGCCGCGGGCTGCCCACAGCGCCAAAACAGCCCATCTCTTCCTGCAGCACATCTTCCGCCTCCACAGTCTGCCAGACAGGGTGGTTTCGGATTGCGGAGTTCAGTTCACAGCTCGCTTCTGGAAGAGCCTGATGGCCGCGTTGGAGGTGCAATGTGTCTGTCGTCATTGCATTATCTGGAGACTGACGAGGGTACAGAGAAGGTCATCGGTATCCTGGAACAGTATCTCCATTGCTTCATCAACCAGAGGCAGGACAACTGGGCTGATTACCTGTCCCTGGCGGAGTTTGCCTTTAACAACTCCAGCACACCTCTATCCAGATGACCCCGTTCTTTGCCAATGTGGGGTACCATCTGCAGCTCTTCCCTCTGGCACCACCGGACTCTCCTATTCCCAAAACGCAGACCTTCCTGACGGAATTGCATGCGGCCCAATAGTTGGTACGTTGGTAGCTGGATCGGGTGAAGGAGGACTACAAACGGTCCGCCGACCGCTCCCAACAGGCAACACCCCCGCTGGTGGTCGGAGACCAGGTGTGGGTCTCCACCAAACACCTCCCATCCGACTGCCTGGTAAAGAAGTTGGACCACCGATTCATCGGCCCATTCCCTGTCGAGGCGGTCATCAACCCGGTAGCCTTCCGACTGACCCTGTCACGATCCATGCGGATTCACCCCATCTTTCACCAGTCCCTTCTGGTTCCTGAGGCCACACTGAATCCCCTTCGGTGCCCAACGGCACCCGTCGCCAAGGATAGGTTGGAGGAATACGAAGTCCACAGCATACGAGGGGTCGTTTCCAATATTTGATCGTGTGGAAGGGATACGGGACTGATTTCTCCTGGGTAGATGCCTCCGACATTCATGCCCCTGACCTGGTGCAGGCCTTCCATGAGCAGAACCCAGCCCGACCGCATCCCGACTTTCAGCCCCAGGGAAGGGCCCTGCGGTGTGGGATAGTGTTGTGACCTAGGTTCCCGGACTCGGACTCCTGGAGGAGGATGATTCAGAGAGTGAGGAGGAGGGGCTGGCAAGGCCTGATTCCCCCGGGCCTTCTTCTGATTTGGTAATGCCCCAAGAACAATCTTGGCTTGATGCGAGACTGTGCAGAAGTAACTGGCGCGCGCAGCAGAGGAGGCGTTGGGACAGGGTCAGAGAATGATGAGTCACGGAGAGACACCCAGAGGGGCTATAAAGAGGAGGCAGAGCTTCCTGGCTTTTTGTCTTGGAGAAAGCAATGAATTTGCACGGGCAAACTGTTTCATGGATAGAAGAATCTGTTTGTGAGTGAATCGTGCTTTATCTATAATTTTCTGGTTATCTCCAGGGATTTGGCAGGCGTGTGGGGAGACGTGTCCAGAACATATCTGTGCCAGAAGGAATCCAGCCAAGTGTAAATAAACTGGGAGAAGGCCTGTGACTGACTTTTTGTTGGGAGTGGTGGGAGGGGGAAACAGAACAAATACATTCATTTAATAATCTCTTTAATCTGTTCACCATTATTGAAGCAAAAATCTTATAATCTACATTTAACAATGAAATCGGTCTATAGTTTTTTAGTTGTTACAAATCTGTATCTTCTTTGGGTATAAGTGTAACATATGCCTCCGTCTATGAATTTGGTATCTTTGTTTTCACTAAAAGTTCATTAAATAGGTCCAGCATTACATTGCTTAATGCATCTTGTAATGTCTTGTATAATTCCGCTGGTAATCCATCTGGTCCTGGTGTTTTCCCATTTTTTTGCTTTTTAATTGCTTCTGTTAACTCCATCATCATTATTCTTTCTTCTAGCGCTCCTTTATATTGTTCAGGTATTTTAAGTAGGTCAGATTTTTCTAAAAATTGTTTTATCTTCTCGTCAGATACCTTCTCTTGCTTATATAGTCTCTCATAATAGATTTTGATTATTTTCTTATTTTCTTCATTTCTATAACATACATTTCCCTTTTCATCTTGTAGGTGATTTATTAATTTTTTCTCTTTCTCTTTTTTTCATCTTATACACCAGCCATCTTCCTGGTTTATTTGCATTTTCAAAAAAGTTTTGTTTGGCTGATCTTAATTTACATGCCAAAAATTCTTGTTCATTTAAGTTTATTTCATGCTTTTCAATTCCATTTGTTTTTTAATTATATTGTTTTGTAATTCTTCCTCTAACCTCTTATACTCCACTTCCAATTTCTTCTGTATTTGTTTTTTCTTTTTATTCTTTTTTCCCAGGTATGTTATTGCCAAGCCTCTAATATATGCTTTCATTGTATCCCATACATTGTGAAGAGATGTATCTTCCTTTTTGTTTATTTTAAAGAAGAACTCTAGCTCTTTTTCCATAAACAGTTGGAATTATTTTTTCCTTTAAGAATTGTTGGTTCAAAGTCCATCTTTTTCTTTTGTGCTTTCCACGTTACTATCATTGGATTATGGTATGCCCAAATATTTGTTTCAATGTTTACTTCTTGTATATAATCTATAAAATCTGTTGACATCCATATCATATCTATCCTAGACCATGACATGTGTCTATTTGAGTAAAAGGTATATTGTTTCTCCACTCCGGTGAGAAACCGCAGTCAAGATGATGGGTTTGCCTGTACGTCAAGCTTGAAGGACCGAGTCTGCAAACTGTTTAAGCCCCGCCTCTTCCTCTTAGGCTCCAGCTTTTGACTAGGTCCCAAGCTGGACGAACATGTCTTTCTCACCTCCACTGTTTTTTACATATCACTGGACTTTTTAAAAGTTTTTCTTCTTCAGGATCGATTCCAGCATGAAGGACTTTTAAGTCTGACCCCGCTGAAGGCCATGGACAGGCTTCGGGCTGCTGGCTGGCAGTCCGGACAAAGCAGTTAATTGCTTCTCTGCAGGAGCTAATTGCTGCAATTAAGCAGCTAATCGCTGCAATCTCCCCGGGGGAGTTTTTTTTCTCCCTTGTGTCAGGTTGGAGCTAGCTGCCTGCGAGAGGAATCTAGCCTCAGCAGCAGATTCAGAGCAGATTCAAAGCAGCAGCTTTGAAGAGCAGATTCACAGAGCCTGCAGAGTGCGCTTTTCAATCAGCTGAGCGGCTCTTATCTTTCCGATCTAGAAATTCAGCAGCTGCATGGCTTTGAGCTGCACGCTTCAGAGGCCTTCCACAAGAGCTCTGGAGCCCATAAGTCGCTGTTGATGTGGGGGGTGGTCCGGATAGACCTATTTGAGGCTTTTGGCAAGTCTTTTCAGCTTCTCCTTTGCCTAATTAGCAATAGGCTTCTTCTTGGCACGAAAACCCTGGACGCCATTTTGGGGAGAAATTTTTCTTCATGAAGCTCAATTCCTTCTCCTTTCTTCTCAAGTACAGCAGATATACTTTCAGGAGGACAAGTCACAATATTATACCTCTCTCTCTCTCTCTCTCTTCTCTCTCACCATTAAGGAAACTTATTGTTGAAAATAGCAACTATAATCCTAATTAGGGAAGTTTTTTCTCCCTAATTTCAAAATGGCGGATTCCACTCGGCCACAACCTAGAAAGGCTGCATCTAAGCACCATCATCTTTAAGACCCTTTAGGGGAATCCTCTGACCCTCAAGCCCCAAAAAGGGACAGAAATTCCAAAACCTTCACTCTTCCCTACCCGGGAAGAGACCAGACGCCATAAAGCATTGGAAAAGGCTGTTTCAAAAGCCCAATTGCATGCCATTGAGGAAACAGGGCCCAAAGCCCCACCACAACCTCCCCAACAATCTACTCCACCACCCACATGGTCTCCTAACCATCCTGGTTCAGCTCCTCCCATTGACAGTCTCTTTTTCAAGAGGCATCTCAGCAGCCAGCTATTCAGCAAGTGGAGTCTGCTCCAGCAGCCAGTGCCTCCATCGTACCTTCACAATCATCTTCAGTCCAAGTGTCTCAAGAAGAAATATCCAATTTACAATTACTCCCGGCCTTTGGGGCACTTATTACAGAAGCAATTAGGTCAGGATTAGCCCATTGCATTCCTCAAATTCCTGTTGCTTCTTCTTCAGGGGTGCAAGCCCAACAAGAATTGCATAGGTCAGACTATTCTGTTTCAGAACATGAAGCAATCAGATCAGGAATCCTTGCTTGATGAGGACATCCCTAGAGATGATGCATTGTCAGAGGATGAGGGATTGGAGCCCGATCAACCATCCTTCGTAGAACTGTTCAAACCACAACTATTTAAATCTCTTTTATATAAAGCACAGATTTCTACTGGCTTAGGAGATGTCTCCTCTTCTAAGAACCTCAATCCAGCAGGGAAGGTCCCTCAGGTTCACTGTTTCAGAACCAGCTACTTCCAATGATATGGTTCCAGCACCTAAACTTTTCACTGAAGTGGTTCAGTGTCAATGGGTAGTCCCAGGATCCGGTCCATATCCAAACAATATTGACAAACGTCTTTACAACATGGCATCAGAAATGTCTAACCTTCTCCAGGTTCCCACAGTAAACGCCCCTAAAGTGGCTCTGTCATCATCCACTCATCTCATGGGGCCTCCTGAGGAATCCCCCCGTCCAGAGGACAAATGAGCGGAGAAAGTATTAGTGAAGGGGCACCAAGCAGCAGCTTGGTCAGTCAAAGCAGTGGCTTCTGCCTCATTTTTCAACAGGGCTACCATTATTTGGCTCAAACAATTGCAAGCAAGAACCCCTTCTACTGATACAAGGTTACACCAGGACTTCAACAAGATTATTGCTGCCCTGGAATATTCCACGGACGCTACGCTCAATGCTACTAGATTTGCCTCTAAAGCGGTGGGTTCCTTCACCACTTCCCGTAGATTATTGTGGCTCAGGAATTGGCAAGCGGATAACAGAAATAAATGGAGATTAGCCTCTTCCCCCTTCTCAGGCGATAAATTGTTCGGCGCTTCCTTGGATCCTATTCTCACTGAAACCTGCAACAAACGGAAGATTCTTCCCTCCCTTTCGAGATGCACAGAAGCTCTAGTTTCATCGTATCCAAGTCAGCAGCCCTTTCATCAATCAGACTCCAGTTTCTACCAGTCTAGAGCTCACAGACCTTTTCAATCCAGAGGAAATTTCTCCCAGGAGGGCCAGGTCAGATCCAATCCCAAATTTTCCCCTAAAAAACCTTTCAGGGGTGGCAGGGGTAGGGGATTTCACAGAAACAGATAGTTCCCATTCCTCTCTTCCCATTGGCGGCAGACTCATTCATTTTACCGATCAATGAGATCTTTCCATTTCTGATGTTTGGGTAAGACACACAATTTGCTTTGGCTTGTTCATAGAGTTTCTCTCCCCCCCCCTCCCCTGAGGATTTTTCTACCTTGCCCAGTATCCCGCAACAGGTCTAACCGGGCTGTCACAGAAGAAGCGATTCTTCATCTCTTACACATCAATGTCATTCAGCGGGTTCCCCTCCTCCAATGAGGGCAGGGGTTTTACTCACGCCTTTTTGTGGTAAGGGGGTTGGAGAGCAATTCTTGATCTAAAATCACTAAATCATTATGTTTTATATCGCAAATTTAACATGCAATCACTTCAATCCATTTTGGAGTCTATCAGACCGGGTGATTTCCTATCCTCTATTGACCTCACGGAGGCTTACCTCCATATACCCATAGCTCAGGAACATAGGAAATTTCTTCGGTTTTCTAACAAAGGCGAACATTACCAATAAACTGCCTTTCCATTTGGGTTATCATCAGCCCCTAGAGTATTTTCTAAGGTTCTAGGAGCTTTAATTGGCTACATACACTCTAAACCCATTCGTATCCAGTTCTATCTTGATGATATTCTTATCCTATCTAATTCAGCCCGGACAGCTCGTTCTGATCTGTCTTACACCATAAATATTCTCCAAGTACATGGTTTTTCCATAAACTGGGAAAAAAGCCATCTCTCTCCCTCTACTAAACTGCTTCATCTGGGAGCGGAAATTGACACAGATTTTTCCATGGTCTATCTTTCACAAGAACGACAGGCTAGCCTGAAACAACTAGCAGAATGAACTATTCAGGCTCGATCAGTATCTCTCAAATCCCTTTCTCAATTGTTGGGTAAAATGGTTTGTACCTTTGGAATTGTACCTTGGTCTCGCCTCCACAGCAGGGATCTACAATGGATGCTCCTCCCATACCAGAGAAGACACCTAGCCACTTCTCCCTCACGACTTCATCTTCTGCAGCCGGTTCTCTCATCACTTCATTGGTGGACCACCGATGCCATCTCCAAAGGGAGCAGGTTCATGGAACCTACCAGACTCACTCTCACCACCAATGCGAGTCTCACGGGGTGGGGAGCTCATCTAGATCCTCTGATGGCTCAAGGCACATGGTCACTTCATGAACGTCCCTGGCAATCAATCTTCTAGAATTGAGAGCCATTTATCTAGCTCTGCTGCACTTCAGCCCTCAGGTAACCTGACAAGATATATTGATTCTCACAGACAACGTCTCTGCAAAGGCCCATATCAACAAGTGGGGAGGGACTCACTCAAAATCACTCATGAGGGAGACATTCAAACTAGGTCAATGGACAGAACACCACCTTCGCTCCATTCGTGCGGATCACATCTCAGGAACAGCAAACATCCAAGCGGATGCTCTCAGCAGACAGAGGATAGACCAGTCAGAATGGAGCCTACCTCCGGAACTCTTCATGGAAATAGTTTGCAGGTTCAATGCTCCAGAAGTAGATCTGTTCGCTTCAGAGAACAATCACCAACTTCCACGGTTCTTCACCAGATTCCGTTCCCCCAGAGCCGAAGGTGTGAATGCTCTACGTTCTCCATGGCCTCAGGGCCTACTTTATGTGTTCCCTCCACTTCCACTGATTCACAGGGTCATTTGCAAACTGTTAGAGGAAAGAGCAGAGTTGATCCTCATTGCACCCCATTGGCCTCGGAGACCATGGTTCGTGGACCTGTTAGCTCTGTCAGTAGCCAGACACTGGAGAATCCCAGACACCAGGATTCAACTCCTACAAGGGACCCTGCATCACCTGGAGCCCCAATGGCTAAGCTAACCGTTTGGAGGCTGAGCGGGACATCTTGATTTGCTTTAACATTCCCTCTCAAGCTATCCCTACCATCCAGGCATCTCGTCGCCCTTCAACCATCAGGATCTATGAAACTACTTGGAAGAGCTTTGTTCGGTGGTGTCGCAGGAGGTCTGTTCCAGCTACACAAGCAGAAGTACCTCATGTCATCGGGTTTTTACAAGATGGTCTAAATTCTGGATTATCGTCCAATACTCTCCGACGGCAAGTGGCAGCCATTTCATCAGTCCTCACCTGCACCACATCTGATTCCTTGGCTACTCATCCAGTCATTTGCAGATTTCTTCACGGGGCCACTAATCTTCACCCTCCTACAGTTCACAGATTCCCATCTTGGGATCTTAATAAGGTTTTTTCTGCCTTAACAAAGGTGCCATTCGAGCCTCTTTGGGATGTTTCCTTCAGGTTTCTAACTCTGAAAGTATGCTTCCTCGTGGCCATTATGTCGGCTCAACGTATTTCAGAACTCGCCGCACCCTCCATCCGTCAGGACCTCTGCATTTACCACCCAGACAGAGTCATTTTACGACTTGATCCTACCTTCATGTCAAAATCAATTCCCTTTTTCATCGATCACAGGAACTTGTTCTTCCTAATTTTTGTCCTAATCCGTCTCATCAACTGGAAGTTCTGTGGCACACATTGGATGTTCGCCGAGCAATTAAGATTTATTTACAATGCACCTCAAGTATTAGGAAGACGGAAGCTTTTTTTGTCTCATTCCTTCCAGCTTCCTTGGGCCTCAAGGCATCGGGTCCTACAATCGGTAGGTGGATCAGGTCAACTATTGTGTCTGCCTATGATCTTCAATCCCTTTCTAGGCCTTCAAACATAACTGCACATTCGACTAGAAGTGCTGCCACCTCGGCAGCTTGGGCGACTCAAGCTCCTTTGCATGAGGTTTGCAGGGCTGCAACATGGATGATGCCTACTCCCTTCATTTGGCATTTCAAGCTGGATACCTATGTTTTGTCAGATGCAGCATTTGGCAGGAGGGTGTTACAATGTGTCCTTGATGCATAGTAGGACGGCGGCCAGCTTATACCCACCCAAACGGACAACGAGCTTTGGTATGTCCCATCATCCTGACTGCCGTTTCTCACCGAAGTAGACAATGGGGCGATGGACTTACCTGACACGCCCTTTCTCATGACAGTGAAAACGGCAGTCAGCCACTCCCTATGTGGGCTGGCCACCAGCCGAGGGGGAGGACAACCACTAACTGTTTATAATTTCAGAAAGACACGTCAATCTGCGACAGTTCCTTTGCAAAAACTGGAGCCTAAGAGGAAGAGGCGGGGCTTAAACAGTTTGCAGAATCGGTCCTTCAAGCTTGACGGACAGGCAAACCCATCATCCTGACTGCCGTTTTCACCATCGTGAGAAAGGGCGTGTCAGGTAAGTCCAACGCCCCATTTTCTTTCAAGTGTCTTTTTCACCATACATCTTGAACGCTTAGTTCTTCTATCATTGTAAAAGAAAAAAAAGGTCTTTACCAATACGAACAAGAAGAAAAAGAACTAAGAGAAGGAGCAAGGGCAAAATACATAAAGGAACAAAGAGAGACAAGAGCGACAAGATTAAAAATTAGTAATAAGTAAAATATAGAAGAATAAATAAAAGCAATATCAATAAATGTAAATGCACTGAATTCCGCAACAAAAAGGAACAGAATTTTAAATAAATTAAATAGATTAAATATGGACATTATTTAGTTTACAAGAAGTATATATTAGAAAACACATAAAAATATTAGAATACTCAATATTATGAGTTTTATTTAGCTCATTGATACAACCAAGCAAGAGAGAAGTAGCTTTATATATTAAAGAAAAATTAGATCCTAAATATGAGGATTTTGATGGTGGAAGTAAGGATGAACTTTAAACAAATACTCTTGGTAGTGCTATATGCACCAAATGATAAACAAGAATTCTATGGGAAATTACACAGGAAAATATTAGAACTGGAAAATGAACACATATGTATAATGGGTGACTTTAATGCTATAATAGATGTGGATTTGGATTATAAAATGACAAAAAAAATAAGAAACCCAGAAAGATTGAAAAAATTAAGAAATATTTGTTTACAGGAAATTCACATTAAAAAACAACATACAATTGTTTTGGAATATCCTAAAATGGGGAAATTATATGCCTCACTTACATATGAAAGTAATAGAGGTGTTGTACTGTATATTAAGAAGGCAATAAAAACCAAACCGATTTTCATGGATGAGGAAGGGAGGATATTAACGGTGGAGGTAATGATGATCTACAAATACTTCTAGTGGTGATATATGCACCAAATGATAACCAAGAAGACTTCTATGGTAAATTACACAGGAAAATAATAGAATTGGAGTATGAAAACATATATATAGTAGGTAATTTCAGTGCAATTGTGGATGTGGACTTGGATTATAAAACTAAAAAAATTAACAAGAAAGCTAAGAAACAGTTCCAAAAACCTTTTTTAAAATGGTGGAAGAATTAGGTATTCAAGATGGAGGGCAAGGAATTGGGTTGGCATCAGTGGTGAAATCTGAACCAGTATGCTACTGGTTCGCTGGCCGTGCATGCGCACTGTGTGCGCACATGCACAGTTCGCACCAAAAGGAGGCTTGGGAAGGTAAGTAGAACAGTGAAGGGGGGAAATCAGCTGTGGCATGCAATCTTGGGAACTTTTTTAAAAGAAGTAAGAAAAGCATTTTCTTACTACCTATTCGCCTGAACCAACAGTAAAAAAATGCTTTAAAAAAGTAAAAGAAAAGGTTCCAACAATTGTGCAGCACAGCTGTGATCTTGGGAATCTTTTTTTACCTTTTTAAAACATTTTTTAACTACTGGTTCGGGCAAACAGGTGTAAAAAAAGTAAAAAAGAAGACTCAGACGATCACAGCTGTGCTGCACGATTGTTTGAGTTTTTTTTACTTTTTTAAAAAGATGCTTAAAAAGTTTAAAAAAAAGTTCAAACTATCAGCTGAGCAACGTGCCATTGTCTTAACTTTTTTTTTTTATTCTTTAAAGCATTTTTAACTACTGGTTCCAGAGAAACAGTAGTAAAAAAATGCTTAAAAAGTAAAAAAAAAAAAAAAAAAGTTCCGACGATCGCGCATCGCTCAGCTGATTGTCGGAACTTTTTAAAGAAGTAAGAAAAGCATTTTCTTACTACCTATTCGCCTGAACCAACAGTAAAAAAATGCTTTAAAAAAGTAAAAGAAAAGGTTCCAACAATTGTGCAGCACAGCTGTGATCTTGGGAATCTTTTTTTACCTTTTTAAAACATTTTTTAACTACTGGTTCGGGCAAACAGGTGTAAAAAAAGTAAAAAAGAAGACTCAGACGATCACAGCTGTGCTGCACGATTGTTTGAGTTTTTTTTACTTTTTTAAAAAGATGCTTAAAAAGTTTAAAAAAAAGTTCAAACTATCAGCTGAGCAACGTGCCATTGTCTTAACTTTTTTTTTTTATTCTTTAAAGCATTTTTAACTACTGGTTCCAGAGAAACAGTAGTAAAAAAATGCTTAAAAAGTAAAAAAAAAAAAAAAAAAGTTCCGACGATCGCGCATCGCTCAGCTGATTGTCGGAACTTTTTTAAAAGAAGTAAGAAAAGCATTTTCTTACTACCTATTCGCCTGAACCAACAGTAAAAAAATGCTTTAAAAAAGTAAAAGAAAAGGTTCCAACAATTGTGCAGCACAGCTGTGATCTTGGGAATCTTTTTTTACCTTTTTAAAACATTTTTTAACTACTGGTTCGGGCAAACAGGTGTAAAAAAAGTAAAAAAGAAGACTCAGACGATCACAGCTGTGCTGCACGATTGTTTGAGTTTTTTTTACTTTTTTAAAAAGATGCTTAAAAAGTTTAAAAAAAAGTTCAAACTATCAGCTGAGCAACGTGCCATTGTCTTAACTTTTTTTTTTTATTCTTTAAAGCATTTTTAACTACTGGTTCCAGAGAAACAGTAGTAAAAAAATGCTTAAAAAGTAAAAAAAAAAAAAAAAAAGTTCCGACGATCGCGCATCGCTCAGCTGATTGTCGGAACTTTTTTTAAACATTTTTTTACTACTGGTTTGGCAAACCAGTAGCATTTTTTACTAATGGTTCATGCAAATCGGCCTGAACCAGTAATATTTCATCCCTGGTTGGCATGCCTTTTTATGGTATGGGAAAAACAAGATTCTGTATTTTTGGGAGCGTAAAATGCACCTTTCACCCCAAAAGAGGGTGAAAATCGGGGTGCGTCTTATAGTCTGAACGTAGCCCTGCCCACCCACCAGCCCCTACCCTTCAGACATTTTCTGATGGCTCCAGGTGGCGTTGATCTGGATTGGGGCACAGCCTGAGGAAAAAACCTCTTCAGATGGTTTGGGGGGGAATATGCCCAGTAGATTTGGCGAACAGGACGGGCTGAACGGTTCACAGCTGGTCTCCCCTCTGGCCACCCAGTGGGCAGCTCAGGGCAGACAATGGCCATGATGATTTCAGTCCCAAGCAATGTGAGGAGCCACCGCCACTGCCTAAGCCTACTCTATGCCCGGGAGCTGGACCAAGCGGGAGCCTCTAAAGCAAAATGTCCCTCCATTCCAGCCACGACTGCCCATTGTCCCAATTCCCCAATGCAATTCGCAAAGTTGTGTTTCAGACGGTGGCCAGTTCCCCTGCAATGTGCATTGGAGAACCAGGAACCATTTTTGGATTCGGGGAGGGGATCGCAGCGCTGCAGCCTGAAAATGCTTTTGCCCAATGCACATTGCAAAGCCATGCACCCTCCTCCTTCTCAGCAGACTCACCTTTTCTTTCCTCCTGGCCAGATCTACCACCTGAAACGCGATGCACTTTTTTTTGCCTCTGTACACCCCGTTTTTGGAATCGGGAAGGAAAGTGTTTTTGGATGGCAGACCTGTGATCCCCTTCCCGATTCCAAAAACAAGGCATGCGGAAGCCAAAAAAGTGCATTGCGTTTCAGGAGGCGGATGTGGCTAGGAGGAAAGAGAAGATAAGTCTGCTGAGAAGGAGGAGGAGGACACGTGGCTCTGCAGTGTGCATTGGGCAGGAAAGCATTTTCAGGCAGCAGCACTGTGATTCCCTCCCTGAATCAAAAAACAGTTCCCAGTTCCCCGATGCATATTGCAGGGAAACCAGCATCAGTCTGAAATGCAGCTCTGCGGTGCATCGGGAATTGGGCCAATGGGTGGTGGTTGCTGGAAAAGAGGATGTTTCACTTTAGAAGTTCCTCTCAGCCCGGTTCCCAGGCACAGAGAGGGCTTAGGTGATGGCAGTGGCTCCTCACATTGCTTGGGAGTGAAGTCATCACAGCCATTGTCTGCCCTGAGCTGCCCGCTGGGTGGCCAGAGGGGGGACCAGTTGCAAACCAGGCAGATTCCCCCCAGACCATTTCCCCCAGCATGCGAGGGATCTCTTTGGGAAAAGCGAGTAGTCCCTGTGGATTGCAGGAGCATCTCAATAAGTTTTCTGGAAAAGGACTTCTCAGTAATTGACGCCCTCTTTCCCAACCAAGTCTTTGAGGCACTTCTCGCTTGCAGAAGGAGGAGGAGGGTGGCATAAAGCAGTGCCACCTTAAACCAAAGCCTCTGAGTAACTGGGAAAGAAAACCATGCTTTCTACAAAATAGAAAGGTACTGTAATCCACCCCTTCATGGATTACTGCCTTGTTGTGGTGAAGGGGCATGCATAGCTCAATGAAGCTATGAGCTATGCCATGCAGGGACACCCAAGATGGACAGCTCATAGCAGAGAGTTCTGACAAAACGTGATCCTGACAACCCACTCCAGTATCTTTGCCATGAAAATCCCACGGATAGTACAAAAGGAAAAAAAGATATGACAATGGAAGATGAGCCCCTCAGGTTGGAAGGTGTCCAATATGCTACTGGGAAGAGCAGACAGTTAGTACTAGTAGTGCCAGAAAGAATGAAGTTATTGGGCCAAAGCCGAAAGAACGCTCAGCTGTGGATGTATCTGGTGGTGAAAGGGAAATTGGATGCTGTAAAGATTGTTTCTCCATAGGAACCTGGAATGTAAGATCCATTAATCAAGGCAAGCTGGATGTGATCCAACAAGAGATGGCAAGACTGAACATCGACATCTTAGGAATCAGGAAACTAAAGTGGACAGGAATGGGCAAATTTAATTCAGATGACCATCAGGTATACTACTGCAGGCAAGAATCCTCAAAAGAAATGGAGTGCCTTCATGATCAATAAAAGAGTAGGAAAAGCAATACTGGGATACAATCCCTAAAATGACAGAATGATCTCAGTTCGATTCCAAGGCAAACCATTCAGTATCACAGTAGTTCAAGTCTATGCCCCAACCACTGGTGCTGAAGAAGATGAAATTGACCAGTTCTATGAAGCCCTACAGCACCTTATAGAATTAATACCAAAAAATGATGTCCTTATCATCATGGGGGATTGGAATGCTAAAGTAGGAAGCCAAAAGATAAACGGAATAACAGACAAATTTTGTTCTGTTTCCCTTCCCCCAATACTCCCAGCAAAGAGTCAGTCAGAGGCCTCCTTTTCTGATTTATTTACATATATATAAATGTCCTGGCTACATCTACCCACGGGCCTGCCAAGTTTCTGGAGATAACAAGGAAATTACAGATAAGGCCAGAATTACTCACGAATATATTCTTCCCTCCGTTGATACAGATTGCCCGCCCAAATTCATTACTTTGTCCAAGACAAAAAACCAGGAAGTCCCGCCTCCTATTTATAGTCTCTGCAGATGTCACTGCATGACAATTATGACTTGGCTTTGTCCCAACTCTTCCGCTGCTGCGCACGCCGATCAAGTCTACGTAACCTTGCATCACTCCAAAACTGTTCTTGGGGCGTTGCCAAATCAGAAGGAGGCTCCATGGAATCAGGCTTTGCCGTCCCCTCCTCCTCCCTTTGAGTGGGTGCCAGGGAGGGAAAGGGCTCAAGAGAAGCAGGGCTGGCCAGGTCTTCTCCCTCACTTTCTGAATCATCCGAGTCCAGGAGTCCGGGTCCAGGAACCTGGGTCACAACAAATTTGGCCTTGGAGTACAAAATGAAGCAGGGCACAGGCTGATAGAATTCTGTCAAGATAATACGATGGTCATAGCAAACACTCTTTTCCAACAACTCAAGAGACGACTCTACACATGGACATCACCAGAGGGTCAACAGAGAAATCAGATTGACTATGTGCTCTGCAGCCAAATATGGAGAAGAATACAGTCAATAAAAACAAGACCAGGATCTGACTATGAGGCTCAGATCATGAGCTTCTTGTTGCAAAAACAAGAAGGGAAAAGCACTAGGCCACTCAGGTATCCCTGATGAATATACAGTAGAGGTGATAAATAGATTTAAAGAATTAGATCTAATAGACAGAGTGCCTGATGAACTATGGACGGAGGTTCGCAACATCCAAAGAAAAAGAAAGGCAAGAAAGCAAAATGGCTGTCTGAGGAAGCTCTGCAAATAGCTGAGGAAAGAAGAGAAGCAAATGGCAATGGAGAAAGAGAAAGATACACCCAGTTGAATGCAGAATTCCAGAGAATAGCTAGAAGAGATAAGAATGCATTCTTAAATGAACAGTGCAAAGAAATAGAAGAAAACAATAGAATAGGGAGGACCAGAGATCTATTCAAGAAAATTGGAGATATGAAGGGAACGTTTCATGCAAAGATGGGCATGATAAAGGACCAAAATGGCAGGGACCTAACAAAGGCAGAAGAGATTAAGAAGAGGTGGCAAAATTACACAGAAGAACTATACAGGAATGAGCTTAACATCCCTGATAACCATGATGCGGTGGTCACTAACCTTGAGCCAGACATCCTAGAATGTGAAGTCAAATGTGAATGTGAGCAACAACAAAGCTAGTGGAGGAGACAGTATTCCAGCTGAGCTATTCAAAATCTTAAAAGACGACGCAGTAAAAGTGCTACACCCAATTTGCCAGCAAATTTGGAAAACTCAACAATGGCCACAGGATTGGAAAAGGTCAGTTTACATTCCAATTCCAAAGAAAGGCAATGCCAAAGAATGTTCAAACTATCGCACCATTGCACTCATTTCACATGCTAGTAAGGTTATGCTTAAAATCCTACAAGCTAGGCTCCAGCAGTATGTGGATTGAGAACTACCTGAAGTACAGGCAGGATTTCGTAGAGGCAGAGGAACTAGAGATCAAATTGCCAACATATGCTGGATTATGGAGAAAGCTAGGGAGTTCCATAAAAACATCTACTTCTGCTTCATTGACTATGCTAAAGCCTTTGATTGTGTGGATCACAACAAATTGTGGCAAGTTCTTAAAGAGATGGGAATACCAGACCATCTTACAGTATTTGTCTCTTGAGAAACCTGTATGTGGGTCAAGAAGCAACAGTGAGAACTGGAACCACTGATTGGTTCAAAATTGGGAAAGGAGCCCGGCAAGGCTGTATACTATCACCCTGCCTATTTAACTTATATGCAGAACACCTCATGAGAAAGGCAGGGCTAGATGAATCAAAAACTGGAATTAAGATTGCTGGAAGAAATATCAACAACCTCAGATATGCAGATGATACCACTCTAATGGCAGAAAGCGAAGAGGAACTAAAAAATCTCTTGATGCGGGTGAAGGAGGAGAGTGCAAAAGTTGGCTTCAAACTCAACATTAAGAAAACTAAAATCATGGCATCCGGCCCTCTCAATTCCTGGCAGATAGATGGTGAAGAAATGGAGATATTTTATTTTCCTGGGCTCCAAAATCACCACAGATGGGGACTGCAGCCAAGAAATTAAAAGACGCTTGCTCCTGGGGAGGAAAGCTATGGCAAATCTAGACAGCATACTAAAAAGCAGAGACATCACCCTGCCAAAAAAAGTGCGTATAGTCATGGCTATGGTTTTCCCAGTTGCAATGTATGGCTGTGAAGGCTGGACCATAAGAAAGGCTGAGCGCCAAAGAATTGAGGCCTTTGAACTCTGGTGCTGGAGAAGACTCCTGCGAGTCCCTTGGACTGCAAGGCGAACAAACAAGTCAGTTCTAGAGGAGATCAACCCTGACTGCTCTTTAGAAGGCCAGATCCTGAAGATGAAACTGAAATACTTTGGCCACCTAATGAGAAAGAAGGACTCACTGGAGAAGAGCCTAATGCTGGGAAAGATTGAGGGCAAAAGAAGAAGGGGACGACAGAGAATGAGATGGCTGGATGTAGTCACTGAAGCAGTAGGCATGAGTTTAAATGGACTCCAGAGGATGGTAGAGGACAGGAAGGCCTGGAGGAACGTTGTCCATGGGGTTGCGATGGGTCGGACACGACTTCGCAACTAATAACTAACAACAATCCCAGTCAAATTAGAAAAGACCTTTTTTAACGACCTTAATAAAACAATTGCTAAATTTATTTGGCAGGGAAAAAAACCTAGAATAAAAATGAAATCTCTACAAGATATGAAGAGCAGAGGAGGATTTGGATTGCAAATTGGGAACTATATTACAGTGCAGCAATACTAGTTTGGTTAAAAGATTGGATCAATTTAAAGAATAAAAAAATACTAGCCATAGAAGGCCACGACCTTCTTGTGGGAAACAGGCCACACGAAACAACAATATTTCCACAGACATCTGATTAGAGATTCTCTAATAACCAATTGGATTAAAGTTAAAAAGAAACACTATATAAATATCCCAATTTGGCTATTCACAATGGAAGCGATGATTCACCCAAATAATTTAGATTTGAATAAAATGCTAAAATACAAAGATCTATTAGATATTCATGGAAAATTAAAAACATTACAGGACCTCCAAGAACAAGGACTACGAGTTGACTGGTGGGCTTACCTTCAATAACAAAATCGAAACAAACAAAATATAAAAGAATATGGAATATATCTTAAACTACAACAATTAGATAAAATTTTGCTAGGGCCAGACCAAAAAAATATTATCCAAATTTATAAATATTTGCTGGAAGTAGAATTGGAAGAAGAAGTAGTGAAAGGATGTATGATTGCATGGGGTCAAAATATTGGACATAATATAAATTTATCAGACTGGGAGAACATATGGAACCGAAATTATAAATTAACAAAATCAGCAGCATATAAAGAAAATGCATATAAAATGTTCTACAGGTGACACCTACCCCCTTCGAGATTAGCGAAAATGAGCCCCATATGCTGGAAATGTAAAAATAAAGAGGGAACATATTACCATATGTGGTGGTCCTGCCTCGAATCCTGTAAATATTGGTTAAAAATTAGAGTGGCTACAGGAAATCACGAATGAACAATTGGATCTAGAACCGGAACTTTATTGGGGATTTTCAAAAAAAAATGTGAAGAGTATAAAATATTTAATACTACACATATTAACTGCTGCTAGGATGGCCTTCTCTCAATGTTGGAAACAGCCATGTATACCTACAAAGAAACTTGTTATACAAAAGGTCATGAACTGCGCAGAAATGGACAAACTAACTCTGAGTTTAAAAGATAAAGAGACATTGATATTTTATAATATATGGGAACAGTGGTATAAATGGATAGAAAGGAGATTGACAAGGATATTTAGTTACTAAGTATAAACAATAGATAAAACAAGAACACAAATACATACAATTTAATGTTTGTAATCATTACACGGATTATTGTTATAAGAAAAACACAACAAATAGCTGTTAAGTGATATAACCTTTTTTCCCTATGTTTTTAATGTAAAAAAAGTTTAATAAAGTATATTTTTAAAAAATAATACCAGTTTGGCTTTTGATGATGGGAGCACTTATACATCGCAATGTTATTAATAGGAGAAATATTGTTAGATATAAAAATATCTTGTCGAAGAAGGGGGAACTTAAAACGAGGCAAATGATATTTCTTGTCAATCTTCCAATGCACCATTGTCATGACATTGCTTGTATTCATTCTGGGCAATTGTCTTGCAGCAACTTACCAGGTGGTCCACTGTTTCTTCAGCTTCTTTGCATAGACGGCACTTACTGTCTTTTGCTATCTTCTCACTTCTGGCTTCTGCATCTGTTCTTAAGGCTTATGCAGCTAGAATTAGTTCCTTGGTCTCTTTCTTCGACTTTCCTGCTCTTAGCCATCACCAGCTCTTGCTTTTGCTTTCCCTGATATTTTTAAATCTACTTGCACATAGTGTTTATTGTTGTTGTTATTATTTTGTGTTGCCATTAATAGGGACTTTTCAGAGTTTAAGAAAACAAAAATAAAAAATGTAACTGGGTATAGAAGAATGTAAAGCAGGGGAATAACTTCCCTGTTCTCCAGAATGCTATTTTTGAACAGTGATAGCTGATCATTTAAGAAAGTATGATGTGGAATGGTGCATACAATTCAGTTTTCAGGAGACTGAAGTTTCATTTGATTTGACTCCCTGCATACTTGAAAGATGGGCAGCCCCAGGTGAAAAAGCAGATATAGAAAAAAGGTAAGAATAGATTTTCAGTGGTTGAACTATGGCTTTAATCTTCAGTGCCTTGATTTTCTTCTTAAGTAATTCATGGAAAATGTCACCAAACATTAAAATTCAAACAAGTTATACAAGTGATAAGGAAAGTATGTAACTTTGCCATTTGAAAATGCAAGGGAATGTTTTTGCTTTATTTTAATTTGAACTGCTAGCCCACTTTTTTTCAAACTTCTATATCTCACCATATTATTAGATGTGCCTGCCAACATTCCCTCTTCAACTCATCTATTAAGGGACTGAAACAATAAACAAGACTGATTGGGATAGCTTTAATTACAGATTGAGGTAGATTGGATGAGAAGACAATGAGAAGATAATATTACTTGCAGTTAGAGTCTCTTTCTACAGCAGACTCTCTAATGCATGCATTCCTCCACAATCAAAGGTTACAGAACTCACCTTTAATAATGAGGGCAGCAACAATGTCACAGCTTCAGCTTTCACATGCATGTAGCTCAATTCATCTAGCTGAATGCAATGCTGTTTTATTTGGATGATTCTCCTGGCAACTGATGGGGAAAAGCCATAGAAGAGACATATTCAAACCAAACCAGTCTTTTTTATCAGCATCTGTTGTGTCAGTTCAGCAATCCCTAATTAATTTCCTCATTCAGAATTTTTGGACCATCTCTGTTATGAATTGTATATAGTACATGGTTGTCAGTTGAAGTTCTCATTCTGGTCCTCTGTTGGAGCTGGAAAATACTCTCTTCTAATTGGTTGTTTGGCTGATCAGTTTCATATAAAAGGAGCTGTGTCAGCCAGGGTTTGTTTAGGCCTCACAGGCAGTATGGAATAAAGAACTATTAGAAATCACTCAGGCCTCGCCTCCATTCTTGCCCAGAATTTAACAATCTCATTGCTTGAACAAGTGTGCAGGATTTGGGGTTCTTTACCAGTGAATTCAATACATGATGGAGTGAAAAAAAACCTAATTTCTAAAAAAGTAGATGATGGTAGTGCCAAAAATACAAAGGGGAAAGTTCCTGAAGTTGGAACTTGTGCTTTAAATGCATTTTCTTTTGTTGATTCTTTTTTTAAAAAATCTTTGGGAAATATCTGGATCACTGTGCAAGATAAAGGAGTGGTGCCCAGGACCTGTAAAATGGGTCACTGCCTTGATCAAAATATCCCTCCCAAATTCTCTAATTGCATTCAGTTCTTACTGAAATTTACAGATTGTTTCCGTATTTTAGGCAAGATCATTTCCTCTGAATAGAAAATAAGTTGCTTGAATGAAAGGCTACAATACGTCATTTCTACAAGTAAAAGAGCCTTTCTTCTTATTATTTTTTTGTTTGGTATAGAGAAATGTCACAAGTTAAGATACTGGTTAAAATGATACAGATCATATTAAAAGAGCTAACTATTAATATCCATGTAGCTCAATTCATCTAGCTGAATGCAATGCTGTTTTATTTGGATGATTCTCCTGGCAACTGATGGGGAAAAGCCATAGAAGAGACATATTCAAACCAAACCAGTCTTTTTTATCAGCATCTGTTGTGTCAGTTCAGCAATCCCTAATTAATTTCCTCATTCAGAATTTTTGGACCATCTCTGTTATGAATTGTATATAGTACATGGTTGTCAGTTGAAGTTCTCATTCTGGTCCTCTGTTGGAGCTGGAAAATACTCTCTTCTAATTGGTTGTTTGGCTGATCAGTTTCATATAAAAGGAGCTGTGTCAGCCAGGGTTTGTTTAGGCCTCACAGGCAGTATGGAATAAAGAACTATTAGAAATCACTCAGGCCTCGCCTCCATTCTTGCCCAGAATTTAACAATCTCATTGCTTGAACAAGTGTGCAGGATTTGGGGTTCTTTACCAGTGAATTCAATACATGATGGAGTGAAAAAAAACCTAATTTCTAAAAAAGTAGATGATGGTAGTGCCAAAAATACAAAGGGGAAAGTTCCTGAAGTTGGAACTTGTGCTTTAAATGCATTTTCTTTTGTTGATTCTTTTTTTAAAAAATCTTTGGGAAATATCTGGATCACTGTGCAAGATAAAGGAGTGGTGCCCAGGACCTGTAAAATGGGTCACTGCCTTGATCAAAATATCCCTCCCAAATTCTCTAATTGCATTCAGTTCTTACTGAAATTTACAGATTGTTTCCGTATTTTAGGCAAGATCATTTCCTCTGAATAGAAAATAAGTTGCTTGAATGAAAGGCTACAATACGTCATTTCTACAAGTAAAAGAGCCTTTCTTCTTATTATTTTTTTGTTTGGTATAGAGAAATGTCACAAGTTAAGATACTGGTTAAAATGATACAGATCATATTAAAAGAGCTAACTATTAATATCCATGTAATACTTTCATTTCATCGGCTTAATATTTTTCTCCAATTTTAAAGGAATGAGACTTACTACTTAAGGCTAAATAAAGATACACACACACACACACACACACATCCATGGCAAAGTAAGCTTGAACTAATATCTTAACTGATTTGAACTCAATATAAACCATGTTATTCTTATAGTATTTTGATTTCGCCCCTCCAAACAAATTCATATTATTTACTTCCATTATGATTAACAACTACTGGCCATCATGCTGGAACGAGAATGTCACTTTTGAAGTGATTGTTCCTACCTTCAGGATCCTCAAATGTGATGAGAGCTGATCCCCCAAGTATAGGGTATCTGATCTGGGGCAGGAAACTCAGCATTTCTGGGAAGTTTTCCATCTTTCCCTCTTCCACATGACCTTTAAACACCATTTCTCTGTCAGGAAGAGCAGCTGGGACCTGGGCAATGCAAAGTTATATACACTGAACAGGCAATCTTGAGACACTCTTGCCTGTGCAACAGGCTTACTTGTTCCTTGAGCGCTAGCACACGAATTGGGATCAAAACACAAACCAAATGATTTTTCCCCCTGAGTTGTTTTATAAGGCAGAAAATGTGACTGACATTATGTCAAGCCCCAATAAATGGGTATCAGGTTGACCCGACTGATAGATATTAGATTTCTATACTTGAGATATTTTTAAAGAAACAATAGTGTAAAATAGCAATATACCAAGTATAGCAAGTATAGATGAGAAAGTTTACAATTATTTGTAGATGCACTGTGGAAGGGGGTGAATTTACAGATTTGTTTGAGACATATTTCTTAACATTCAACCAAGATGGTCAATGTATATCTAATGTTGATTCTATTTATGTTGTGCACATTTTTATTACTTTCTTTTTTGTCTTGTCTGTAATTTTTGTCTTTCTTTTTTATTGTCTTTGTATTTGTTTATTTTATATGTAATCTCATCTTTGAGAAAAATACAAATATTTAATAGGAAAAGAAAAAAAGAAAAATAAGTGGTTTAGAGAATTCCCCCAAATGAAGAAATCTGAAAAAGAATTCTGGCTGAGGTTTTGAATAATTTGTATAGCTCTGGGCTGAAGCTTGCCTATAGTAATTTAAATGAAATAATATAGCTTTGCAGAGTCATATTTTTTAAAAAATCTTTAAACCCATTTGTCCTGATACCTTAAGAATTTCTTCCTGGGTTGCATGGAGCTGCTCCAGACATTTCAATTCATTTTCCAATGCCTGTTTTTCTTGCTTTAGCTGGTTTGAATCCTTCTTTTCCGATTGAAGTATTTTCTGCAAAGAAGAAGGTAGGTCACTAAATCCAAACAACTGGAATTTCTTTGCCATTGGATGGCAGTCCAAAGATGAACTACTGTTTTCTCTGAGAAAACAGATTACAGTCCATCAACTTCTAGACAACTACAGCAGAAACCCTTTCCAGGGTTTCATCTTGTGACAAGAGGCTTGAGCCTAGGGAATTTGGCAGGAACAATTCTGGAGATAACAGAATGTGGGGGAAAATGGCGATATTTGCCTCAATACTCTGAACTACAAATTAACCAAATACGGGAGGTGTGGCCAGTGTCACAGTGAGACAACGTGTTCTTTGGGGGGAGGAACTGATTAACACAGGGAAACCACAAATTCCCTGGTTAGTCAGAAAAAGCTTCTTGCACCAGACGATTGAGATAGCGGCCATACGGAGTCACTAAGAAGCTGGGGCAGTCGCAACAGAACTGAGAAAGCAAAGACAGAGTGCATATCTGGGTGAGAACCTGGCTTTATTGATAAAAGTTTATTTTCATACCCACTTGGAAATAATATAGAATGGAAAAGTGGCATAAAGCAAGGAGGGAGAGTAGGTTTGTCGGCTTTCCACTTCCGGTATTGGAGTGACGAGGAAAGCGAAAGTACAAAGGGATTTTTTTTTAATGAAATAAAAAGAAATTGATTTGAATGAGTGGACTGGAAATTAAGAGGAAATAGATAATTGATTAAGTATTTTGAGAAAGACTGAATGACCATAATGAATTTGTATTGAATAGAAATGGTTCAAAAAAATTGAAGCTTGAAACTTTTGCTATTTTTGTTGAATGAAATACACTGCAGTGCCATCTAGTGGCATAAAAGAAAAGATTTTGACATGAACATAAAATTTGAAGTTCACCATGACAATGCTGGCTGGACTAATAAGAAAGCAGATGGTTGAGAGAGAGGCATACCAGAAGTAAGGAAGTAAGAGATCTTTCGGCTGACTTTGTTTTTACTTTTTTACTTTTTATCTTTTTACTCTTTTTTTGGCTCTCTTGACTCCTTTGAATTTCTTTTGGAATTGTCTTTTTTTCTTTTTTTTTCTTTGATTGTTTATCACTTGTTGGTGAAAACAATGCTTGAGTAAGACTTTTAGATTTGGTTTTTTTGCCTTTGCTATTTCTTGTTCCTTATTTTTATTTTTCTTTCCCGCTCTTCTCTGTCTGTATGATAAATGGAATAGAAATCATAATTGGATTAAAAATTGGGCATTTACAAGTTTAAGAGATGAAGAAATTTGCAGCACATCTGCATCCAGCAGCAAGTCCCTCTACAGCAGAATCACAAAAAACATCAGAGATGATGGAATTAAAAAATTTTGTACAGGTGCTTCATGATGACTTGAAGGAGAACTTAAAAGAAGTTAAGGAGATGATTGGGATAAATGAAGAAAAACTTCAAAAAGTAGAGGAAAAAGTAGACTTGACAGAAAAAAAGTGGGAGAATTGGAGGAACAATTGACATCAGCGGACAAAAATCAAGAGAGAACAATTATTGTCTTAGAGATGGATTGTTCTGATTATTATTTAAGATTTCAAAATATAGAGGAAGAGAAGGGGGAAAACCTGGCAGAAGTTATGGCAGAGATGTTGGCAGAAGTAATGGAAGAACCCAAGGAGAAGATACTAAATGAGATTGATGAGGTATTTAGAGTGCACACAAGATATGCAATGAGAAATAAACTACTGAGAGAAGTTCATGTAAGATTTACAAAGAAATCAATAAAAACAGAGATATTACAAATAAAAAGAAACACTGCAATGAAATACAAAGATAAAGAAATAATAGTGTTGAGACAAATACCCAGAAGAGTTAGAGATTTGAGGAAAAAATATCATTTCTTAACAAACCTTTTGATTAAAAAAGGCTAACACCAGAAGAAATACTGGTGACATGACAAGAACAAAGACACAGATTAAATTCTATAGAAAAAGTGCAATTATTCTATGAGCAATTTTGTGGACCATTAGATGATGGAAAACTGGGAGAAGCAGGAGAGACCGAATGCCAGGAAGAAGCTGGAAAAGAGATAGAAGACAAAGCAAAAGAAAGGACAAAAGAACAAGAAGAAAAAGCAATAAGAGAAGGAGCAAGAACAAAAGACACAAAAAAACAAAGAGAGACAAGGGCAACAAAGGCGAAAGTTAGTAATAAGTAACTTATGGAAGAAGAAATAAAAGCAATATCAATAAATGTAAATGGATTGAATTTGGTGATAAAAAATGGAATCTTAAAAAAATTAAACAGATTAAAGATGGACATTATATGCTTACAAGAAGTACACATTAGAAAACACCATATAAAATTATTAGAACATTCAAAATTGTTCGTTACAATTTCGTTACAAAATTGTTCGCTATTTACTTCGTTGATACAACAAAGCAAAAGAGGTGTAGTTCTATATATCAAAGAAAAACTAGAACCTAAACCAATATTTGTGGATGAAGAAATGGTTGGCATATAAAATGAAAAAGGAAAAGGAGAAAAAACTAATTAACCAATTACAAGATAAAAAAGTAACTATATGCTATAGAAATAAAAAAAGAAACAAATAATTCAAAATTACTATGAGAAACTATATAACCAAGAGATAATATTCAAAGGGAAGATAAATCAATATTTAGAAAAATCTGATCTGCCTAAAATACCTGAAAAATATAAGAAAGCACTAGAAGGAAGAATAATGATGGTGGAATTAACAGACGCAATTAAAAAAAAAATGGGAAAACGCCGGGCCCGGATGGACTACCAACAGAATTATATAAAACATTACGAGATATATTAAGTAATATAATGTTGGAATTGTTTAATGATCTTTTAGTAAAAGCAAAGATCCCAAGTCATGGATGAAGGCGTATGTCACACGTGTACCTAAAGAAGACACAGATTTGCAACAAATTAAAAACTATAGATCAATTTCATTGCTGAATGTAGATTATAAGATATTTGCTTCAATAATGGCGAACAGATTAAAAAGGTTGTTAAATGAATTTATTCATATGGAGCAAAATGGTTTTTTATCTAAAAGACAAATTAGAGACAATATGAGGACAATTTTGAATACCTTGAAATACTACGAAGCAGGGTGAAATCCAGCAGCTTCTGACAGGTTCTGGAGAACTGGTAGCAGAAATTTTGAGTAGTTCGGAGAATCGGTAGCAGAAATTTTGAATAGTTCGGAGAATCAGGAAATGCCATCTCTGGCTGGCCCCAGAGTGAGGTGGAAATGGAGATTTTGCAGTATCCTTCCCCGGGAGTGGGGTGGGAAAGGAAATGGAGCGTTGGACTTATCCTGACATGCTCCTTCTCAATCAGTTGGAAACATCAGTCAGGAATGGGCTAACTCCATCTACCAATAGATGGACTGAATCTGCAATTTGCTTAGCCACGCCTTCCTGTAGCTCCCCAGTTTCTGAAGAAGGTAATGATGCAGACAGGCGTCTGAATCTGTGAATAAAACACAAACATCCCTCCCAGGGCCCCACAACCGGACGCAAACCGGGCGGCGCTGACTGATGTTTCCAATTTGAGAAGGAGCATGTCAGGGTAAGTCCAACGCCCCTTCTCCAGATTGGTTGGAAACATCAACAAGGAATGGGACATATCAAAACTGGAACTCCTGTTGGAAGGGTGCTGTCAGGTCCAGATAGTCCTGCTCCGTAAAAACTCTCTGTAAAACCCTCCTGCCAAAGGCAGTGTCCACTGAAGCATAATCTCACTTGTAATGGCAGATAAAAGGAGAGGGGGACGCCCAGGTAATAGCCCTGCAGACTTCTAACGAGGCCTGCACAGCCCAAGCGGCTGAGGTAGCTGCACTTTGAGTAGAATGGGCTGTAATTCGTCTAGGGACCGGCAACACTACAGCCTCATACGTGATGCACAGTCTGATCCATCTCCAACCAGGTTGGAAAGAAATAAAGAGTTTCCATCTTCCTTAGGGGAGTGGTTCTTTTCACATAGAGATGGAGAGCCCTCTGTACATCTAACGTGTGCCACCAGCCCTCTGTACATCTAACGTGTGCCACCAACGTTCCAAGTGGTGGACTGAAGCAGGACAAAAATTGGGTAAAATGATTTCCTGCATCCTGTGGAACCATGTATTAATCTTCGGTATAAAAGTGGGATCTAAATATAGTACCACTCTATCCGAGTGAAAAATACAGAGGTCTTTTCTAATGGATAGGGCAGCCAGCTCAGAAATGTGTCTGGCAGAAGTTATAGCCACCAGAAAGTTAACCTTATAAGATACTAGTCTAAGACTAGAATCCCTCAAGGGCTCAAAGGGCACCCCCATAAGGAAATTCAAAACCCTGGTCAGGTTCCATGTGAGGAATCTGTGCACTGTCAGAGGTCAAAGATTCATGGCACTCTGGAGGAACTGTCTAATCACCGGGTGCTGAAATAAAGTGTCCTTTGACCCAATGTCAAAACCAAAGACAGGGCAGAGACCTGTCACCGGAAAGTATTGGGAGGCAAATCCCTGTCTAACTTTTCCTGCAGGAAGTCCAAAATGTTAGCTATGGAAGCCCCAGTGGAAACCAACCCCTTCCGTGTGCACAAACAGCAAAAGGCATGCAAGGTAGCATTGTAAATAAGAGTAGTAAAGTCTCTGCAAGAAACCTGGATGATCGTAATGACCCTGGAAGAAATATTTTCCCCACTCAACAGGCACTGCTCAAGCATCAAGTGGTCAGCTGGAACCACTGGGGGTCTCGGTAGACCAGTGCCCCCTGGTTGAGGGTCCTCTTGTGCTGAGGGAACCACTTGGGCCCAGCCACTGACAGGGCCACTAGGTCCGCAAACCATGGCCACCTGGACCAATGAGGAGCTAGAAGAAGTAACTCTGCCTCCTCTTTGAGCATCTTCCTTATGACTCTGGGGATCAATGCAACAGGAGGAAAGGCATACAACAGGCCAAGCGGCCACAGACTGTGAAGGGCATCCACTGCTTCTGCGGTCAGTGTTGGAAATCTGGTAAAAAATCTCAGGACCTGATGATTGTCTTGTGAAGCAAACAGGTCGACCGTCGGAAGACCGAACCAGTCTGTAAGTAGTTGGAACAGAGACAGATGCAGGAACCACTCTGCATGTTCGACTGAAGCTCAGCTGAGCCAGTCCACCTGCACATTTGCTGCACCTGCAATATGATCTGCTCACAGTGAAGAAAGATGGGCCTCCACCCAAAGCTCTAGTCGGCCATCAGTGCCTTGGATGGGTGCCCCCTAGGTGGTTTATATGAGTCTTGGCGGCCACATTGTCAGTCAAAATCAGAATGTCCTTGCCTACCACTATGTCCTTGAGAGCTTGGAGGGCCAGGTGAATAGCTTGGAGCTCCAACCAATTTATGTTGTGAGTCAAATCTGTCTGGGTCAATTTTCCTTGAACCATGTGTGACTCTAGATGGGCACCCCAGCCCCAGAGGCTAGCATCTGTGGTGAGGACCAAGAGATGAGCTTCCCTCATCTGCACCCCTTAGTGATTGCCTCAGAATCCCACCAATTTAGTAAGTGAAGAACCTCTGATGGCACCCAGATCTTATTCGGCTTTGATCTTTGAAAGGGAAGTAAGAACCACTGCAGATCCCTGCTGTGGAGATGAGCCCAAGGTGTGATGGCAATGGCTGAAATCATTTTCCCCGAGCTGAGAGAGCAAAAGAAGGGGAATTGTACGTTGCACCCCGACCTGTCGTGTCAACTCCCTCAGACTAATCTGTCTGTCTGGGAAAGAAAAACCCTAGACTCTACTGTATTAATGACTGCTCCAAGATAGAGTAGCCTCATGGAAGGTTCCAAGTGACTTTTGGCATAGTTAATAGAAAAGCCATAGTCCTGCAACACCTGCATAGTGGTAGCTAAGTGTCTCCATGCCAGAGCCTCCGAACTGGACTGTATAAGAATATCATCCAGGTAAAATTGAACCCATATTGGAAGGGTTCTAAGGTAGCCAGCCAAAGCTGCCATCAATTTAGTAAAGACCCTGGGGTGGACAACAGCCCGAAGGGCAAGGCCTGATACTGGAAATGCTTCCCTGCATAATGGAAGCGGAGAAATTGTCTGAAAACTGGATGGATGGGGACATGGAAATAAGCCTCCATCAAATCCACAGACTTAAGGAGATCCCCCTCCCTAACGCTCTCCAAGATAGTCTGGAGAGATTGCATTTTAAACCGTCTACAGATGACATGATGGTTCAGGGACTTCAAGTCCAAAATGGGCATCTATCCCTTTGAAAATTTTCTCACAACAAACAAACAGGAATAAAAACCTCAGTTAAATTGGTCCTGGGGAACAGGTTGAATGGCCTGAATCTCTAAAAGATGACTGATGGCTGTTTCCATGATTAACCACCTGGAGGGATCCCTGAACACAGGAAAACTAATAAACATTCTAGAGGGACTGGATAAAAATTTCAGAACTAAGCCCGACTTGATGATCTCCCTAACCCAACAATCAGTGGTAGTGACTTCCCACTGGCTGACAAACAGTGCCAACCTACCACCTATGGGAGAATCTGAGGGACCACTACATGTAGCGCCAGAAGGGTCTACCCCTTCCGCCCCTAAAGGACTTTCTAGGGGGATATCTGAGGCTTTGTCTGTTCTGCTTGTCCTGATAAGGACCCTGTCTGGAGGAATACAAACCTTGTGACCGCAGCCCTCCAAAACTGCTGTCCATCCCTTGAAAGGGCTGAGGATGGAAATAAGGCCCTGTTGGGAATCCAATCTATGGGCCATGCTGGATAAAACCTTGCGTTTATCCCTAGTTTCAACTAGAAGAGGCTCCAGGGCATCGCCAAACAATTTGTCCCCGTTATATGGGGCAGATGCCAATCTCCATTTGTTTCTGGCATCAGCTTGCCATTGTCTCAGTCAGATGAGACGTCTGGTTGTAATGGAAGAAACGATGGCCTTCACCACAAATCTGGAGGCATTCAACATGGCATCAGCAGAAAATTCAATAGCCACAATTATCTTGTTAAGATTCTCCTATGACCTAGTGTCTTCAGCTGGCAATCGGTGCTGCAGCTGTTTCAACCACAATAAAAAAGATCTAGTAAAAAATGAGGCCGACGAAGCTTTAACTGCCCATGCAGAAGCCAGATGGCCTTTGACCAGCGACTGTTCTGCTCTCTTATCCTCAGGTTGAAGAAGTTCGTAAGGAGGACCTGTAAGGATAGATTGAGAAGCCAGTGACACCATCAGACTATCAATAGAGGGAACTTAAAGAGCCATGGAAAGGTTCGCCCCCATATTGTAAAATCGCCTATCCAAACCACTTGGAGCAGGCCCTCATCCAGGAGAGGCTCATTATCTCTGTACAATATCCAGAAACATTTTGGGGGATGGAACCTCCTCTGTTTCAACAGTGGGCTCCACAAATATTTGAGGGGCTTGACTGAGCCCCAATCTGGAAGACCCTTGGCCTTATGAAGCAAGGATTTAAACATCTGGGGACAGAAAAGGCCCAGAAAAGCCAACTGGTCAGGCAAAAGGCCTTCATCATCAGATATATCACAATCACACTGAATCTCATCCCCTGAGAGAGACGCTTGACTGGAAGAAGGCTGTGAATAGTCTAGATTTAATTCATTCTCCTATGCCTGGGAGAGGCAGACCCGTTGATCCTGCTCTTTGTTGGAGACCCTCAGCATGCCCTGTTTAATGGCATCAGAAATTAAAGCCCTCAACGATGTTGGAATCTGATTCTCCAGAGATACTTCTTGTCTCAAGCCTGCGGCCATGGGCGTAAAGGAGGTCTCAGCCAAGAAGCTCTCCTGCTTAACAGGTTGTTCACAGCTAACGACTTGCTCCTCTGCCACGCCGACCTCTGTGGCCAGGCTGTTCCAGGGATATAGCCATTGCTCCATCAGGAGACCAATTTGCAACTGATGTCCCTTCAACGGGATCATCCTGCTGGATGAGAGCAGATGTAACCTGAATATAGGAAGACTGTTCCGGAATCTGAGGCATTTTAGCTTTTTTCTCTGCCTTCTGTTGAGCTTTCTGAATAGTTCTTTCAATTGCCTTATGCCTCCTTTCCTCATCCTTGGAAAGCTGCTTGAAAGACTTCTGGGAAGAATGTTGAGACTTTCTTTTAGAAGGCAGAGCCTCTGAAGATCGTTCCTCTCTCTCCTCTGGTGCACACATGCACACAGGGCTTCCTGCCATGCGGGTATGGCGCCCTTTCCTGGCAGCTGCCATTTTAAATTTAATCAGGTTAATCTGGTCTAGAGGCCCAAGTTGTTTCCTGGATGGGAACTGTTGTAAAATAGTCACCATCCTGCCAATTGCCTGCAGAAGAAGAGATCACCAGAGATTTTCCCCCAAGCCAGCAAATCCGATTCCCAATGCTGCCCTCAGGTCTGGAAGAGAAATGGTAAAAGCGGAGCTTCCCAAACAAATGCAAATAGCACGGAATAGTTCTTCGTACTAAAATATGGCTTGCACTTATTCGTGCTGGCCTTGCCTCTGCTGCAATCACGCAGCTCAAAAAGCAAAAGGAGGGGTGAAAACCCCTGGGTCACCATTTCAGAACTAGGCTCATGAGCGCTGCCTAAGGGATCTGCCAGCCAGCAGTTCTATGCCATCTCTGTGGACCTCAGAAATTTGAGGCAAAACCTTAGACACTGGAATAAAATAAACTTTCCTTTCTCTCTTCAATCGGTATAAAAGATAAGCCAAAAGGATTAACTTCAGGAAAACATGCCTAGTCCAAAGATCGACTGAGCCTGAAACTGGGAAGCTACAGGTGGGTGTGACTAAGCAAATTGCAGACTCAGTCCATCTATTGGTAGACGGAGTTAATCCATTCCTGGCTGATGTTTCCAACCGATCTGGAGAATTTGCAGTATCCTTCCCCTGCCATGTCCACCAAGCCACGCCCACCAAGCCACACCATGCCCACCAAGCCATGCCCACAGAACCAATAGTAAAAAAATTTGGATTTCACCACTGCTACGAAGTACATTCAAAAAAACAATTGGCAATGATATTTTTAGATGCACAGAAGGCATTTGACAATGTGAATTGGCAATTTATGATAAAACAACTACAGGTGATGGACTTTGGGGAGAGATTCATAAATATGATAAAACAATTTATAATAAACAATCAATAAAGATAATGATAAATGGAGATATGACAGAAAAGATTAATATAATGAAAGGAATAAGACAAGGATGTCCGATCGCTATCGCCATTGTTATCTGTATTAACTCTAGAAGTATTCAACAGAAACATAAGACGAAATGAAGAAATAAAAGGAATGAAAATTAGAAAAAAAGAATATAAATTGCAAGCCTTTGCAGATGACTTAGTGTTTATTTTGGAGGAACCTCAATTAACAGGACCTAGAGAGGTCAGAAGTCAAAGCCACAGCAACAAGACATGACATTTGGGAGCTCCCAAAGACCCGTTGATATTTCCATTTCCCAGGGGTCCCAAGTGACCAAAGTCGTTCTGAAGGAACGACAAACAAGAGGGGCACAAACTGGCCGGGATAGGGGAAGTGCAAACCCCTAGTTGGAACAGGAGTAGCTCCTCAAACCGGGCATCAGAGAAAGCAACCATAGAAGTTGCTAAAAAGTCAGGGCAGCTGCAACAGAAGTAGGAGGAAGAAAGACAGTGTGTGACATCAAGATGAGAGACTTTGATATTCTGGGAAAGAAAAGAAGAGATTTTCTGCTACAAGCCCATCTGTAAACTAAATAGAGTGGAAAAGAAGGTTAAAAGGAAGGGGTGAGAGCGGGTGTGTATTTGCTCTCACACCTGGTAATTTAGTTGCAAAGAAAGCCTGGGGGGGGGAAAAAGAGTTTATCCTTATTTGAAAACTAAAGAGAAAGCTGGAAGATCCCTCATAAAATAAAAGTAATTTGGACTTATTGATAGTAACTGGAGAAGTTGAGCCCTATTCTAGATGGGAATAGTGGTAATTGATAAAGGATATTTTGTAACCTGAAGTTAAGAAGTTAATATTGGCATTAATATTAATATATTAATATTAATAAGAAGCTAAGCAAGATCACATCAAATACCTGTAGATTTGCACAGGGGCCCCCAAGGCTGTGTGCTCTCCCCACTTCTCTTCTCTCTGTATACCAATGACTGCATCTCCAACGATCCATCTGTTAAGCTACTGAAGTTCGCAGATGACACAACAGTGATCGGTCTCATTCGAGACAATGACGAATCCGCATATAGACGAGAGGTCGAACGACTAGCCTTGTGGTGCAACCAAAACAATCTGGAACTGAACACACTCAAAACCGTAGAAATGGTGGTAGACTTTAGGAGAAACCCTTCCATACTTCCACCTCTCACAATACTAGACAACACAGTATCAACAGTAGAAACCTTTAAATTTCTAGGTTCTATCATATTGCAAGATCTAAAATGGACAGCTAACATCAAAAACATCATCAAAAAAGGACAACAAAGAATGTTCTTTCTGTGCCAACTCAGTAAGCTCAAACTGCCCAAGGAGCTGCTGATTCAGTTCTACAGAGGAATTATTGAGTCTGTCATTTGCACCTCTATAACTGTCTGGTTGGTTCTGCAACCCAACAAGAAAGACACAGACTTCAGAGGATAATTAGAACTGCAGAAAAAATAATTGCTACCAACCTGCCTTCCATTGAGGACCTGTATACTGCATGAATCAAGAAGAGGGCCGTGAAAATATTTACAGATCCCTCACATCCAGGACATAAACTGCTTCAACTCCTACCCTCAAAACGACGCTATAGAGCACAGCACAACAGAACAACTAGATACAAGAACAGTTTTTTCCCGAAGGCCATCACTCTGCTAAACAAATAATTCCCTCAACACCGTCAAACTATTTACTAAATCTGCACTACTATTAATCTTCTCATAGTTCCCATCACCAATCTCTTTCAACTTATGACTGTATGACTGTAACTTTGTTGCTGGCAATCTTTATGATTTATATTGATATACTGACCATCAATTGTTTTGTAAATGTTGTACCTTGATGAACGTATCTTTTCTTTTATGTACACTGAGAGCATATGCACCAAGACAAATTCCTTGTGTGTCCAATCACATTTGGCCAATAAAAATTCTATTCTATTCTATTCTATTCTTTTGAAAGTATGGCGTACTGCTGAAAAGTGAGCCAACAGTGCCATCTAGTGGCTGAAGGAAAAGTACTTTATCTACATGACCTTGACATTTATAACAGATGTGCAAGAGGGAAGCTGAGTTTTGTTTTTGGTTTATAATTTTCTTGTCAGTTTTGGAAGGCAATTTTTTTTTTGCTTTTTTATTTTAGCTAGGGAAGTTGGGAGGGGGTTGTTGTTGGAGCAGTAGAAAGTTAGTCCGTATTCAAGGACATCCTGCATCTGATGGAGACTGCCTGAAGATTGTATCCACTTGAGTGTGAAGAGTTGATTGGACAATGTGATGAACTTGTGGATGTGGGGCAGGGCTGTGAACTGTCAACTGGGTGTGGAAAACCTGGAAGCTTTCAGTTTCAGGTTTTCCCAGCTGTGCCAACATGACATCTCTAATAAATTGAAACTTTGAGGAACCTCCTCAGAGCTTTATTTCATTGGGGGTGTTCCTTGGAACCCTGACATTAACCCAAAACCCCTAAATAACTAAGCAGCACCCCCAGCATCAACCTAAAGCTTGGGTGGTGTGAAGACTCAGCGAAGATGGAAGAGAGAGAGGAGATTGCAGAGAGAGCCATGGGACCACATACTGGAAGGTTTATTGAGACCCAGTATTCTCCTTCTGAGGGCGTGGTACAAGGCCTTGAAGCTGCAGAGATGATGCAAAGCCTAGGTGCTCAGTCCAGAGAGATGGATTCCAGGAAAAGTTGCCAGCATGATCCAACTCCAGAGTTGGGACCGGAAGAGTGATCGCCTAGATGCCGTCTCGTATCCAGCCCTCGTCAACCTGCCTTCATGCTACCCCCTGCGGAATTTATCCCCCCAGGCTAGGGTTTCTATCCTGGCCAGGGGTGGGTCCAGTGCCAGTGGACGCCAGCACCATCTGCTCCCCCACTTACAGGATCACCATGGGCCCATTTTGCCCCGACGATCCCAGCACTGCCATGGGGTCTGATCCAGCAGCCAGCAGTGCCGCCGCTGCAGGTTCTAGTTCAGCCGCCGCCATTCATCCCGCGCCCACCGCAGCACCCCAACAGATCCCTGCCTCACCTCAGTCGCCGTGGTGATTCTGCCCACAAGGGCCCCGCCACCACGGTTTAGAGCAATGTTTGACGGTAAGCCTACCAAACTGGCCTATTTCCTCAGCCAAATATGGGCTCATATAGATCATTATGGAAAGCAATACGAAACAGATCATGATTTAGTATCTGTGATCTCAGAGGGGATGAATGTGGAAGATGCTGCTGACTGGATAGCCCAGCTACATAATGAGGGGGTTGCTGAATTAAATGATGTTGAAGGTTTTGTTGAGCTGCCCCGGGCCAGATTCAAAGACCAAGACCAAATCAACGAGAGTGAAGCCAAGATAAAGGTGATGAGGCAAGGAAATCGACCCATAAGGACTTCATATGGGACTTTAGACGGGTCGCGGGGAACCTTGGACATTGGCTGGGCAGAATACTTCTGCATTACTTTAAAGAAGCCATTGATCAAGAAGTGAGGACCGCCTCTGGAATCCGGGAAGTGCCAGAGCAACTGCAAGACTGGTATACTATGTCAATAGCTCTGGATAGAGAAGTTCACCCATGCCACAACCCCTCAGCTGAAAGGTCCCCAGGGAGAACTTTCGTTAGACAACCCTACTGAAACCCTTCCTGCTCAATCTACAGGGGTGATCAAATGCTACCATTGTAGACAAGTGGGTCATCAAGCTGCAGAGTGTCTGGCACCTGCGCCAGTCCCACAATGTCAGCCCGAGGCAGAAGGGACCCACGAAAGCTCTTGGATGCCAGCAGAATTGCCTGGCAGGCAGTTGAGACTTCCTCTTCCCCTGGAGAAAGTAAAGAGACCTCGATCAAAGACTTGCCACCCGTGCCGGCCAGCAGTAGCAGCGGCAAAGATGACCCAAGGGGTAGATAGTAAATGGGCCCATCCACCCCTTTGCGGTCAAGGTCAAGCTGACAGTGCCAGAGACAGGGGTGCATGGAGAGGTAGCAGCAATAATAGACACTGGCTGCACCCGTTGCTTGATTAGCATCCCCATTGTTGAGTAGCTAGGCATAAAGATACACCTCTTAAACCACACCATATGCTTTCAGCAAGTAGACAGGACTTTAATAGTGCAGGTCACTGAGCTTGTCACATTGGAACTAGGGATCCACACAGAACTAAGGCTAACTTTGGTAGCCTTAAAAATGGCAGGCAAAAATTTGACTCGCCTGGCTAGACAAATGGGCCCCTATAATGGGAGGATGGCTACCGAAAAGTAAAGATAGGGGTGGGTCCCTTGCTGCCTATCCCTCCTGAAGCCGAACCCACTGAGACAAGCCCTCAGGGGCCCCACCAATGAGAGGTGGCCACAGCAGCCATCGAAGCCCTACCTGGGACTCCCCAGGTCCCCATGGAATATAGGTACCTGGCTGAAGTATTCAGTGAGGAGGAATGTAATATCCTTCCCCCTCATCACCACACTGACTGCGCAATCAAGAGCCAAACTCCCTAAACCAAAGATGTACTCAATGACCCAAAAGAGATAGCTGAGCTGAGGAAGTACATCGATACTAACCTAGCCGAGAGTTCATCCAACCTGCAAAATCCAGAGTATCTGCCCCAGAGCTGTTTAAGGAGAAGAAAGATAGGGGGGATGAGACTCTGCATGGATTTTCGTGGAATAAATGCAGTATCTGTGGAAAACACCTACCCTCTTCCCCTCATGAAAGACCTACTGAACTACCTTTCAACAGGCAACGTGTTTACTAAACTTGACTTGAGAGAAGCCTACTACAGGGTGCGCATAAAGGAAAGAGATGAATGGAAGACAGCTTTCAACTGCCCATTAGGTAGTTTCCAATTCAAAGTCATGCCCTTTGGTCTCCAGGGAGCCCCTCAGGTATTCATGCAATTGATTAACGAAGTGCTGCATGAACATATATAAGAGGGTTCTTGTCTACTTAGATGACATTCTCCTATCTAGTGAGACATTAGAACAGCGGTTCTCAACCTGTGGGTCGCGACCCCGTTGGGGGTCGAATGACGATTTGCCAGGGGTCGCCTAAGACTATCGGAAATATGGGAAGTATACTTGCGAGTCGAAGAATCGCGCTCCACTGGTTGACTCCACAAGCCAGCTGCAGGCTCTTCAAATTGCTAGCTGAATTCGGCTTCAAGCACGATGAATTAAAAAAGAGAGAAATCTTTGCTCTGATGTCTCCCTCTCAAGCCAGCTGCAATCACTCCCAATCGCTAGCCTAATCTGGCTTCAGGCACAATAAACTTAATAGGGGAGGAGTCTCCACTTTAATGCCTCTGTCTTCAAGGCAATCGCAAGCAGTTCAAATCACTAGCCAAAACGGCTTCAGGCATGATAAATTAAAAAAAACAGTTTGCCGCTTCCCCCCCCCCTTCTGCGGCTGCTGAGGCACGCTGAGATCATCAGGGGTCACCACATCATGGGGAATTGTATTAAAGGGGTCGCAGCACTGTAAAGGTTGAGAACCACTGAATTAGAAGAACATGTGAAACTAGCCCGAGAAGTACTAAAGAAACTGTTAGCTGCAAAACTTCCTAGAGGGAGCCAAGATCCCCTTTGAGGTATGGTCAGACATAGAAACCTCGAAGCCTTAAATGAAGGCTCTCCCACAAACAGGTCCACTGGGCGCAGTAGTTCAAGCAGTTTGATTTCAAGCTGAAATACATCCCGGGGGGGAAAACCTGCTTGCAGATGCCCTGTCAAGGAAACCCCAGTATGACAGCCAGAGGGAGGACGTCATCCATGCCATTATCCCAGACACACAGAGTGCGGCACAAGTCACTACCCAGAGTCAGGCCAGCAGGCGGACTGACCATATCGATGGGAAGCTAACTGCTGACTTGAAGGCAGCATTATCTATTGATCCATGGCTAGCCGACAATCAAGACATGTTGACAATCCATGATGGACTAGCTTGGAAAGGTTCGAAAATGTACATCCCCAACAGCATGAGACTCCTGGTGCTCCAGCGTAGCCATGATTCTCAATTGACTGGTCACTTTGGATTTCTAAAGACTCTTCATCTGATTAGACGGCAGTTTTGGTGGCCAAAGATGAAAGCTGATGTGGAGGACTATGTAAATAGTTGTGCCACATGTGCCAGCAATAAGACAAGACTGGGGAAGCCTCCCGACTTGTTTCAACAGGTAGCTGAGCCCAGCCGCCCATGAGAAGAACTAGCTATGGACTTTATCGTAGAACTCCTGGAAAGTGGTGGAAATACAGTAATATGGACTGTGATAGACTTGTTCTCCAAACAGGTCCATTTTATTCCTTGTTCTGGATTTCCCTCGGCTAAGAGATTAGCCAAGATGTTTGTCAAACAGATCTACCGGCTGCATGGAGTTCCACGATAGATGATATCCAATTGAGGAGTTCAGTTCACCGCTAAGTTCTGGAGGGAGTTCCTGATGTCCATTGGGTCATCTCAGGGGCTTAGCTCAGCTTTCCATCCGAGTACAAATGGAGCTGGTGGGGGAGAGGTGGTTAATGTGCTAATTGTGTTAACCCCTGACTTCAGTTTTGTTCCAGGATTCGTTCCTTTCCTGAGGGGGGGAAGCCTATCAGTTTTGGAAGGCAATTTTTTTTCTTTGCTTCTTAACTGCCACATATTTTAGCTGGGGAAATTGGGAGGGGGTTGTTGTTGGAGCGAAAGTTAGTCATAACAACATTCTGTATTCAAGGACATCCTGCATCTGATGGAGACTGCCTGAAGATTGTATCCAATTGAGTGTGAAGAGTTGATTGGACAATGTGATGAACTTGTGGGTATGGGGCAGGGCTGTGAGCTGTCAACTGAGTGTGGTAAACCTAGAAGCTTTCAGTTTCAGGTTTTCCCAGCTGTGCCAACATGACATCTCTAATAAATTGGAACTTTGAGGAACCTCAAGCCTCAGAGCTTTATTTCGTTGGGGGTGTTCCTTGGAACCCTGACATTTCTATTGTTTTGTTTTTTGAAACTGGTCTTTTTATTTACCCATTTGTGAGCATTTTGAAGAATTTGGCTTTGATTTTTTTTTTTTGTTGTTAGAAGATAAATGGAAGACAAGCAAAATAGTTGAGCTCACATTTGGTATTCCTACACTCTTCTTTTTTTTAAGAGCTATTTATTCCCTTTTTTTCTTTTTTTGTTATTCTGGAAGACTTTTTTTCCTTTTTTATTTATTTTTTTATTATTATAGTTTAATGCTAGAATTAAACTAAAAAGACAATGGATTAAGACCAGAAGAGTCTGAAGATTTACTGGGACAATGTAATGTCTGGTTTTTGTTTTGTATATCTCCCTTTTTGATTTTTTTCTTTTTTGGATTTTCTTTCCAACACTATATTTTTAATCTGAATTATTTTTTATTTGTGAGGGTGGTGGTTGATTTGGTTTTTCTGCATTTTTGCCTTTTAACTAATCCAACCATTAGGGAGGATTGGATACTTGGATTACAAATTATTATATTTGGAATATAAATTTACAAGAATGAGTGCAAAGAAAAAGCTTACAACATTACTGCGCCCAACAGGCAGTCCTGTTTCAACAGAAAAGACCTTGGAGATGGAGCTAAAATATTTTATGCAAACACTCCATGATGATCTGAAACAAGATATAAAAGAAATGAAAGACATGATGGAGAAACATGAAGGGAGGATTCAAAAAGTAGAAGAAAAGACAGACAAGATGGAAAAAAAGTTGAGGAACTGGGAGGAAAATTTGTGCCAACTGATAAAATTCAAAACTCACAAGAAAAAACAATAGTGCTTCTGGAAATAGACAAAGCTGACTTTTATTTAAGATTTCAAAATATTGACGAGGAGAAAGGAGAAAATCTGCCTGAGGTGATAGCTGAGATCTTGATAGAAGCTCTGGATCAACCCAAAGAGAAGATTTTAAATGAAATTGATGAAGCTTTTAGAGTACGTACAAGGTATGCGATGAGAAATAAACTACCAGGAGAAGTACATATAAGATTCACAAAGAAAGCATTCAAAATTGAGATATTGCAAACAGCAAGAAATACAGCAGTAAAATAGAAAGATAAAGAAATTGTGGTCTTGAGGCAAATATCCAAAAGAGTTAGAGACATAAGGAGAGAATACCAATTTTTAACAAGAGTTCTAATATCAAAAGGAGTGAATTTCAAATGGTTAATCCGGAAGGAATTTTGGTGACTTGGCAAGAACAAAGGTTTAGAATAGACACCATTGACAAAGCAAGATCCTTCTATGATCATTGGACCAGTGGAAGAGGACCAGGGAGCGACAGGATACATACAATAAAAAGGGGAAGAGAAAGAGAAAGAAGAGAAAATAAAAGAACAGAAAGAACACGTACTGAGAGATGGGGTGTGGGCTAAGGAGCCAATGGAACAAAGGGAAACCAGGGCAATGAAATTAAAAACTACTAATAATTAAAACATGGAAGAAGAAATAAAAGCAATATCGATAATTGTAAATGGATTAAATGCGGTGATAAAAAGAAATAGAACATTAAACAAATTAAACTCTATGAAGATGGATATTACGTGTTTGCAAGAGGTTCATATCAGAAAGCAACATGAAATATTATTAGCACATTCAAAATTAGGAACTTTATTCACGTCATTAATACATCAAAGCAAAAGAGGAATAGCCATGTACATTAAGGAAAAATTAGAACCAAAATTTTTCTTTGAAGATGGAGAAGGTAGAGTCTTGATGGTGGAAATAAAAATACATTTCAAACATATACTCTTGATAGCACTATATGCCCCAAACAAAAAACAAGAAGATTTTTATGAGACTAAACGGAAAAATATTCGAATTGGATTACGAATATATTTGCATAATGGGAGATTTTAATGCAGTAACAGATGCAGAATTGTATCATAAAACCAAGATAAATAAAAAAGCAAGCAGAACAGTGCCAAATCCTTTCATACAATGACAGAACAGTTGAGTATTCAAGATATTTGGGGACAAAAGCATTTAAAAGAAAAACAATTTACTTTCTATTCAAATTGACACTTATTGTGGTCGAAAATAGATATGATATGGATGTCGACAGACTTGATAGAGAATATACAAGAAGTGAATATTGGTTCAAATATATGGCAGACCATAACCCAATGATGAGAACATGGAAAGGACAGAAGAAAAGAAGATGGACGTTGAATACATTAATATTAAAAGAAAATAATTTACAATAATATGTGGAAAAATAATTAAAATCGTTCATTGAAATAAACAAAAAAGAGGACATATCACTCCAGAATGTATGGGACATGATGAAGGCATATATTAGGGGACTGACAATAGTTTATACCGCAAAGAAAAACAAAAGGAAAAGACAGACAGAATTGGAAGAAGAATACAAAAAACTAGAGAAAGAATTCCAAGAAGATAGCCATAATGGTAGAGTTAAAAAAAAGAATGGAACTAAAAAAACATGAAATAAAACTAAATGAACAAGAGTTATTAGCAAATAAATTAAGACCATCCAGCCAGAATTTTTTTGAAAATGCAAATAAACCAGGAAGATGGCTAGCATATAAAATAAAAAAAGGAGAAGAAAATAATAAAGTATTTATTAGATTAAAAGGGGAAACTACATTATAGTAATGAAGAAAAGATGAAAATAGCTCAAAATTACTACAAAAAACTATATTGTCAAGAAGATATTTGGAAGAAGAAATAATAAAATACTTAGAAAACTCAGAGTTACCAAAAATATCGCAACAACATAAGGCATTGTTAGAAGAAAGAATAACAATGATGGAATTGACTGAAGCAATCAAAAAACAAAAAAATGGGAAGGCACCGGGACCGGATGGCCTGCCAGCCAAACTATACAAAACCTTTGAAGAAATAATGAGTAGAAATAATGCTAGAGCTGTATAATGAAGATAAAGGAAGAATGCCAGACTCATGGAGAGAGGTATATGTAACACTTACACCTAAAGAAGAAGCAGATTTATAACTGATAAAAAACTATAGACCAATCTCACTATTAAATGTGGACTATAAGAGCTTTGCTTCAATAATAGCGAATAGATCGAAAAGACTGATAAATGAATTTATTCATGTAGATCAAAATGGCTTCTTACCTAAGAGACAAATTAGAGACAATACTAGGATAATATTAAACGCGTTGGAATACTATGAATCACTGCAATGTTATTTCTAGACACTCAAAAAGCCTTTGATAATGTAAATTGGCAATTTATGATAAAACAATTGAAGACAATGGACTTTGGGGAGAGATTTGTAAATTCTATAAAAACAATTTATGAGAAACAGTCAGCTAAGATAATGATAAATGGAGAAATGACAGGAAATGTTAAAATCAGGAAAGGTACAAGGCAAGGATGTCTGCTATCCCCATTGCTATTCATTTTGACTTTAAAAGTTTTGAACACGAATATCAGAAGAAACAATAACATTAAAGGAATAAAAGTCAAAAAAGAAGAATATAAATTGTAAGCTTTTGCTGATGATTTAGTATTTATTCTGGAAAAACCACTTAAATCAGGTTCTAAGCTATTAGAACAAATAGAGGCTTATGGAATAATGTCTGGCCTAAAAAAAAACAAAAAACAAACAAACAAAAAGATTGGTGAAAAATATGACAGAGAAACAGAAAAGAGAAATAATAGAGGTTGGATATTCAAGTGGTGAAAAAAGTGAAATACTTAGGAATATACGTGTAACAATAAAAGGAGAAAATTATTATGAATTGAAAAACCAAGTTGAGAAGGATTTGGAGAAATGGAGAAATCTGCAACTTTCACTTATGGGGAGAATAGCAATTATAAAGATGAACATATTACCAAGACTACTATCCATTTCAGAGAGTACCAATAAAACTTGAAAAAACTTATTTTCACCATTTTAAACAAGATAACAAGATTTATATGACAAAGGGAAAAAACTAGAATTAGTCTAAAGATGTTGCAGGATATGAGGCTAAGGGGAGGATTTGGACTGCCTAATTGAGAACTATATTACCAGGCGGCAGCACTGACTTGGATGAAGGAATGGGTGGAACTAAGGAATACAAAATTATTATGATTTGGAAGGACATGATTTGCAACTAGGATGGCATGTTTTTTTATGGTATGGGAGAAAGTTACATACATATTTTCATAGACATTACATAAGAAACGCATTGCTAATGGTATGGGAGAAGATTAGAGATAAATACTATATGAAAATTCCATCATGGTTATCAACAATAGAGGCTTTAATACATCCAAATATTTCTAATATTAGAAATATTATTAGGTATAGGGACTTATTAACAGACAGGGGGGAACTGAAGCAGAAACAAGATTTGGGAGAACAGGGGATTGAGTTAGATTGATATATGTATATGCAAATACAAACAAGATATCAGAAAGATGTTAAACTTTATGGTTTCTATTTAGAAAAGACTGAGCTTGATAGGATTCTCACAGGAACAGAGGACAAATTAATCAAAAAAACTTATAACTTTTTGTTGGGGGTTGAGTTAGAAGAGGAACAAGTAAAGGAAACTATGATAGCATGGGCTAAAAATTTTGGCTATTCAATAGACCTAGACAAATGGCAACAGCTATGGGAGAGGAATTATAAATTAACAATGTCCACTGCATATAAAGAAAATCAATATAAAATGTTTTATAGATGGCATATGCCATCTGAGAAACTGGCGAAAACTAAACGTTGGAAATGTCATCAGTTATCAGGATCTTATTATCATATGTGGTGGACATGTCCAGAAACCAAAAACTATTGGGAGAAAATAAAGGGTTTGTTAGAAGAAATAACCCAACAACATATTGATTTAAAACCAGAGTTGTTTTTATTTTGGGCATCCTACCAGAGAAAATTAGTAAAGATAATATTTATCTGATTATACATGTAATTACAGCAACAAGAATAGTTTTTGTGCAAAACTGGAAAGCAGAGAAAATACCTCTGGAAGGAGATATTATTAGAAAAAATTTAGATTGTACGGAAATGAATAGTTTAAGTTTGATGATTAAAGAAAGAGAGGATTCAGAATATTGTAAGATATGGGATGAATTTTACTATTGGTTAGAAAAAATATACAGATAAGTAATGGATAATTATGTAAGAAAATGATAATGATGTATTTGTGGAAAAATGGTAATAATTCAAATTGAAGCGAAGAAAGAAGAAATAGCAAAATAATGGAGCCAGGAAGAAAACACAGAGATATCACACTGAAGGAATTGTTGATGCTTTAAATGTATATTTGTCTATAAAATAAAAAACTTTATTAAAAAAAATTAACAGGACCTAAACTATTAGAACAAATAGGAGAATATGGAGAAGTGGCAGGATTGAAAATAAACAAAGAGGACTTCCGGCAGTGACGTCATCGTGAAGAGGGTGAGAGAACGGAGTGCTGTAACCAAAACCCAAAAACACTCTACCAGGAACTGTTTTAGGACATTCTTTATCCTGTAGAGGTCGGGAAATAAAAGGGGAAGATCTAAGCCCTGGATGACAGGAAATTGCTTGGGAGGACAAGGGACAATCCCCTTAAATCCAGTGGAGAAAAAGTCAGCCTGTAAGGCTGACTAGGAGCGATGGCGGCCATACAATGTGGAAACAAAGAGTGATAACAGTTTCGAGTAGTGGACGGAGTGGGCCTATAAGAAGACAAGAAGAAAAATGGAGAAACGGAGGTGCAAAACAATAGAGACGCAGAAGGGATGGAAAACACAAGTCCAATAAAGTGGTGACAAAATCAATTGGGAGCACGGTGTGAGATAGATGGGAAAGAAGGTTAGTGCAAAAGAAGGAGGATCCCAGAGAATGGGACAACTAATGAGGGGAAGCTCTGTGGCGCCCTGGGACAGAGGAAAATAGAGAGCGGGAAAGGAAAAAAAACAGAAGAAATTAAAACTATCTTATGAGGCTAAGAAGAAATCTAGAAACCTAAATTTGAAAAACCTGAAAAATCTAAATTGTGACTGGTGATTGTAAAAACTGAGATATAAAAATTAAAAAGAAAAGATGAGAAATGGATAGATGGACTTGCGGATGGAGTGAAAGATCTGAATGAGACTGATGCAATAGCATGGCAGAAAACTACAGCCAGAAGCTTAACGTGAGAAGAGAAAAGATCGACAAAAAAGTATAAAATAAAAATAAAACATATATAGAAATATATACATATACATATACACTATATAAATATAAATAAATAAATAAATATAAATATAAAATATTCTCAATTCCTGGCAGATAGATGGGGAAGAAATGGAGGTAGTAACAGATTTTATTTTCCTGGGCTCCAAGATCATCGCAGATGGGGACTCTAGCCAAGAAATTAAAAGACGCTTGCTCATGGGGAGGAAAGCTATGGCAAATCTAGACAGCGTACTAAAAAGCAGAGACATCACCCTGCCAACAAAAGTGCGTATAGTCAAGGCTATGGTTTTCCCAGTTGCAACGTATGGCTGTGAAGTTTGGACCATAAGAAAGGCAGAGCGCCAAAGAATTGAGACCTTTGAACTCTGGTGCTGGAGAAGACTCCTGAGAGTCCCTTGGACTGCAAGGTGAACAAACAAGTCAGTCCTAGAGGAGATCAACCCTGACTGCTCTTTAGAAGGCCAGATCCTGAAGATGAAACTGAAATACTTTGGCCACCTAATGAGAAAGAAGGACTCACTGGAGAAGAGCCTAATGCTGGGAAAGATTGAGGGCAAAAGAAGAACGTGACGACAGAGAACGAGGTGGCTGGATGGAGTCACTGAAGCAGTAGGCATGAGTTTAAATGGACTCCAGAGGATGGTAGAGGACAGGAAGGCCTGGGGGAACATTGTCCATCGGGTCACGATGGGTCGGACATGACTTCGCAATTAACAACTAACAACAAATACACACACACACACACACACACACAGAGTTAAGTAAGGAAAAGTAAATGCATTAAATTTATAAATAATTATTATATTGTTATTCTAGATTGAAATATTGAAAGAGTGGAATGGTGTAGAGTATAAAGGATTATTGAATGAATGAATAAGACATTAAGTGAATTATAGTAGTATATAAAGAACAAACAGAAATAGAAAAAAATTAATTAAATAAATTGTATTGTTTAAATATACTGCAAATTAATAGTTAAAAATATTGTATAACAGATAAATTTAGATTAAGTTGATACATAATTGTTGTTGAATAAGTAAGAATTACAGAAATATGTGTATCTTAAAAAGGGGGGAAGAATTAACAATTAATAATTATATGATAATTATATAAACTTTACATGAGTTTTAAAAATGTCAACAACCTTAGCTAAAACAGGGAAAAAGCCATCTACAAACCCTATACCTGGAGGGTGTGTGGTCAGCATAACGGCAGAATGGCAAATTCCAGAGCTCCGGAAAGACAACAAATCCTAACTGATTGAGGGGGTCTCTAGGGACCATAGCTGTCCTGTAGGGACAGTGAAAAATGCAGGTGCAGGCAGGTGGAATCTCAAACAGGGAAATCTCAAATCCCCTAAAGTGCCTGTAACAGCCTCCGACCCAGCAGTGAAGGAAGGCAGCCATAGGAGCTGTCAAAAGCCAGGGCGGCCACACAGAAGAAGGAAAGGATAGAAAGCAAGCCAATCATCTGAGTGAGAACAGAAGTCTTGGTAACAAGATTCCTTTTATATTTTCATCTCCCGAACTTAAAAAAAAAAATCCTTTAAAAGTTGTGGCAAAGACAGGGGGGCAGAGAAATAAGGCTACCTCCCCACTTCCAGAACAGCGGTGAGAAGGTGGAAGCCATGAAAAAGACTATTTACCAAAAAGATCAAATTGATTCAATGAATTGAAAGCAGATTGGACAAAGAAGTTTTGCATGATTAATGAATTATTTTCTGGAAAATAAGTTTTTTGAGCTGCAAGAGTAAAATCAAAAGAAGAAAAATGTATTCCTATATTTAAAGGCATTTTAAGTGAACTGCAGTGCCATCTAGTGGTGACAAAGAAATCCAATAGATAGAATAGGAGATGAAAGTAGAATGACCTTGGACAATGTTTTGGAAAATAGCAAGAAGTTTTTAATAAGAAGTGGTCTTGTGATTTTTGTAACAGGAGATAGGGAAAAAGAAGAACGAAAGTTTTTGTAAATTATTTGGAGTGAGCTTTCTGCTTTGGGTTTTTTCTTGGTTTTTTTTTTCTTTCCCTCTCGATTGAAGGATTTACAAACGTTGGAAGATTTTGGAACAGTGATATTCTGTTTCTTTTCTTGTTTTCCTTTGGGCTTTTTTCTTCTGGACTGTCAGCCTCCACTTTATTTTAAGTGTATTTCACCTATTGGACTGTTTTACTGTTTTATTACTTCGTTAAAGGTTTTCTTCTTACTGAATGTCTTATATGATTTATGGAGGAGGGGGGAGATTTGTACTGTTACCAGCATTCAGCTAACATTGCAGGTGTGGGAGGAGATAGTCTTTCAAACAGACGTTTGAACTAAATTGGCATGTGAATGTAACGGGAGTTGCCTGCTTCGCATTCCATCCAGAAGATTTTTCAAACAGAAGTTTGAACTGAATTGGCAAGTGAATGTAACAGGAGTTGCCTGCTTCGCATTCCATCCAGAAGATTGACAGAGGGAGAATATCGGAAGTGAAACAACACGTGGCCAAGGAGAAAGATGACATTGGATTATGACTGTTTGAACTCTGGTGGGAGAAGGGGTCAGGAGAGGATATGATGTCTGTGTTTATAGTATACTTTCAGTTCTGGCTTAGCTTTCTTTGCAATCTGATGTGTTTAGTAAAAATTACCAATTTCTTCAAAATGATGGAGTTGGGTCTTTATTTTCTTAAACATTGATTGGAGGCAAGCTGACATTAAGTCAGAACTCAAAAAAATCAGTCATCCAGGATCACAACCTAGGGGACTGAATTTTTTTTCTTAACGATGTCGGAGCATGAATGCGGAGCTGATAATGAGGAGCTGCCAGAGACATCAATCATCTCACAGCTGGCAGACTTCTCATCCCAGGGATATTCCAATGGAGCTAATAAGAAATCTTTTCTGGGGAAAAAGCCAACCCCAGAAGATGAGCCGGAGGAGATGGGAGCAGACTTGGCAGCCACATCATGCCCTCCTAAGTATTCAGGATTTTCTGCAGAGTGGCTGGAGAAACTACAAATAGAGGAGAGACGGGAGAAGGCCAAACTGGATTTTGGAAAACTTCCAGACCTGGGGGAGCTACAATCCGGAGTTACAAGACGTAAACAGAAAAAAACTCTCAGATTGGCAGCATGGACAGTTAATTAAGGATGAGTTACAAATCGCAGAAGCTGTCAGACTCTATTGTGAGGTGATAGAGCGACAGGCAGACCGTGAAAGATATGAGGTCCCCACCCAGAATCCCTGGAGGGATGGGGAAGAAGTGGAAACAGAATTTTTGACAGCCATCAGGGGAGCGGCATACAGCAGAGAAATTCTGGAGGAACGAGAGCCTGAGCTGCATTCTCCAGGGGTTGCAGATTTTGATAGAGGCTGGGGGACCCCTGCTGGGCAAATGTTGCCTCTCAGTAGGAAAAAACCTAAATTTCCCTCAATTCCCGGGACGTTTGATGGGGACCCTAAGGAATTAGAGTTATTCCAGGCTATGGTGGACAGCCACATGCAGGAGTGGGGTGAAGATTATCTGTCAGAAGCCTCTAAAGTGAGAAGTGTGACCCAAGTCTTGAGTGGAAGGGTGGCTTCCTGGTAGATGTCCTTGTATCAAGAGAATTCCCTCTCCTGAGAAACTACCACCACTTCATAGCAGCCCTGAGAATGAGGACCCCCAGAGCAGAAGGCCAAGATCCACATGAGGTCTATCAGACAAGGGAGGAGACCAGTGGCTGACTACAACCAAGAGTTCAGTGATCTGGTGCCTCTCATGAGAGGGTGGTCAGAAGTGGCTCTTTTGGACATATATAAAGATGGTTTAAATGGGGATTTATATAAATTGTACAGAGCCCGAGCGTCCCCGACTACCCTGCATGGCTGGTACACTCTGGCAGCAGAAATGGAGATCAATCTAGCCAAGGACCACCTGTGAAGTGATCGCGTTTGGAAGCAGATTCCCAACTCAGTTCCAGAGAGGACCACCCAAGGATTTTGCTGCAGCAGAAGGTGGAAAGAAGAAAACCACGGGCTGTTTCAGATGTGGAAAGGAAGGCCACCGAGCGGCTGATTGTCACATAAAGCTGGCGCCAAAGACGACCCCTAGTGGCAGAAAAGCAACGATGTAGGCGGAAACTAAAATATGACAGGTCGCAAAGTGGGGAGCGGATGTCGCCAAGAACACTCCTCCCATTGAGGAGGAACTAGGGACTCCTTCCGGTTCAGATGGCAGCGAGCCATCTTTGGAATCAGATGAGGATTTCCTGGTGAGTTGGAAAGGGGGCCCCCCTACCATTCCAGTGAAACTGTGTGTCCCATTCTCAGGAAACAGGGGTAAATGCTAGCCCTCTTAGACTCTCGGTATACCCAATGGATCATCAGCCCCTAGGTGGTGGAGAAAATGGAACTAAAGCTAAAAACGTTAAGCAGGCCCATAGCTTTTTGCCAGCTAGATGGGTCAGTGGCGGGGGGAGCCCCAGCCCACTTTGTGACAGAACCCATAAAGATGACCATAGGAGGCCACCAAGAAATCATAAACTTCATTGTGGCCCCAGGGATGGACCAGCCACTCGTACTGGCTTCGGAAATGGAACCCAAAAATAAACTGGAGAACGGGGGTGTTGTGACTCCGCTCAAGGGTGCAAAAGAAGGAGAAGATAACAGCGTTTGACTGACATTGCAAGTGTGGGAGGAGATAGTCTTTCAAACAGACGTTTGAACTGAATTGGCGAATGAATGTAACGGGAGTTGCCTGCTTCGCATTCCATCCAGAAGATTGACAGAGGGAGAATATCGGAAGTGAAACGACATGTGGCCAAGGAGAAAGACGACATTGGATTATGACTGTTTGAACTCTGATGGGAGGAGGAGTCAGGAGAGGATATGATGTCTGTGTTTATAGTATACTTTCAGTTCTGGCTTAGCTTTCTTTGCAATCTGATGTGTTTAGTAAAAATTACAATTTCTTCAAAATGATGGAGTTGGGTCTTTATTTTCTTTAACATTGATCAGAGGCAAGCTGACATGGACTTTGTTCTTTTCTTTTTGATCCTTTTTTCCCCTCCTTTTTCCATTTTTGAATTTTTTCTCTGGAGAAGATATTTTACACATGCTCTATTTTTATTGAATGATTGGATAGCCTGAAAATTTTTAATAGGTGAATTTTTATTGTTGTCTTGATTTGGCTTTTCCTTTTTTCTATTTTGAAATATTTTTCTTTCTTTCTTTCTTTTTTTTTTCTATTTTGAAATATTTTTCTTTTTTCTTTTTGACTTATTGGGTGGCTGCTGATTCATTTTGGATATCTTGTTTTTTCTTTGCCCTAAACAGTTAACTTTCTTTAAATACAAGTGGATTAAGGTATCAAGAACCTGAAGAGATTGGTGATTTGGGGAACAGATTTGGAATTTGAGTTTGGAATTTGAACAAAGAAATAGCTGAAATTGGAGAATCGAACTATTTGACTTATAAATTGGATGGTGTGATCTGAAGAGAAAAGATGGAAAAGGTGAAGAAAGCAACACAACACCTATCATCACCATCAATATCTACAAAGAGGATAGAAACCACATCACAGCAAGAGAAAACTAACATGGATATAAAAAACATGCTACAGAACATACATGAAGACCTTAAAACAAGAATAGATAAGGTGGATGGAAGAACGGAAAAAATGGAAGAAAACGTGGAAAAAATGGAAGGAGAATTGAAAGAAGTTAAAGAGATGATAGGGGACTGCAGTTAATAGGAAAAAAATCAGAGGCAACGGAGAAAAAAAATGAAGAGATGGACCATAGACTTACATAGGCCTCTGGTGGCGCAACAGGCTAATGCAGCCTATTATTAACATCAACTGCTTGCAATATTGCAGGTTCAAGTCCCACCAGGCCCAAGGTTGACTCAGCCTTCCATCCTTTATAAGGTAGGTAAAATGAGGACCCAGATTGTTGGGGGGCAATAAGTTGACTTTGTATATAATATACAAATGGATGAAGACTATTGCTTGACATAATGTAAGCCGCCCTGAGTCTTCGGAGAAGGGCGGGATATAAATGCAAAAAAAACAAAAAAAAACAACCAGTGACAGAAATCAGGAAAAAACAATTATATCTCTTGAAGTAGATAAAGCTGATTATTATCTACGATTCCAAAATATTGAGGAGGAAAAGGGAGAAAACTTACCAGAGAAGATTGCAGAAATATTAGCAGTATTAATGGAAGAAAGTAAAGAAGTAATTTTAAATGGAATTGATGAGATATAAAGAGTATATACAAGATATGCGATAAGGAATAATTTGCCCAGAGAAATTCACGTTAGATTTACAAAAAAACAAAACAAAACATTGAGAACAGAGATACTGCAAATGAGAAATGCAACAATAAAACACAAAGGGAGAGAAGTGGTGGCACTGAAACTAATTCCAAGAAGAGTGAGAGACCTAAGAAGAGAATATCAATTTCTTACAAAGTGTTTGATAAAAAGAGGGATAAATTTTAGATGGCTGATTCCAGAACGAATATTGGTGAACTGGCAAGAGCAAAGACACAGACTAGACTCAATAGAAAAAGCAGAGTTATTTTATGAACAATACATAGACATTCAAAAACAAGAGAAATTGAGGGGTGAAAAAGGAGATGGACAAGAGGTTGAAAAGAAAGAGCAGTCAAGAGAGACAACTAAAGAACAAGAAGAGCAATAAGGGAAGGAGCAACAGCAAAAGAAACTAAAGAACAAAGAGAGATAAGAGCGACTAGATCGACAGCACAAGTAAATAAATAAGAAATGGAGGAAGAAATTACAGCAATATCTCTGAATATAAATGGACTAAATTTGGCAATAAAAAGAAAGAAGATATTTATCAAATTAGAGAAGTTAAAATTAGAAATTATATGCTTACAAGAAGTCCATATTATAAAACAACATAAAAAATTTCTGGACTGAGCAAAATTAGGAAGATTGTATACAACATTGGCTTCTCAAAGTAAAAGAGCAGTGTATTTTATATTAAACAAACAATTCAATCCAAACAATATTTGAAGATGAGGAGGGAAAAGTGTTAATGGTAGAAATTGTAATGAACTATAAAAAAATATTACTTGGTGGGAATATATGCTCAGAATGGTAATCAAGAAGAATTTTATGCAAAATTACATAGAAAAATATTAGAATATCAATATGAATATATATGTATAATAGGAGATTATATTGCAATAGTAGACAATGAATTAGACTATAAATCTATAAAAATGAATAAAAAAACCAAGGAAGACACTTCCGAAAACATTTCATGGTATGAATTAATGATAGATGAATTAAGTCTACAAGATGCCTGGAGAAAGAGAAATTTAAAAGAAAAGCAGTATACATTTTATTCAAATAGGCATATGTCATGGTCAAGAATAGATATGATGTGGATATCCACAGATTTAATATCTAAGATAGATAAGATTGATATAGAGGCAAATATATGGGCAGACCACAATCTGATAATGATGGTGTGGAAAGGCCAAAGGAAAAAATGAGATGGACATTAAATCAAAGTTTATTAAATGAAAAAGACTTTATACAATACATGGAAAAAGAATTGACCTTTTTTAAAAAAGTGAATAGAAAAGAAGATACATCATTGCAAAATGTATGGGACATATATAAGAGGTTTAGTAATGATTTATGCAGGGAAAAGAAATAAACAGAATAAACAAAAACAAAGGAAACTAGAGGAGGAATACAAGAAGCTAGAGAAAGAGTTCCAAAAAAATCCACAAGATATAAAAACTAAAACCTAATGGACTTGAAAAAACATAAATTGAACTTAATTAAAAATGAAGGTTTGGCAAGGAAAACAAAATCAACAAAACAATTTTTTTTTTGAAAATACAAATAAACCAGGAAGATGGCTGGCATATAAAATGAATAAAAACCAAGGAAGACACTTCCAAAACATTTCATGGTATGAATTAATGGTAGAAATTGTAATGAATTATAAAAAAAATTGCTTGTGGGAATATATGCTCCAAATGGAAATCAAGAAGAATTTTATGCAAAATTACATAAAAAATATCAGAATATGACTCTGAAGATATTTGTATAATAGGAGATTATAATGCAATAGTAGACAATGAACTAGACTATAAATCTACAAAAATGAATAAAAAACCAAGGAAGACACTTCCGAAAACATTTCATACAACTGTAGATGAATTAAGTCTACAAGATGCCTGGAGAAAAAGAAATTTAAAAGAAAAGCAGTATACATTTTATACAAACAGGCACATGTCATGGTCAAGAATAGATATAATGTGGATGTCCACAGATTTAATATCTAAGATAGACAAAATTGATAAAGAGGCAAATATATGGGCAGACCACAATCCGATAATGATGGTATGGAAAGGCTAAAGGAAAAAAATGAGATGGACATTAAATCAAAGCTTATTAAATGAAAAAGACTTTATACAATACATGGAAAAAGAATTGACCTTTTTTAAAAAAGTGAATAGAAAAGAAGATACATCATTGCAAAATGTATGGGACATATATAAGAGGTTTAGTAATGATTTATGCAGGGAAAAGAAATAAACAGAATAAACAAAAACAAAGGAAACTAGAGGAGGAATACAAGAAGCTAGAGAAAGAGTTCCAAAAAAATCCACAAGATATAAAAACTAAAACCTAATGGACTTGAAAAAACATAAATTGAACTTAATTAAAAATGAAGGTTTGGCAAGGAAAACAAAATCAACAAAACAATTTTTTTTTTGAAAATACAAATAAACCAGGAAGATGGCTGGCATATAAAATGAAAAAAGAAAAAGAAAAGAAATTGAAATTGATAACTCAATTATTAGATCGAGATGGAAAGATATGTTATCGAAATGAGGAAAAGAAACAAATAATTGAGGAATATTACAAGTAATTATATCAACAAGAGCAGATACTAGAAGGAAAAATAGAACAATACTTGGAAAAAGCAATGATCCCTAAAATACCAGAAGAATTTTAAAAATCACTAGAAGAAAGAATATCAATGATGGAATTGATAGAAGGGATTAAAAGACAGAAGAATGGAAAAACCCCAGGACCAGATGGAATACCAGAAGAGTTATACAAAGAATTGCAAGATGTAATAAGTGATAAAATGTTACAAGTATTTAATGATTTACTAATAGAAGCCAAGGCTCCGAAGTCATGTATGGAGGCATATATAACTCTTATACCAAAAGAGGAATCAGACTTGCAACAAATAAAGAACTATAGACCAATTTCACTACTAAATGCAGACTATAAAATATTTGCATCAATTATGGCGGGAAGATTGAAGAGGTTGTTGAATGAATTTATACATTCAGATCAAAATAACTTTTTGTCAAAAAGACAAATTAGAGATAATATACGAATTATATTAGACACATTGGAATATTATGAAGCTCATTCAGAAAAACAAATGGAGGAGGTGTGGCCAGAGCACGGGTAAGACGGTCGCAAACCCTGATGTCTCCAGAGTATGTACTGAAATCCCCCCCCCAATATGGGGGTCCATCCATTCTCAGGATTGGACCATAGCTGCCTTGAAGGGGCAGCGAAGAATGGGGGAGCCACTGGAGCAAATGGGGAGATTGCAAATTCCCTGCAGCTCCGGAAATCTTTCCCCCGACCCAAATGGAAGAAATGCAGCCGACACCATTAGCTGCAATGAAGCCGTGGCGGCTACAAGTTGGGCAGGAGGATTAAACACCAAGGCTACAGATTGTTGAAGTCAGGTAAGTCATTATCTCACAAAGAAACTTCATTTTAAATTCGGCACAAGCCTCGGGGGGAAAAACCTAAGACTGGCGGCTAAATTGTATGGGAAGTGAAAGTGGAAGGAATCAATTTAAACAATACACATTCTGGAAAGTGAATGAATTTGGACAGGGCTTGGATTGGAAGTCAAGAGCCCTAATTAAATAAAAAAAAAATCTTTTAATTAAGCATTGGTTTTGAGATCCCTGGAAGTTTTAATGGACTATTTAGGAAATGAAAGAAATAAGAGAAAAGAGCCAAAAAGAATATTGTACTGACTTTAATGGAACATCTCAAATCCCTCTATCCTCTAATTTTTGGAAACTGAAAGAAACTATCAAAAGGAGATAAAATTTTGGATAAAGATAAGTAAGCTGAGACAAAGGGAAGGCGTGGCTTACTTTTTAGAAATAAAATGGACATGGTACCAATTGAGATTGTAACTTAAAAGATGATTAAAGACAGAAGAAAAATGAAAGAAAGAAAAATTTCTCCAGGTTTAAAATATCTATAATGTGATTTTCTAATAAAGTTAAGGAAAAAATGTTGGAAAATTGATCTCCATGAACTAAAACATCTAAGAACAAAGAAATTTAAGCTGTCACAAAAATGGCTACTTGTTACTTGTGACTTGCAATTGTATCAAAGAGTGACATCTAGAGGCAGAGGAAGATTGTAAGAGTCAAATAGCTTTGTAATGACTATTCTCATGAGGATTGGTATCAGTGTGATTATGCAACAGTTTTTAAAATAGGTCCTTGGATGGCTGCCTTTGGACTACAGAACTAAGTGAAAAATTTGTTATTTAAGAAAAATATGAGGGATGAATATGGAACAAAAGGAAACATCTTAAACAAGAAGAAACGTAATTGTGTTTTTAAATGTCCAATTTATTATTTGTGATTTGTAATTGTATTAAAGAATGATTTCCAGAGGCAGAGAAAGAATGTAAGAATGGAATAGTGGACTATTCCCACAAAAATGGTTCTGTTGATATGATTACACAACATATTTAGAAAGGATTTAATAGCTGCTCTCAGAATTATGTTAAGAATTTAAGTAGAGAATGTCAATATATATGTAAAAATACAAGTGATAACTATGCAAAAATTAATAATGATGTTTTGGGGAATGGAGGGAAAGATTATGTAATAAACTGGGATAAGAGAGAAATGAGTGTTATGCAGAGGAAAAAGTTACTTTTTTTGCTTTTAAGAACAAGTAAGGTGGGGGGCGGAGATGGCGTTGCGCCAAAACAGCAGCAGATTCGATCTTCGGACCTGCAGCCGCTGTTTTTTCCAGCACGACGGTCTGGATTTTTGGACCTCACTATCCTGGAGGGACAGTGACTGGATAGGACACTTCCTGCTGGTCTCAGGGATACCGCCAAATCCCCGATTGTCCTTTTCTGTGCCGTTTTAAACCAACCTGGGCTTACAAAGCTGAGACAGCTCCGAGACGGAAAAGCAGAAGGAAACATGCTGGCTGGGTGAGAGACTTTCAATTAATAAAAACTTAAACCATCCTAAGATTTGAAAGGAAGAAAATAGTTAAGACAATAAGTAATTGTTGTGACCCAGGCCCCTGGGCTTGGCCTCCTAGAGGAAGATGACTCAGAGAGTGAGGAGGAGGAGCTGGCAAGGCCTGATTCCCCCGGGCCCTCTTCCTCCCTGGCACCGCCCCAGGAGGAGGAGGAGGGGCTGACAAGGTCTGATTCCCCCGGGTCTTCTTCCTCCTTGGCAACGCCCCAAGAGCCAGTTGTTGAGGATCAATCCTGGCTCGATGCAAGACTGCGAAGATGTGATAGGTGCGTGCAGCAGAGGAAAAGATGGGGCAGGTCCAGGGAGTGCTGAGTCATGGAGTGACACCCCACAGGGGATAAAAGCAGGAGGAGGAGCTCCGTGGCTCTTTGTGTTGGACAAAGCTGCAAACTTCTCAGGCAATCTGTTTCATGGATTGAAGACTGAATCTCTTTGTGAGTGATTTTTGCTTTCCGTCTAATTTCCTGTTACCTCGGTAACAGACTGTTTCAGCTTGCTTCTATGAGATAAGAGATTTTGGCAGGTGCATGGGGAAACGTCGCCAGAACATTTCCGTGCAAAAGGGAACCCAGCCAAGTGTAAATAAACTGTTGACAGAAGGCTTTCGACTGGCTTACTTTCTTGGGAGCGTGTGGGGGTGGACAGAACATTTTTGTCCAACTCCCCAACTAAATCATCTTCCTCCAAAGATGGAACAACAGCAGGTACAACAGCAGTTACAGCAGCTACAAGCGGCTCATCAACAGCTACAGCAGCAAGCAGCTCACTTGGCAGCCCAACTTGCTGCGGGAAATGTTCCTGCAGCCCCCCCTCCTCCCACTTCTCCTCATTGCAAATGCCCGATAACAGTGCCGGATAAATTTTCTGGGCAGCCTGAGATGTTCTCGCCCTTCTTGGAACAGTGCCAGTTATGTGACTGGAGGATTTCCCAGATGACCAGGCTAAGATGGCCTTTGTGATTAATCTTCTTTCTGGCTCGGGTGCCTGATGGGCCCCTCTTGCTCCAGAACAGCCCTCTGCTGGGGGACCACCAGCGTTTTTGGCAGCACCCACGCATCATGTACGAGGACCCCATTCGGACTCTGACGGCAACCAGGTGCCTTAGGGACCTTTCTCAAGGGAAGCACCCCCTGCAGGAGTACATCGCTCAATTTCATCTTTTGTGCCAGGACTCTGACTGAAATGACACAGCCCTGTTGGACGCGTTCCAGGAGGGCCTCTCAGAGGAGCTGCAGGATGAGCTGGCCCGGGTGGAGACGACGCGGACCCTTGATGACTTGGTGCCCCTTTGTCTCCGCCTCGATGCCCATCTGCAATGGTGACCATCCCGTCGCGCCCCCTGGGATCCACCGTTGGTTTCTGCACCCTCACTTCCTGAGCCACCAGTGCCTCGAGTAGCCCCGCATTTTGTGCCCGCTGTGGAGGAGCCTATGCAGTTGGGAGTGGCCAGACCTTGCCTGACGACCCAGGAGCAGAACTGGAGGTGCCAAGGGGGATTGTGCCTGTACTGCGGGGAGCCCGGCCACTTCGCCGCTTCTTGCCCCAGAAAGCGAAATGGGGTGTGCCCGCCGGTTCCTGAATCACGGCATGACCAACCGGGAAACGGAGCAGGTCCAACCTCAGGGAAACCCTAGGTCGGGCACGTACCAAGCCCCCACTGGATGTTGAGGAAGTAGACTCTGGGCCCCCTCGTCATCTGATTCTGGGCACACGGGTGTGATTGGGGAACCAGTCGGTGGGCTCAGGGAGCACGCACTGGTGGACTCAGGGGCCACAAAAAACTTTATGGACCAGGCCTTTGTGACCCAGTTTTGGTCCCTGGGGTTCTGGTGGACCCTCCAATTCAGGTAGAAACAATTGATAGACGAGAACTGGTGGCCGGCCCCATTAAATTCACCACCCAGCCTTTGCACCTGGCCATTGGGGACCATGAGGAGGCGATCCAGTTTTATGTCACAGCAGACCTTCATTTCCCCTTGGTCCTTAGGTTGGACTGGCTTCGGACCCACGATCCTCATGTGGCCTGGTCGCAGGACGCCATCTCTTTCCCGAGTCTGCAGTGGGTCAACAACATCCGCCACATCTGTGCCGGCCAGGACCTCTCCACCCCTGCCATCTCCTTGCCTCCTGAGCTGATGGACTTCACTGACGTGCTCAGCGAGAAGGAGGCGGACCGATTACCCCTGCATTGGCCCTACGATTGCCCCATGGAACTTCTGCCCAATGCACCGCTGCCTGTGGGATGCCTGTATTCCATGTCGGAGCCCTCAGGGACTTCCTGGACAAAAACCTGGCCCGAGGGTTCATCCGGCCTTCAAAGTCCCCTCTCTCAGCCCCGGTCCTCTTCGTGAAGAAGACGGGGGACTTGCATCTGTGCTGTGATTACTGCTGGCTAAACGCCATTATGGTGCAGAATCGCTACCCCCTACCGCTCATTCCGGAGCTGCTGGAGAGGTTTCGGGAAGCCTCGATCTTCACCAAGCTCGATCTCTGGGGGACCTACAACCTGGTGCAGATGCGAGAGGGAGACGAATGGAAGACAGCATTCGGCACCCGGTACGGACACTACGAATACACCGTCATGCCGTTCAGGTTGACCAATGCCTCCGCCGTCTTCCAGCACTTCATGAACGACGTGTTCTGGGACATGTTGGATCAGTTCGTGGTGGTCTACCTGAATTACATCCTGATTTAATCCCGGTCCAGGGAAAGCCACCTTTGGCATGTCTGTCTGGTTCTGCAATGCTTGCAGGAGCACCAAGTCAATGCGAAGCAGGAGAAATGTGCCTTCTTCTGGACTTCCATAGAGTTCCTTGGGCATATCATCTCACCCGAGGGATAAGCCATGGACCCGCGCACAGTGGAGGCTTTGTATAGCTGGGAAGCCCCTCGGTGGGTGAAGGATGTTCAGCACCTTCTGGGTCGCCAACTACTACCGGACCTTCATCCCGGACCTCGCCATGCTAACAGCTCCACTTACACAGCTCCTCAGGAAGAAGGTCCCGTTTCGGTGTGGGGTCCCCTCACCACACAGCCCTCAAGGAGGCCTTCGTCACGGAACCCGTCCTGAGGCATCCTGACCCACACCAGCCTTTCATGGTGGAGATGGACGCGTCCAATGTGGCTCTTGGAGTGGTGCTGCTACAGGCCCCGGCGGATGGCGGCACTCTTTCCCTGCGCTTACTACTCCCAGAAACTCAATCCTTCCGAGCGCAACTACACCATCTGGGAAAAGGAGTTGCTAGCTATCAAGGCCGCATTCGAGGCTTGGCGGCACCATTTGGAGAGGGCCCGACATCAGGTAGAGGTCCAAACGGACCATTGGAATCTCGAGCACCTCACCACGGCTCGGAAGTTGAACCAACGGCAGATCCGGTGGTTGTTGTTTTTCGCCCGGTTCAACTTCCGCGTGACATTCCCAGCGGTCACAACCAGAGGGTGGACGCCCTGTCCTGCAAGCCAGAGTACCTCTGCCCCAAGGACCCCCTTCCTCCATGGATGGTGTGCCAACAGAAGCCTTGGCAGCAGCACAGGAACCAGTGGACTTGCGGGCCCAGGTGCGAGAGGCAAAGAGCCAGGACGCAGCAGAGGAGAGCAGAGGTGGGCCCCGTGTCTCCTTGGACCTTGGAGGAGGACTTACTCAAGTTCCGGGTGCGATTGTACATGCCCACAGGACCACTCCGAGCCCTTGTCATGATCCAGTGCCACAACAACCTGCAGCGGGACATTTTGGGTTCTTCAAGATCTTCCACCTGGTGACACGGACCTTTTGGTGGCCCCGTGTGTAGCATGATGTACACGCATACCTGATATCCTGCGTGCCATGCCGGCAAGCCAAGGGCACCACGGAGGCCCCTCCCGGTCTCCTCCAGCCCCTGCTGACACCTGACAGACCCTGGGGGTGATCTCCATGGACTTCCTGACAGACCTGCCACCGTCCTCTGGGTTCACCACAGTGCTGGGGGTGGTGGACATGCTCACCAAAATGGCACACTTCATCCTGTGCTGCAATCTGCCCACAGCCGCCAAGACAGCCCGTCTCTTCCTGCAGCACGTCTTCCGCCTCCATGGTCTGCCGAATTGGGTGGTTTTGGACCGCGGAGTTTAGTTCACGGCTCGCTTCTGGAAGAGCCTGATGGCTGAGTTGGAGGTGCAGGTGTGTCTGTCGTCATCACACCATCCAGAGACCGACGGGGGTACAGAGAAGATCTTCGGCAACCTGGAGCAGTATCTTCGCTGCTTCATCAACCAGCAGCAGGACAACTGGGCCGATTACCTGTCCCTGGCGGAGTTCACCTTTAACAACTCCCAGCATACCTCCACCGAGATGACCCCGTTCTTTGCCAACGTGGGGTACCATCCACGGCTCTTCCCTCTGGCATCACCGGACTCTCTTGTTCCCAAAACAGGATGGAATTCCTGACGGAATTGCACGCAGTCCAGCAGTTGGTACGTTAGCAGCTGGATCAGGCAAAAGAGGACTACAAACAGTCCGCCAACTGCTCCCGACGGGCAATTCCCCCGTTGATGGTCGGAGACTGGGTGTAGCTCTCCACAAAACACCTCCTGTCCGACCGCCCAGTAAAGAAGTTGGACCACCGGTTCATCGGCCCGTTCCCCGTCGAGGCGGTCATCATTTAAAGCACAAATTCTACAAGCAGCAAGAAAGAAGACAATGCAATACAATGGCAAAGAAATCATTGTTTTGAAATAAGTTCCCAGAAGGGTAAAGAATTTAGAAGAGAATACCAATTTTTTTCTAAGGCTTTATTGCAGAAAGGTGTGAATTATAGATGGTTGGCGCCAGAGGGCCTCTTTTTCACACGGCAACAGCAAAAATATAGAATTGATACAATAGACAAAACCAAGGATTTCTAGGCAGAATTCTTCAATGACAAAGGAAAGTGCTGAAGTTTCACTGATTGAACTTCAAGAGTTAGAGTTAGTGGCTTTATTACAAAAAGAAGAAGGAGCTGTAGGTGGCACGATTGAAGTTAAGCCTCGTCGTGAACCAAGATCGACAAGAACGATAAACCCTAGTATAAAACTAAATTCGGCAATTAAGAGGAGGAAAATATTTCATAAATTAGAAAAATTGAAATTGGATATAATTTGCTTGCAAGAAGCTCATATTAAAAAACAACATGAACAAATATTAACACAACCAAAACTGGGGAAAGTATATACATCATTACCACAATGTAAGAAAAGAGGCATAGCCATATATATAATAGAGACTATTAGGGCAAACTTAGTATATTCTGACCAGAATGGTAAAATTTTGATACTGGAAATAATTGATGACAATATAAAAATACTTTTAGTAGCAATATATGCTCCAAATGACAATCAAGAAGAGTTCTACAGGAAGCTCCACAGAAAGATTGTTGAATTGGATTATGAAAATACATGTATCCTTGGTGATTGGAATGGTGTAGTTGATGTAAAGATGGACTATAAAACTCAGAAAACAACCAGGCAAAATAGAAAGACCCTCCCAAAGTCCTTTTATAAAATGGTGGAGGAAATGAATTTAAAAGATGTATGGAGAGAAAGGAATCAGCAGAGTAGACAATATACCTTTTACTCAAGCAGACATTTATCCTGGTCTAGAATAGATATGATAGGGATCAGGGGTCACCAACCTTTCGGACCTCAGGGACCACTAAATTCATAATTTTAAATTCTGCAGACCACTAATATGATCTGCCTAATGACCGGCTGGGTGGGCATGGCTAGGTGGTCATATGACTGGGTGGGTGTAGCCAACTCGATGTCACTCATGTGGAGGGGTGCCTTGCCAGCCTCTACTCATCCCTCCCCTCCCAGCTGCTCCTCGCCTCCCCAGGCTCCTTAGAGCCCCAACAGGAAGCAGTTGTTGGAGCTAAGCAGCAACCACAAGAAAGAGTTGGCAAAACAGCTGGCTCAGATCAAATTGGACGTGACCAAGAAGGAGGCTCAGCAGAAGCACCTCACTGAGGACTACGAGCATAGGTTTTCCAAGTAGAGGGAAGACCTGAGGAAATACAAGGCCAGGTACAGGCACCTGAAGGGTCAGCCGACTGAAATGATCAGCCAGTTCTAGACCATGATGCAGTCTCACTGGAACAAGGCCCTCCGGCTCTTCGCCACCAGTGGCACTTCTCTCCATCCTTCTCCAATAGCCCCGCACTAGGAGGCTGAAGCAGATCCCAAGTCAGAATTTCTGCCCCCCCTGATCTGCAAAAAAAGACCCCAAAGTGGGAGACTCTCTGCAGCAACACAAACATTCATTGCACATATCTGGCCCAGGGGCTGTAGTTTGAGGACCCCTGATTTAGTGCAATATAAAAAATGTAAATAATTTTTCTGCAGACCACCAAAATTTTCTCACGGACCACCAGTGGTCCATGGACCACCAGTTGGTGACTGCTGATATGGATGACAACAGAAAGGAGCTTCAATATAAGAAAATTTGATATAGAAGTCCACAGCCCTATGATGTTGATATGGAAAGGCCAAAGGAAAAGATCTAGATGGACTTTAAATATGATGATTCTAAACGATAGAAAACTTATACAAAAAATTGTTGTGACTCCGGCCCCTGAGCCTGTCCTCATGGAGGAGGATGACTCTGAGAGTGATGGGGAGGAGCCGACAAGGCCTTCCTCTCCCGGACCTTCCTCTCTGGCACTGCCCCAGGTTCCAGCTGTAGGCCAGGAGGAGAAGCTGACAAGGCCTCCCTCCCCTGGACCCTCCTCTTCCCTGGCAACACCTCAGGTTACAGCTACAGAAGATCAATCTTGGATTGACCCAATGCAGTGATGAAAAGATAAGTGTGTGCAGCAAAGGAAGAGGTGTGGCAGGCCCAGAGATTGCTGAGCCACACCCCACAGGGGATAAAAGCGGGTGGAGTTGCCATCTGGCCCTTGTGACAGACAAAAAGCTACCAAGTGCGAACTGCAGATCGGTCATTTGGGAGTTAAAGGCCTGGACTGTGCAAAGGCTTTCTTTCTGTGACCTCTTGGCAATGGATCTTGGACACGTGGGCTTCTGTATCCATAAGAGATAAAGAACTCAGAACTTGGCAGGCCTTTGCACTGTAGCTGCCAAGTCTTTCCTGTACTACCAAAAATCAGGTCTGTTGCAAATATAAAGGACTGTGGGACACACGTCTCTGCGTCTTCTCTGTGAAGTGGAGAGGGGGACAGAACAAAAATAGAGAAGGAACTGACCTTTTTCTTTAAAGAAAACAAAAAAGAAGATACCCCAATACAAAACCGTTGGGATGCAATCAAAGCATATGTAAGAGGTTTGTTCATAGACTATGTAGAGAAAAGGAACCGTAAGAAAAAACAAACTTTTAAAATATTAGAAAATGACTATAAAAAATGGGAACAAGAATTACAAAGATTTCCAGAGAATGAGAATGGATTTAATTAAACACAAAATAGTTTTGATTGAAAAGGAAGAGTTAGCACAAAAAATTAAAGGGGCAAAACAGAATTATTTTGAAAATGCTAACAAACCAGGTAGATGGCTAGCTTATAAACTTAAAAAAGAGAAAGAAAAACATAGAATTTCACACTTAGAAGATTGTAATGGCCAGATTCAATTTATGAATGAAGAGAAGAAAAAAATTGTTCAGAACTTTTATACACAATTATATAAAGAGGGAATCGATAAGGAAAATGTGAAACAATATTTGAATAAAGCAAATTTACCTCAGATTCCTAAAGACATTGAAGTTATGTTGGAGGGAAATATAACAATGATGGTATTAATGCAAGTGCTGAAAAAAAAGGGGAAAGCTCCAGGCCCAGATGGATTACCAGTTGAATATTACGTGATCTTTCAAGAACAACTGGGTCTCCCATTTTTAGATATTATGAATGAAGTGATGCAGAAAGGGAAAATACCTGAGACCTGGACAGAGGCTTATATTACTTTGATTCTGAAAGATGACTCTGACTTAAATCAAGTTAAAAATTACAGACCTATATCCCTGTTGAACTCAGACTATAAAATATTTGCTTTAATACTTGCAGAACATCTTAAAAGATATTTGAATGAATTTATACATTCGGATCAAAATGGATTTCTGCCTAAAAGACAAATTAGGAATAATATGAGAATAGTCTTGGCTACCTTAGAATATTATGAGGCTCATCCCGAAAGACAGATGGCGTTGATCTTTTTAGACCACAAAAAGCATTTGACGACGTTAATTGGCATTTTATCTTCTTACAATTGAAGCAAATGGGCTTTGGTGAAAGATTCATTAAAGCAATAGAAACTATATACTATAAACAGTCAGCCAAGATAATGATAAATGGTGAATTGACGGATGTGATACAAATCGGAAAAGATGCAGAATTTAGATATTCAAATAGTGAAGAAAACAAGATATCTGGGCATTCAACTAACTACAAGATGTATCACAGTGAAGGAGGACAACTATTATAACCTGAGAAATCAAATTGAAATAGACTTGGAAAAATGGAAAAACCTGCCATTATCGTTAATGGGAAGAATAGCACTAATTAAAATGAATATATTGCCAAGGATCTTGTTTCTCTTTCAAACAATTACAATAAAATTGGAGAAAAAATATTCTAAAAGCCTGAATAAAATGATGTGGATATATATATGGCAAGGAAAAAAAGCAAGAATTAATATCAAATTGCTTCAAGATTCTAAAATGAGAAGAGGATTTGGATTACCAAACTGGGAACTTTATTATCAAGCAACAGTGTTAACGTGGGTTAAAGAATGGATTCTTTTGAGAAATATAAGGCTACTTACTTTGGAAGGACATGACCTGCAACTAGATTGGCATGCTTTCTTATGGTATGGGAAAAATAGGATACATGGATATTTTCAGAGACATTGTATAAGGAACGGCTTGTTAACAGTATGGGAGAAAATCAAAGAAAAATATTATATGGAAATATCAATGTGGCTTTCAACTATGGAAGCGTTGACACATTCGAATATGATTAACATGGACAGTATTGTAAGGTATAAAGACATCTTAACAGAGAAGGGAGAACTAAAACAGAAACAAGAGCTAGAAAAACAAGGGATTGAGATGGAATGGTACGCAAGATTGCAAATACAATCAAGTTATGATAAAGACTTGAAACAATATGGTTTTGATCTGGGGGAATCAGAGTTGGATAAAATACTGACAGGAAAGGATGAAAAAAGGATTAAAAGATTGTATATTTACTTACTGCAAGTTGGATTAGAAGATGAAGAAGTAAAAGAGACAATGATAACATGGATGAAAAATTTTGGTTATGCAATAGAATTAGAGAAATGGCAACTGTGGGAAAGGAATTATAAATTGACAATGCCAACTTCATATAAACAAAATTTATATAAAATGTTTTAGAGATAGCACATGCCACCAGGAAGGCTAGCAAAAATGTTTAAAGATAAATCAGTTAAATGTTGGAAATGTTCACATCTGCCGGAATCATATTATCATATGGGGTGGTCATGCATAGAAACAAGAAGATACTGGGTTAGAATATAGACATGGTTAAAGGAAATGTTACAAAAATTTATAGAATTTAAGCCAGAGTTTTTCTTATTGGGTATTTTGTCAGAGAGATATAGTAAAGAAGAAATATATTTAATTATACACGTAATAACAAAAGCAAGAATTGTATTTGTGCAAAATTGGAAGATGGAGAGAATCCTGTCAGAAGGTGAGGTAATAAAAAAGATTTTAGATTGTGCAGAAATGAATTCCCAGAGCAAAATACAGGGTATAAGATCTAACAATCATAAGCTAAAATACACTAATTATCCATAAATTCCCATCCCTCCCCTATAACCTCAACTCTCTTTCTCCATAATAAAGGGGAAAAAAGGAAATGTTCATTCATAAGATATTTGATATTTCTTCATCCAATAATTGTTCTAATTGTAGTCAGTCCATCTTATTCATTCCAGTATATTTTCTTGTGGGTATTCATTCAGGTACACTGAAATTTCCACCACTTCCAACAGTTCAGTACTTTTAGCATTCATACCCAATAACAATACCCAGCCTTCAATACGTTAGTATAAAAATCTCTTGCTTTAAACACTGTATTAAGTCGATATTTCTCTCCTGCATAATTTACTGTTAGTCCAGCTGGAACATCCCATCTAAACCATATCTGACGATTTCTAAATTTGTCCACCAAAAAAGCAAACTCTTTTCTATTTCTTAAAATTTTTGAGGGAATTTCTTTTAACACTAATACCTCTTGTCCTAATATTTGAGTTTTATTTTTATAAGAAGCTTGTAAAATCTCAGTCCTAATCTTCCTAGTTGTAAAATAAATCACTACATCTCTTGGTAACTGTCTTTCTCTTCCAACCCATGAATTAAAACGATAGATTTTTTTCAATTTGTGTTTTAAGATCTACAGGTTTCTGTCCAATCATCTGTGAAAAAACCTCTGCAAAGACATCTTTTAAATTCTCTTGCTTATTTTCTTTCAAACCTCTCACTCTCAATGCAGATTCCATTACTCTATATTGCAGCAAAACTCGTTCTTCATCTGCAGTGTCTACCTTAGTCTGAAGCTTCTCTATTTTACTTTTCAGTCCAAATTAACTTAACTTCTTCAACTCTTTCATCCAGCTGATTTGTGTATTCAAGAAAACTTTTAAATGCTGCCATTGTATCTACTTTTATTTCTTCGTCCTGAGCTTCAAGAGTATCTTTAACTTTCATTATTTTCTCTTTCCTTGAACTTCTGTCTATAGCAAAAATTTGAGTCTTTAGAAATTCCTTCAACTCTTCTTGTAATTTATATATTTGAGCTAATGAGACACCAGTTTCCTTAAAAACAGCAGTCTTTAATTGCACAAAAGCCATCTTACTTACACTTTATACTTTGCAACAAAGTCAAATCTGTTCATAAATTTCTTATTTGGGTTGGGTAAATCAATTCTGCAGGGTGCAAGAAGCGATGTTGAAGACATCATTTTTATTCCTTGTATGTAAGTATCTTTGTGCCTCTTATTGTTTCCTGTGCTTTGTTTATTTAAGTATTGAGTGCATGAAATAATTGTTATATTTCCTTTTTGTAGGTCAAAAAAGGGTGAAGTGTTACATCGACATGAAAACGCTCACCCGGTCACTGGACCAACAAGCCATGCCCACAGAACCAGTAGGGAAAATTTTTAGATTTTACCCCTGCTTGGATTATTTCTACAGTGGGAGACAAAAATAAAGAAAAATAAATTACCTCCTTAGAAATGGATAGGGCAGATGATTATTTGAGAATTCAGAATATAGAAGAAGAAAAAGAAGGAAACCTAGTGGAGATAATGGCAAATATGCTGTTGGAAGTGATGGAGGAATCTAAGGAAAACATTCTGTATAATATTATTGAAATATTTAGAGTGCATACTAGATACACAATGAGAAACAAATTACCTAGAGAGGTGTATGTTAGCTTCACTAAGAAAGTAATAAAAACGGAGATCCTGCAGAGAGCAAGCGATAACCTGAGGAAGTATAAAGGTTGACAAATAGTAGTGTTAAAACTAATTCTGAGAAGAGTTAGAGACTTAAGTAGACAATACCAGTTTTTGACAAATTATTTAATTAAAAGAGGAGTGAATTTTAGATGGTTGATACTGGAAGCAGCATTGGTGACCTGGGAGGAGCGATGGCGACAGTGGTTTGGAGAACCAGTAGAAACATTCCCTGCCCTCCCCGTCCATGCCCACCCAATCGCCCGATTGCCCACTTGCCAGCTTGGCCGCTCGCTGCTTCTTTCCTACTCGCTCTTGCCTTGATTCACCTGCTGCAATCCCTGCAACCAATGGCATCAGCTAGCAACTGAATCTGCCTGCCTGCAATCAATCTCAGTGGTGAGCAACATAAACTGCCTGCCTGCTTTTTGCCTTCAGTTGGGTAAGTAACTGGGGTTTTTTGGTGGGGAGGAAGCTTTAAAAAAGGTAGTTAATTGGGTTTTCTTGTAGGAGTTTTCTTTTTTTCCCCAGACATAGCCATTTAAAGTTTAGGAAGTTTTAAATTTACCAGTTTTATTTTAAAATAGAAATAAAATAAAATAATAAAATAAGCTATTTCTGCAGCTTTCTGAGATTTGGTGTGTTTCTGTAGTGTTTCACTCTAACTACACAAACACACAAAATATTGCAAGGTTGTAGGTGGCATTTTGTGCAGGAAAAAGTGTGAAAGTTGGTTTTTGAGTTTTTTTGTGGCTGTGTGAGGTTCCTGCTTGTTGCAGGGGCCATTCTGGGTCAAGTGCAGCTGTTTTACGTTGCGTGTGAGTCAGTTGTGTTGTCTTCTGTTGTGTGTGTAAAGTGCAAAAGTTGGTTTTTGGATTATTATTTAAGACTTGAAAGGAGAATTAACAGAAACAGGCCAAGGTGAAACTCTTTTTTCTTCCTCTCCTTTTTGGAGGCATTTTGAAATATGGCTGTTACATTTTTCTTTTTAAATGGCTGTTACCACTTCTATTTTTTTTTTAACCTATATCTATTTGCTGCCAGATGGTAACGTGATTTTTTTTTCCTTTTTTTTTGAATAATTGTAATTTGGGGTATTTTTCCTCTCTCTGAGGCAATTGGATTAAGGTTAGAAGAACCTGAAGAAAAGAAGCAAGAAAAACTCTGAGAATTGGATTTGGATTTCAAAGCTTTTTGGCTGCTCTTTTTTTCCCCATCATTTTTGTTACCACTTTGGTTTTCTATTTTTCTTTTTCTTTTTGTCTTTCTTGTTGGTTTTTTTTTTTGGCAGGCCTATATTTGGCTATAAATTGGCTTGGAAATACAACGAGCTATATTCAGTGGACTACAAATCTCAAGACATTACAAGAGGAAGAAAACAACATCAGCATTGTCCTCAGTGTGTTCCTCTGCAACTTCTTTTGGGGGGAGCTTTAAAATAAATACTTAATTGGGGTTTTTTAGGAGTTTTCTCTTTTTTTAGACATAGCCATTTAAAGTTTAGGAAGCATTAAATTTAGCTGCTCTTATCTAAAAATGTAAATAAAATAAAATAATAAAATATAATAAAATATTTGGGCAACTTTCTAAGATTTGGTGTGTTTCGGTAGTGTTTCACTCTAACTACACAAACACACAAAATCTTGCAAAGCTGTAGATGGCATTTGGTGCAGGAAAAGTTTGAAAGTTGGTTTTTGAGCTTTTTGTGGCTGTGTGAGGTTCCTGCTTGTTGCAGGAGTCATTTTGTTGTTTTACATTGTGCGTGAGTCAGTTGTGTTGTGTTTTGTCGTGTGTGTGTGTTGCCTTGCTTCACCTGCTGCAATCAATGGCATCAGCTAGCAACTGAATCTGCCTGCCTGCAATCAATCTCAGTGGTGAGCAACATAAACTGCCTGCCTGCTTTTTGCCTTCAGTTGGGTAAGTAACTGGGGTTTTTTGGTGGGGAGTAAGCTTTAAAAAAGGTAGTTAATTGGGTTTTCTTGTAGGAGTTTTCTTTTTTTTTTAGACATAGCCATTTAAAGTTTAGGAAGTTTTAAATTTACCAGTTTTATTTTAAAAAAGAAATAAAATAAAATAATAAAATAAGCTATTTCTGCAGCTTTCTGAGATTTGGTATGTTTCTGTAGTGTTTCACTCTAACTACACAAACACACAAAATATTGCAAGGTTGTAGGTGGCATTTTGTGCAGGAAAAAGTGTGAAAGTTGGTTTTTGAGTTTTTTTGTGGCTGTGTGAGGTTCCTGCTTGTTGCAGGGGCCATTCTGGGTCAAGTGCAGCTGTTTTACGTTGCGTGTGAGTCAGTTGTGTTGTCTTCTGTTGTGTGTGTAAAGTGCAAAAGTTGGTTTTTGGATTATTATTTAAGACTTGAAAGGAGAATTAACAGAAACAGGCCAAGGTGAAACTCTTTTTTCTTCCTCTCCTTTTTGGAGGCATTTTGAAATATGGCTGTTACATTTTTCTTTTTAAATGGCTGTTACCACTTCTATTTTTTTAACCTATATCTATTTGCTGCCAGGTGGTAACGTTGTGAATTCTTTTCTTTTTTGAATAATTGTAATTTGGGGTATTTTTCCTCTCTCTGAGGCAATTGGATTAAGGTTAGAAGAACCTGAAGAAAAGAAGCAAGAAAAACTCTGAGAATTGGATTTGGATTTCAAAGCTTTTTGGCTGCTCTTTTTTTCCCCATCATTTTTGTTACCACTTTGGTTTTCTATTTTTCTTTTTCTTTTTGTCTTTCTTGTTGGTTTTTTTTTGGCAGGCCTATATTTGGCTATAAATTGGCTTGGAAATACAACGAGCTATATTCAGTGGACTACAAATCTCAAGACATTACAAGAGGAAGAAAACAACATCAGCATTGTCCTCAGTGTGTTCCTCTGCAACTTCTTTTGGGGGGAGCTTTAAAATAAATACTTAATTGGTTTTTTTTAGGAGTTTTCTCTTTTTTTAGACATAGCCATTTAAACTTTAGGAAGCTTTAAATTTAGCTGCTCTTATCTAAAAATATAAATAAAATAAAATAATAAAATATAATAAAATATTTGTGCAACTTTCTAAGATTTGGTGTGTTTCGGTAGTGTTTCACTCTAACTACACAAACACACAAAATCTTGCAAAGCTGTAGATGGCATTTGGTGCAGGAACAGTTTGAAAGTTGGTTTTTGAGCTTTTTGTGGCTGTGTGAGGTTCCTGCTTGTTGCAGGGGTCATTTTGTTGTTTTACATTGTGCGTGAGTCAGTTGTGTTGTGTTTTGTCCTGTGTGTGTATTGCCTTGCTTCACCTGCTGCAATCAATGGCATCAGCTAGCAACTGAATCTGCCTGCCTGCAATCAATCTCAGTGGTGAGCAACATAAACTGCCTGCCTGCCTTGTGCCTTCAGTTGGGTAAGTAACTGGGATTTTTTTGGTGGGGGGGAAGCTTTATTAAAGGTAGTTAATTGGGTTTTCTTTTGGAGTTTTTTTTTTCTGACATCGCCATTTAAAGTTTAGGAAGTTTTAAATTTACCAGCTTTTATTTAAAAATATAAATAAAATAAAATAATAAAATAAACTATTTCTGCAGCTTTCTGAGATTTGGTGTGTTTTAGTAGTGTTTCACTCTAACTACACAAACACACAAAATATTGCAAGGTTGTAGGTGGCATTTTATGCGGAAAAATGTTTATGAGCTTTTTGTGGCTGTATGAGGTTCCTGCTTGTTGCAGGCGTCATTTTGTTGTTTTACAAACAGCTGTTTTACATTGCGTGTGAGTCAATTGTATTGTGTTCTGTTATGTGTGTGTAAAGTGTGAAAGTTGATTTTTGGATTATTATTTAAGCATTGATTGCATGAAATAATTGGTATATCTTCTCCTTGTAGGTCATTATTATCATTGGTGCAAGAAGCGATGTTGAAGAAATCACTTTTATTCCTCTTACGGAAGTACCTGTTTGCCTATTTTGTGTACTTTGTTTATTTTTTTATTATTATTATTATTTATTCGATTTCTATACCGCCCTTCTCCCGAAGGACTCAGGGCGGTGTACAGCCAAAATAAAAACAAACAATACGATATACAATTAAAACAAAAATTAAAAAACTTATTACACAATTGGCCTAAAACTTTAAAACATTTAAAATTCTAAACACCCATTAAAATTCATAATATAAAGTTAAAACCCACAAAAATTTAAGCCAGCCCCGCGCGAATAAATAAGTTTGTTTTCAATTCGCGGCGGAAGATCCGAAGGTCAGGTATTTGGCGTAAACCAGGGGGAAGTTCGTTCCAGAGGGTAGGAGCCCCCACAGAGAAGCATCTTCCCCTGGGGGCCGCCAGCCGACATTGTTTGGCGGACGGCACCCTGAGAAGTCCCTCTCTGTGTGAGCGTACGGGTCGGTGGGAGGCATGAGGTAACAGTAGGCGGTCCCGTAAGTACCCAGGCCCTAAGCCATAGAGCACTTTAAAGGTAGTAACCAGAACCTTGAAGTGCACCCGAAAGACCACAGGCAGCCAGTGCAGTCTGCGAAGGAGTGGTGTTACATGGGAGCTACGTGGAGCTCCCTCTATCATCCGCGCAGCTGCATTCTGGACTAGCTGAAGCCTCCGGGTGCACCTCAAGGGGAGCCCCATGTAGAGAGCATTACAATAATCCAAAAATTTAAGTATTGTTTGCATGAAATAATGGTTATATTTTCTTTTTGTAGGTCAAAAAAAGGCAAAGAAGTGACTTCGATTTGAACACGCTCACCCGGTCACTGGACCACCAAGCCACGCCCGCCAATCAAGCCAAGACCACAGAACCGGTAAGGAAAATTTTTTGATTTCACCCCTGGTTGGATTATAGATTTACAGTGGCAGATAAAAATAGAGAAAAACCAAGTATCTCCTTAGAAATGGATAGGGCAGATGATTATTTGAGATTTCAGAATATAGAAGAAGAAAAGAAGGAAACCTAGTGGAGATAATGGCAGATATGCTGTTGGATGTGATGGAGGAATCTAAGGAAAACATTCTGTATAATATAACTGAAATATTTAGAGTGCATATAGATACACAATGAGAAACAAAATACCTAGAGAGGTGTATGTTAGCTTTACTAAGAAAGTAATAAAAACAGAGATCCTGCAGAGAGCAAGCGATAACCTGAGGAAATATAAAGGTTGACAAATAGTAGTGTTAAAACTAATTCTGAGAAGAGTTAGAGACTTAAGTAGACAATACCAGTTTTTGACAAATTATTTAATTAAAAGAGGAGTGAATTTTAGATGGTTGATACTGGAAGCAGCATTGGTGACCTGGGAGGAGCGATGGCGACAGTGGTTTGGAGAACCAGTAGAAACAATCCCTGCCCTCCTCGTCCATGCCCACCCAATCGCCCGGTTGCCCACTTGCCAGCTTGGCCGCTCGCTGCTTCTTTCCTACTCGCTCTTGCCTTGATTCACCTGCTGCAATCCCTGCAACCAATGGCATCAGCTAGCAACTGAATCTGCCTGCCTGCAATCAATCTCAGTGGTGAGCAACATAAACTGCCTGCTTGCTTTTTGCCTTCAGTTGGGTAAGTAACTGGGGTTTTTTGGTGGGGAGGAAGCTTTAAAAAAGGTAGTTAATTGGGTTTTCTTGTAGGAGTTTTCTTTTTTTCCCCAGACATAGCCATTTAAAGTTTAGGAAGTTTTAAATTTACCAGTTTTATTTTAAAATAGAAATAAAATAAAATAATAAAATAAGCTATTTCTGCAGCTTTCTGAGATTTGGTATGTTTCTGTAGTGTTTCACTCTAACTACACAAACACACAAAATATTGCAAGGTTGTAGGTGGCATTTTGTGCAGGAAAAAGTGTGAAAGTTGGTTTTTGAGTTTTTTTGTGGCTGTGTGAGGTTCCTGCTTGTTGCAGGGGCCATTCTGGGTCAAGTGCAGCTGTTTTACGTTACGTGTGAGTCAGTTGTCTTGTCTTCTGTTGTGTGTGTAAAGTGCGAAAGTTGGTTTTTGGATTATTATTTAAGACTTGAAAGGAGAATTAACAGAAACAGGCCAAGGTGAAACTCTTTTTTCTTCCTCTCCTTTTTGGAGGCATTTTGAAATATGGCTGTTACATTTTTCTTTTTAAATGGCTGTTACCACTTCTATTTTTTTTTTTAACCTACATCTATTTGCTGCCAGGTGGTAACGTTGTGAATTCTTTTTTCTTTTTTTTGAATAATTGTAATTTGGGGTATTTTTCCTCTCTCTGAGGCAATTGGATTAAGGTTAGAAGAACCTGAAGAAAAGAAGCAAGAAAAACTCTGAGAATTGGATTTGGATTTCAAAGCTTTTTGGCTGCTCTTTTTTTCCCCATCATTTTTGTTACCACCTTGGTTTTCTATTTTTCTTTTTCTTTTTGTCTTTCTTGTTGGTTTTTTTTTTTTGGCAGGCCTATATTTGGCTATAAATTGGCTTGGAAATACAACGAGCTATATTCGGTGGACTACAAATCTCAAGACATTACAAGAGGAAGAAAACATCAGCATTGTCCTCAGTGTGTTCCTCTGCAACTTCTTTTGGGGGGAGCTTTAAAATAAATACTTAATTCGGGTTTTTTAGGAGTTTTCTCTTTTTTTAGACATAGCCATTTAAAGTTTAGGAAGCTTTAAATTTAGCTGCTCTTATCTAAAAATGTAAATAAAATAAAATAATAAAATATAATAAAATATTTGGGCAACTTTCTAAGATTTGGTGTGTTTCGGTAGTGTTTCACTCTAACTACACAAACACACAAAATCTTGCAAAGCTGTATGGCATTTGGTGCAGGAAAAGTTTGAAAGTTGGTTTTTGAGCTTTTTGTGGCTGTGTGAGGTTCCTGCTTGTTGCAGGGGTCATTTTGTTGTTTTACAAACAGCTGTTTTACATTGCGTGTGAGTCAATTGTATTGTGTTCTGTTATGTGTGTAAAGTGTGAAAGTTGATTTTTGGATTATTATTTAAGTATTGATTGCATGAAATAATTGGTATATCTTCTCCTTGTAGGTCATTATTATCATTGGTGCAAGAAGCGATGTTGAAGAAATCACTTTTATTCCTCTTACGGAAGTACCTGTTTGCCTGTTTTGTGTACTTTGTTTATTTTTTTATTATTATTATTATTTATTCGATTTCTATACCGCCCTTCTCCCGAAGGACTCAGGGCGGTGTAAAGCCAAAATAAAAACAAACAATACGATATACAATTAAAACAAAAATTAAAAAACTTATTACACAATTGGCCTAAAACTTTAAAACATTTAAAATTCTAAAAACCCATTAAAATTCATAATATAAAGTTAAAACCCACAAAAATTTAAGCCAGCCCCGCGCGAATAAATAAGTGTGTTTTCAATTCGCGGCGGAAGATCCGAAGGTCAGGTATTTGGCGTAAACCAGGGGGAAGTTCGTTCCAGAGGGTAGGAGCCCCCACAGAGAAGCATCTTCCCCTGGGGGCCGCCAGCCGACATTGTTTGGCGGACGGCACCCTGAGAAGTCCCTCTCTGTGTGAGCGTACGGGTCGGTGGGAGGCATGAGGTAACAGTAGGCGGTCCCGTAAGTACCCAGGCCCTAAGCCATAGAGGACTTTAAAGGTAGTAACCAGAACCTTGAAGTGCACCCGAAAGACCACAGGCAGCCAGTGCAGTCTGCGAAGGAGTGGTGTTACATGGGAGCTACGTGGAGCTCCCTCTATCATCCGCGCAGCTGCATTCTGGACTAGCTGAAGCCTCCGGCTGCACCTCAAGGGAGCCCCATGTAGAGAGCATTACAATAATCCAAAATTTAAGCCAGCCCCGCGCGAATAAATAAGTGTGTTTTCAATTCGCGGCGGAAGATCCGAAGGTCAGGTATTTGGCGTAAACCAGGGGGAAGTTCGTTCCAGAGGGTAGGAGCCCCCACAGAGAAGCATCTTCCCCTGGGGGCCGCCAGCCGACATTGTTTGGCGGACGGCACCCTGAGAAGTCCCTCTCTGTGTGAGCGTACGGGTCGGTGGGAGGCATGAGGTAACAGTAGGCGGTCCCGTAAGTACCCAGGCCCTAAGCCATAGAGGACTTTAAAGGTAGTAACCAGAACCTTGAAGTGCACCCGAAAGACCACAGGCAGCCAGTGCAGTCTGCGAAGGAGTGGTGTTACATGGGAGCTACGTGGAGCTCCCTCTATCATCCGCGCAGCTGCATTCTGGACTAGCTGAAGCCTCCGGGTGCACCTCAAGGGGAGCCCCATGTAGAGAGCATTACAATAATCCAAAAATTTAAGTATTGTTTGCATGAAATAATGGTTATATTTTCTTTTTGTAGGTCAAAAAAAGGCAAAGAAGTGA